>NC_091865.1:5760759-6360759 GCF_019399895.1 Cardiocondyla obscurior | reverse complement strand
GATTCTAACATAGGCTTGCCATTTAATATAGATAATATTCTAGCTTTGGACATACCATTTAATTCACTTTCACACCATTCTTCAAGTTCACTTAAATCCATTTGCTATATAAATAATCGATAATATGCATTATTTATGCTTAAAAAATATCATATTTTGTATAATTTTGTGTTAAAAGTTACCTTAAGAACCTGAGGTAGCATAAGTCGAATTTTTTCTGGTTTAACAGATTTAAAAAGTTGCCGGGATAATTCTTTGCGATTAGATAAGTAATCTCTAATTGGTTTTAAATCTCGAGCATCAACCTCTTCTTCATCTGATGATAGTGATGAAGATGAATAAGAAGATGCACTGCTATGTTCCTAATATAAAAATTAATTTTTATTTTTTTTTATTTTGTAAATAATATAAACTTTATAAAATCTTATAATTTAAAGATATTCTCTACATATAATTTTACCTTGTTGTTGGCTACATTGTTTTTAGTTTTAGCCATGTTAATGTTACAAATTAATGCTCTCAATGTACTTAAATATCTCGATATGCAAAATTAATTAAATTATTCCATAAAACAATCTTCTTCTCACATTTTTACCTGAAAAATATGCAAATTAATAAATATTTCATAACCATCTTACATTAGCTTACAATCTAGTCGAAAAGATCGACGTACAGTCGTATGTTAAAAAGATAAGAAGTTATGCAGATTGTGTTATAAAATGTAATAAAAGGAGATAGTTTAAAAAAGATTTAAAAAATATCAATCTGCTTTTTCAATTTACTTTCGTATTTGAGTGAAAATTATGTTGTATCACAGGAAATACTTACTTTACTTATCAGATACGATATGAATATAGTATATCTTGTCTTAGCAAAGATTATAAAGTATAATTCTCACGTAATCAACAATTATTTTTTCTTTCTTTTACGATTGACAATAACAACAAGAAGACCAAGAGTAGACTAACCAAGACTAACCTAGTCCTCTACGTATCTCGAATCGATTAACTGTTCGAGTGCACTACCGAGTCTACCTCGATACGTTGGCTTTCCAGCCAATAGCGCATTGGCACAAATACGGCCAGCGTCGCCAGCGGTTCCTTCTCCGACTGCCGGCATCCATTGCGAAGGTTCTTCCATCTTTCCATTTGTTGAGTCCTGCACGTTTTAGCCTCTAATAAGGTATTTTTATCTTTTAATTCTTAACGGGAATTGATTCCTTTTCAATTTAATCACGCTGAATATGCAAATTAAATTCTGTCATACAAGTATCATTATTAAATAATATCGAGAAAAGAAACCTGTTTATTTTCGAAAACTCGCTCATTCTCGTGCATGCCTGCAACACGTGTTTGGTCATAATAGGAAAATTAAATTCAGAAATTAAATTTTTTAGGTAGTCACTTTTTTTTATATCGATGGTTGCGTCATCCTAGAAGACAAAAAAATTACGAGCTTTATCTGAAAAAGCTAGCGAAACAAATCCAGAAGATGGAATCGCCTGAAGAATTTAACTTGAAGGAACTGTCGAAAAAACTTATCAAGCAATGTATTTCTGAAGTTTTTCGCTTGGCGGAAGAACAGTCCAAAAATTCAAACAATCTTGTTGATAAAGGCGTTCAGCCAATATTTATGCAAGTAACCAGTGTCAGAGTTCCACAGATGCCTAACAGACAATTGAGGATGTAAGTAAATTAATAAAGCTTAAAAAATTGTTATTTTTTAATAATTAAAATTTTACATGATTATATTTTATATTAACCAATGGATCCTTATGAGATTCTCTGATTATAATCACTATAATGATGATTTTAATGCATAATAAAATAATTTATTCTTATTATGTCTGTTATTAAAAATAATTTTTTTTTTTTTTTTTAGATTATTGCCGTATTCAATAGTAGCTCCAGATGATGAGGTAGCTTTGTTTGTCTGTGATTTGCGCAAAGGAAAACGATCTGATTATGACCCAACAATAGAACACTATAAAAACCTGTTGAACATGCATGGATGTACTCGCATAAATGAAATAATACCTATGAATCGTGTTAAAGTAGAATTTGATCAGTTTGAATTGAAAAGAAAGCTCTTGGGAAGTTACGATCATTTCCTTGTCGATGGGCGCATTGCTGGTCATATGTCGCATTTATTAGGCAAACACTTTTATAAAAAAAGAAAACTGCCAACTTCAATAAGAATTAAAAGTAAAGATTTGAAGCATGAAATCGATTATGCATTGAGAAAAACTAATATGCACCTTCATTCTCTTGGTGATTCTCATTTAATGCAAATTGGGAACACATCCATGGACCAGAAAAAAGTTTTAAAAAATATACTGGCCGCCTGTGAAGAGCTGTCGAAAAGTTATCCGGGCGGTTGGGCAAACATACGAGCTCTGCGACTGAAAAGTGAAACCAGTCTGGCATTGCCGTTTTATATAACGTTAAGTAAGTTATTAAAAAGTAGTTTAATTAACTGTTTAGAATTTTTTTTTTAATGATTTTATGAATTGCAGAAGACAAAAATACAGTCGATCCAGACAAAATTGCTGTACAGCCAAAGAGACCAAAAGCTTATCGCGATGTAGAGGGCGATCTTTCAACATTTGTATGCAACAATACAGTAACTGTAAAACCTGAAGGCACAGTTATCCTCCAAAAGCATAAACAATCGAGACCACAAAGGAAAAAGTTAAAAGTTGAAGAAACGTAAAAAACTTTGTTTTTTCTGTTTACAATTGTTTGTAATTTAAAATATTTTAAAATCAAATAACTGCGAAATAATTGAGGTTCGCCTATAATTAACATAACATTATTTTTACATTAAATTAATTTTCTTAGAAAATATTCTTATATATATTAATACTATTACTTGATAACTAGTTTATAGCTTATTGCTTAACAGTTCCCTTTTTATAATACGCTAAATTTATATTTAAAATCATGATAAAGATTTCTTTTTCGGTGTAAATAATCAATCAATACAAGATGGTCTGATCCTTCTTAGATATACTTTGATATCCATTAGCTGGTAATATTGGCAAACTATTGGCGACACCGTTAGCATTTTGCGTGCTTTTGTACGCATTTGTTGCGTCTACAACAACTTCGATTTCTTGGAAATTCTGGAGTCTCTCAATGTCCTTATCCTTTCTCAATCTAGTATTAGGCAATTTTCGTAATTTCTGGACTTGACGGGAATTGAGATTTAATTCTATACAGCACAATAATAACAAGCCTTGATATGTCAAATCGTCTCGTGATAATTCAACCTCGATAAAATCTGGATCCGCCGTATTTGCAACCCGAATTTTCAGCACCAATTCTAAAAATGCATCAGAATATAAATTATTTATAAATTATTCGACACATTTTATTATTTTTAATTATAGGTAACTGTTTAAAAAAAAATTATCACCGTCTTGAGGCAATGTGAGGATTCTGCTTTTGTCATATATGTTTCCAATTTTTGAAGAATTTACAGTGGGACGCAAAAAATCCGACTGTGCATACGCAGGTATAACTGTATGCATCGACGAATCATACGTTCGCTCGAGATCATTGCCTGTGCTTAAAAGATATAAAATCTGCTGATTGCTGCAAACAGACACGGGAGTTTCACCTATATCAGATCGTAGATTTTTATCAGCACCATTTTTCAAGAGTAAGGCGGCGATGTCGAAGTGTCCTTCTTTGCACGCCCAATGTAATGCAGTCCTGAAGTACGAATTAAAAAAATTCTTTGAGCAAGCATAAGAAAAAAAAGAAGCATACAGGATTTTTATCAAATATACGAGGGAAACGCAATGCCTATGGGGTTTTGCCTCTAAAAATATCAAAGCAAGAGTGAGGTACCATCCACTGCCAGGCTGCCGTGCGTTAACGTCGACGCCAAGATTCAAGAGATCTCGCACGCCGTCCTCGTCGCCGAAGCAGACCCTCTCCCTTAGACGTTCCTCGAGCATTCTTTCCATCTTTTGAGATTTTTACACGCACCGTCTTACGATATATCCCATATTTATCACGGTGCTACATTTGAGAGAGCCAGGTGGATCGAAACGCGAAGATACTAAAGAATGCCAAGCGCGTAGCGGCGCGAGAATCAGTTAACCGCGCCGTTCCGTTCCTACGGACAAAATTTCGATATTTCTTTTTTTTTAATAACTTTGATCGATGAGTTTACGTTGTTATTTTATTTACAATTCGGTTTTTATATTCGGATATCTTTTCGAGGTACGTACGTACGTAGTGCACCGTCTGCACTGGACAAGATCCAACGAGATCGTTGTCAAGTTGGCTGCGGAAGCCGTGTTCGTTCTTTTTACCCAAACCGTCGCGGCGCTACTCGAATTCGAGCCGGACGCGCGCAGCGGTTGGTACCCGTCGCTAGATCTTTCATTATCATATGTTTTCTCGCCGCACACTGTCGCAAGTGTTAACATTCATACACCCAACCCGCGGCCGCGAGAGAGCTGGGGAGAGCTGTTTAAGGCAGTGCAGACTCATCGCCGAAAAAAATCTCTACCAAAACACCGTTTTTATTCTTATCGTGGAGAGGCACGCGGGACTAATTTTGCGATTGCCTGACGTACGCCGCGCGACGTGCTCATCCATCCCGGCAATATGATTATAACGCTGAAAAACTTACAGCAGCAAACGTTCACGATAGAGATCGACTCGTCGCAAACTGTAAGTAAAAATCGTGCTAGATTCGAACCAACGAAGCCGACTCCTCGAGCGGCCGTACGACGGGGATTATTACGCTCGCTCTTCTCGTTATCAGGTCAAAGATCTCAAGGAGAAAATCGAGACGCAGAAAGGTTTTCCTGCCGAGCATCAGAAGTTGATATACGCTGGTAAGAGGACACGGTTAAATAACCTAATTTGTTGGATACGTTCGCCCGGGATGGCGCCCGGCTTGTTCCTCGCGCAATTGGAAAAGAATTCACCTCGCAATAATGTCACCCCAAGTGTCACGCGGCCCGCACGCGTTTAAATATAGCATCCCCCGCGATAAGAATGATCTTGCAGAAACGCTTCTAGGTTATGTTACCGCACATGTCGTGATATGCGGTGAATTCTTTATTTTTTTTTCCCTCGAGATATTTTTAACAGTATGAGAACACTTTCAGGAAAAATATTAGCAGATGAGCAGCCTTTAACAGAATATAATATCGACGAGAAGAAATTTATAGTTGTTATGGTAACAAAGCCTAAAGCTGGTGCTACACCTAAGACAAGTGAAGAACAGCGTTCCGAGGGTGATAAAAAAGAGGAGTCTACTAGGTAAGCTGAAGGTTGTGACACTTTGTTCGTAAAGCATAAACTTGGCGGCAGTTTTTTATAAAATTAAAAATTGCGATAAAAAATTGTTGAATTTACAAGCTTGTATTTTTGTTATAGCTCAGCAACAACGCAACCTAGTTCAAACCCTAATGTTCAGGATACTACACGAGCAGCTAGTAATGTGCAAGAGCAACCCGCGGCAGCTGCGCCAGCGGCTGGTCAAGCAGAAAGTGCCTTGCTAATGGGAGAAGATTATAACACTATGGTAAACAACATCATGGATATGGGGTGCGTATAAAAAAGAGTAATATGCCGAATTACACCCGATTAATACTTATATAATAATTTTGTTACAGGTACGATCGGGAACAAGTGGTCCAGGCGTTACGTGCGAGTTTTAACAATCCTGATAGAGCTGTCGAATATCTGTTAACGGGCATACCTGCGCAACTCTTTGAAGACCCCCCTGAAGATCCACCAGAAGCTCAAGAACAGCTTCAGGATCAGAGTCAAGATCCGTTGGCCTTCTTACGTTTGCAGCCACAATTTCAGCAAATGCGCCAGGTCATTCAGCAGAATCCACAGCTCCTCAATAATCTTCTTCAGCAAATTGGTTCCACTAATCCTGCCCTTTTACAGCTCATTTCTCAAAATCAAGAAGCATTTGTACGCATGCTCAACGAACCTGGTTAGTTTAGATGCGTATATTAAAGAAAAAAACACATATGACTGAAAATAATATTTAATTATAATATGTTTCTTCTCGTCTAGTGGAACCTACTTCGGGAACGCGAGTTTTGCCAGCATCTGGAGGAGGCGTAGCGGCCACGGCTGCAGCTACAGCAGGAGGTGCTGTAAATGGTGGGGCTGGTACAGGTGCAGCAGCAGGCGTAGCATCCGGTTTGATACAGATAACACCACAGGACAGAGATGCTATCGAGAGGTTGAAGGCGTTAGGTTTCCCAGAACATTTAGTCGTACAAGCGTATTTCGCTTGTGAAAAGAACGAAAATCTCGCTGCTAACTTCCTACTTTCGCAAAATCTCGACGACTGAATCGCTCATATGATTTTACGCGGTGTTTCGAATAAAGAACAGGACTGACAGAGGGTGGATAATCGCACCATTATCATTTTTACCTTACAATAATCATCTTTATTTTGTAAATAGATATACACAATATCTATGCTATTTTATTTGTTGTGTAGATAAAATCCTGGTGTGTTTGGTAAGCGATTAAATTTAAAAGTAAGCGCATACCATAACATGTATGTCAGCTCTTTTAAGCATTGTTTCATACTTTTAAAACCATTTCATTAAATATGTAACACATGTTTATGAGAGAAAGAATTGTTGCTTGCAGCAGACGGTGTTATAAAATCCATCCTTACAGCCTACAAGTGCTCTAAGATCTTATATTTCTTTAATATACATGGAGCAATATAATTACATTTTTATATGAGAAAGCCTTATGAGCCTTACTCTGCAGAAAAATACCTTGCAGTAGTTACATATTGAGGGTCGGGCATATATAAATTGACGATGTGTTCACTCTCGCGTTAAGGTATGTTTTATACATATCTAAATGTATGCATGAAGGTATAATAAATGCATTTTGTACATTTCTTGGCTTTCTGATATAAAAATTATAGAATTCACCTGTTTGGCATATGTACTTGCATATATTCGTATTTATGTATGTATATACAAGGAGATTTTTTACTTCTAAATAATAATCACTTAATTGGTTTAAATCTTAAAAGCCTCTTTTACACGTCACAATAAATTGTAAGTTAAAGAAATTTTGGTATGCTCAACGTATATATTAAGTTTTGCCTTGAATGTGAGATTTTTGCCTATCAAATTATTTATAATTTGAAATTCAAATAAAATATATATAATCATAAAATTATAAATTTTTTTTATTTACACAAAGAATAATTTTACTTATGCATCACATAATAAACATACATACATTTGTACGTATTTATGCACGATACATGTAGGAAATTTTTTATTCTTAAATTTGTACCATACAGTTACTTATTAATATTATTGAAACAACAATATTGAAAAACTTTCATCGCTCTTACATATATTTAGTGCAAAAAAAAAATACAAAAAAAAAACAAAAAAAACAATATAAAAAATATTCGTTGGAGAGCTATAGTGACAGTTGCATAAAATTACAGTCAGTTTATTATGCTGATTCAAGTTTTATCCTCCCCCTTTTTTTATAAAAATAGTGAAATTAATAGAAAAGAACTACTGTTAAAACAGAAACGCATTCTGTTGTGTGCTCAACACACTTGTAATACATAGTATAAATGAATAAATTACGATTTCCACAAATGCAAATTCGTCCATTACATTAATAAGTAATTTTATGAAAGATTTGCACATGTTCGTTAACTTCGTTCCTGCAATGCTATAAAGACTATTATACAAAAATATTTAAATAAAAAAAGAAAAAGTGTAATTGTAACATTTTGAGGTATGTAATTAATGTACATTCTCTAAAAAAGGTATAAGTTATTTTATCGAAAATTTCGTAAATCAAATTTACTATTAAAAATTGCAACTCGTATATGTATATATAATCGTGTTCTCAAAATATTATTAGCAATATTATGTTATAAATTTTATAATAGGTTTAAATTTTGCGAATATGATTATATATATGTAATACTTATTCATATTATTTTTTAATTTAATATAAAATATTAACACAAAGTTTAAATGTAGAAAGCTATATATTTAAATATGTACAAAGTAGATAAATCAATGTTTTTTTTTATTTAACAATTTATAAAAGTCTTAAAATGAAATATCAGTTCTTCACAACTTTATGCCTTTGCTCTGAAGATCCTTTTTAGCTTCTTCTATTTGCTAAAAAAAAAAAAAAAAGATAAAGCAGTAATATTAAATAGCAACACTAATATAATTATTTCTTTTTAGATAACAAAGGAACCAACTTGTTGTAGTTCAGTGGCAGCGCTTTTACAGGTATTAAAAGTAAATACTCTATATAAGACGATTGTGACTGCATACAATCCAAAAAGGAATAAGAAAACAAGTGGAAGGAAAAGTATTACTTCATGCCATTTTTTGACAAAAGTGGACTCGCTCATAATTGTAGCAAGCCACACGCCAAAAATCACTGTTGTGCATGACAGCCATTCCAGCAGTTTTGTCATCTGAATAAAGATTATTAAACTTTTAATCATTCGTTGAAATCAAACAAAGATTTATTTAAATATAATATTTGGTTCTTTAAGATACAAGTAGATTATATATATTAAAACATTTAATTTCGTACTTATTATCTTAGTAGAGTTCTTATTAATTTTAGTGGAGTTATTAAATATAATTTTCAAGTTATTATCAACATGTTTTTATACATACTTTCTTTAGCTTAACCTCAACAATCTAGAAGACATCCTTGATCCACGTATGTATAGAATTGTATAAAATCAAGAGATACTTGGATGTGTTTCTGTCGGCGACAATGGCGCCACGTTTTGAAGTTCTTGGGAACTAAAACAAAATTTAATTTTCCGCCAAGACCACGCGGAAAATTCAACGTACGCGAAGTCGGATATATTATAATTTTGATTTTGCTTACCTCAAACTTCTCAGCTACCTATGGGCTAATTACTAATTTTATTTAACTAAAACAAATCATGCGCACACTTCGCGTTTGAATAATCTTAATTATGTTTTTCACATAAGGAACAATTTATGAGAGATGACTTTTCGCAGTTTATAAAAAGGAAACATATAAAAGTGCTTTCTCATAAATTTTTTCTAATATTTATAATATTTATTATATATATTTATTAAATTATCGATGTTTATTAAACCACCATTTATCAAACGGTGATATCCACTTGTGGCAACCTAGCATATTATTCTGAATCATATATTTCCAAGTCCAAAGATGCTGATTGTTCTCTTCTAACCATTTTTCTTCAGCTGCTTCTTCGTCCATCATTTCTTGAGTAATTGCTTTGGCTTCAAACGGTAATTGATTTGCTATTTGGGTCAATGTTTTCTTTACCTAAAAAAGAATTTTACATATTAGTATATTTTTATTTATATTTTTGATTTAATAATTTATATCGGTATGTACAGTAAAAAAATTTAAGAATATATATGTTCAAAGATTTCTATGTAAAAAATTGAGTTTACGAAAATGTATAAAATATCGTAAGATATGTATACGTAAGTACCTCAAAAAATTCACATTTACCACCGACTTCAATAATAACTCGTCCTGCTTTAACAGGCGTGACGTAAGAATCAATAGCACCTTTACCTCCACCCATACGTTGTCCTTGTCCCTAGAATATAATTATTATATACATGTAAAAAAAAGAAATAATTAAATTAATTTTCTCTAGTCATTATATATGCCTAACCTTTTTCGTAATTGGTTGCCATGGTGCAGGTATACGCCAAATTGCAAACATCCTTTTTTGATCAATTTTTCTACTAATTGTCAAACGTACCATTTCAAAGTGACCATGTTTCATTCTACCTCCTTTTGTTGCCTATAATTTAAAAAAAAAGTAATATATTTTTATAATAATTTATTTTATTATTAAATGTAATTGATATGTAGACTTACAATTATACCAAACTGTTTGTACATAAGGAAGTTATGAATCTCTTCAGGGCCACGCATGTACCTCAGTCTTTTTTGCATCTTAGGAGGACGCATACTACTTGGAAACTGTGGAACTTTTTCCATAATTTTGAGTTTTGGTCGCTCTGGAACTTCGATATCTAACAACATTTAATTTTCAATTAATATAATTAATATTATATTGCAATAATATCTATAAATATATACGCATTTACCGCCATATTTTGGTGGCTCAGGAAAGACCTTTATACCAGCTATTTGTGTTGCAGATACAGACTGCCATGCTAGAAAAATGTTACAATACGAAAGGTGATTAAAAAATTACGAAAATTATTTACCTTAATTTAACTTCCTCGCAAGATAACGTTCCACGAAGGATACTTACTGGAAAGTAAATTATGTGCCAGATTTCTTGATGCTCGTATCATTTTTAGATCGAGTAGATTTTTTTATTCAACACTTACAAAATGCTGAATAGTTCGAAGTAAAGAAATAGATAAGACTCACTTTAATTGTCACATAAAATAAGCGTGAGAAAGTTTTTGAGCAATTAAATGTACTCCAACATTACTCCAAGTTGTTTTTTCTTACAGGTTATGGTCACGTCGTGCGCCGAATATTTGATTAATTGTTCAGCTCCATCTATCAGTAAACTACGTGAGTTATCAATAAAATATTTATAATTATCTTCAGATTGATGATAAAATATACTCAAAACAAAGCAACTTATTGTTTTGTGCTGTTAAAAAAAAAATACCTGGAGAAGACCAGAGAAGACGCTTTTCTCCGAGATACTGTAAGCTAAAGAACGATGTAATACGTATACACATATACATATAATGTATTATATATATCGCTTTTCGTCAGAATTACAAAATAATTAATTACAAAAGTTAAACAAAAGTTTCAGGTATATGCTGCGGGCTTGTAATTAAATATCTTAAGTTTATTCAGTAGTCCAGTTTTCACGTCGATTTTTCTTCTTCCTTTAGAAACCTGAAAGGATCAAATATCGAATGGAACGCCGGCTAAACATCTTTATTTCGTTATAAATAACCAAACGTTGTACGTAGAGCTGTAGAACATCAGGCCAGTTTGAGGAGAAAGGGCTTGGTGATATGAGAGTGAAGCTCGATATGTTACAATTACAATATTTTTATATATCTTTGATGACGGTTTGATGGTAACAACAGGTAAATACTACATATTGTACATTGAGTAGGCGATAGTCGTATCTTATTGTTATTAATTATAGCATATCGGCGGCGCTGACATTGATGTCGACAGTGACGACGGCTACGGTCGCAATGACGATAATGGCAACGACAACGTTAATGAAATTTCTTGGCTCTGGTACAACCACGACTGGAGCGGTGATGACAACAGCAGCAATAATCTTAATAACATTAACAGTAACAGTAACAATGACAATAATTTAATGATAGTAATGTATAAGTAACAATAGTGTGGTTTATATTAACATACGTGATAATATATTTGCTAATAAGAGTTTCAGCAATGCTTTAGAGATATTATTTAACTCCACATTTTATTTTTTTAATGAACATCGTAATATGCGTGGCAACGAGGAAGATGGATCTTATTTTAAAAGCTTTAAAATTTATCTAAACAAATTAGTTTAATATCTTATTCATTTTCCGTTTTCTTTTTCAGATTTTTTCAAAGGGCATTTACGTCGTCGAATAATTTGTCGTCATCGTGCACGCAGTCATTACAGCCATCGTCAACGTCCTCGAGCATCGTCGTCGCGAGCGTAGTTAGTAGTTACTAATTATCGCTTGCTTCTCTCTCCAGTTCCGCATTTATCACACTTAAAATAAACAGGGTGTTTGAGGAATGTGCGCGGATGCAGAGTCAGCGATGCGTTGCGATGGATCTACCGTAACTCTCCGAATTATTAAGATTTCAGGTATAAGGGAAGATTGGAAGGGTTGCGACGCGCGCGTTTACTGTCGCTTGTTACATTGGTCGTGGATAGGAATTTTCGTAGAATCGTTGGAATAAATACGAGGATAAAAAAGGAGGTATCTTTGAAGGAATTGCCAGTGATTCCCAAGCGATCAAGTATTGGTTACCATTATAATTTTATTTTACTTTTAACATTATCTGTGAACATTTACGAAAATATGATTATTTAAAATTAAATAAGACATCCGTACTTGACCATTAAAAAATAATTATTTAAAAAGAGCAAGAAACGCGAATTAAAAAAAAGAAAGAAAAGAAAAAAAAAACGGAGAATCTCGTTGGGAATCACTGGACTACATTAAAAAGGACGTTCCGATAGTCTAGTTTTAATCGAGAAGCTTGTTAATATTACGAAGCGCAAGTCTTTTGTCAAAATGATGTAGAACTGGAAGTGCATATGTGCACGAGACTTTGTCTAATATACATATATGCATATGTGTATGTGTAAGCGCGCCTCGTGATGATATACTAACATACAAGCCACTGACTCCGATCACTCTCAGTAAGACTAACAATAAGTAAACACTATGGCATCATGATAATCACCGTAGATGTCCTTATATCAAAATCGTTTCATATTCGTATAATATATAATTTATATATACGAACGATTAGCGCGCGCCTATTTCGCTTGATATTCGGATATGATCGACTCGTGCTTGGTTTCACCGTGTTCACCGTTGAATCTCGTAGTTTTATTCACTTAGAAAGGAAATAACAAAAAAAGAACAAAGCAATGACCCTGAGGCGGCTAAGATACACCCTCGTTTCTCACATTTTCCTGACTATTTCACATATGATGTTATACAATGCGTAAGATTAATTCGCAGAATTATTAATTATTAGGAAAAATAGAAGAACTTAATTTTTTATTTTATTGTCAACAAATGTAAGATTTTATATTCGTTAACTATGTTATTTTCCAAGGCAATATTAGTCAAATGTGAGATACGATTACAAATTTCAGTACACGCTTGAGTATTTTTTAAAATAAAACTCTTGAGTATTGAGAGTTACTTCCAATTTTCCTTTTTTTCGTATATAAAAAGGTATATTATCAAGAGCCGCTTTTTATTACGATACATCTGGATTAAATTATAGAAAAAAAAAATTCACAAAGAATCGATAGCTTTTGGATAGAAGAATATGTTTTTACAATTGGTTCCAAAACTATTTAACCTTAACTGATATGGTGAATTCTGTATAATGTGATATGAAACTATATATTTACTTTTTCGTTTTATGTATGTTTATTAAGCCATTGATGTATTGAGTGTCCATATTAATCAGTACGAATAATTTTATCGTGTCGTTATTAACAAAAACATTTTTCTGTTTCATTATTTTTTTTTTTTTTTCATTATTTTGTTCTTTGCGTGCAAGACAAATTTAATTTTCCATATATATTTTAGCATGTCCTATTTATCCGATTTAAGGAACATCTGAATAAGTGGTTCGTTTCTGTCATATCCGTTAAGGGTCGATTATATGTACATTAAGCTTAACGCATCGACGGTGACCGCGGGGTATTCATAAGATACGTATTATCGGACGAAAGGCAACGTACATCGCACTGAGTAATATTTTATATATTTATCTATATATATATAGTATATATATATATGTAATATATATATAATATATTTATATGTATTATAATAATTATGCTAAGACTAGATTTTCGGTGGAACACTTTCACATAGTTCCGACTCTTTTCTCAATGTTCTTGCAACTGTGTAGTCACGTTCATTTCATTACGTTTTAAGACGAGGCGCCTTTGATTATTTGTTCGTTAAACGCCATTTGCCGCCGATGGATTAAATCACTATTGTCCCACGCGATGTGCTGGCACACAACTTATAGTTACATACATATTTAGACATCATAGTCCTTACATTGTAGATGCATACATAGCTATAAGTTTCCTGGCTGATTCTTGGAGTAGGTCGTTTACGTTTAAATTGTCTTTGTTTCATTTCATCGTTTAATTATTAATTTTATTATGGAAAACAATGGTAGGTGAGCTTGTAATTATTCTAATCGATCGGGGAAGAACAAATAATTTTCTATTTTTCCGTCGTGACAAGTGCGAAAGAAAATACATATAAACTAAATGAATATGCTCTATCAACTATTTAGATTAATTTATTTTTAAAGAGTTTATGCAAATAAAATTAATAATTTTAACAGAATGAGTCGTATTGTAAAAAATAAAATTCATATAAATTGCAATATACGCTTTTGCTTTAAGTTTTTATATTTACATTTTTATTACAAATATTCACGTTACTTTATTCATATAACCCAATGCAATTAGTTAATAATTATCTCATAATTTTCATTATAAAAAAAGTTTCAAAAATAGTTTATCTTTTACTTGTCCGAAATAATAAATATACTTCTTTTTTTTTTAATAATCCAATTATAAATAATATTCACTTAGTTTATACATACTTTAAATAAAAATGTATTGGCTACATGATCATTTTTTGTATCTAGGTACAAACTTTTTTTTTTCCGTAATAGCATCTAAATATATGCATGAAACAGTTGGTGAAAATTTCGAATAATTTTTTCCGCGTATTGCTAAAGCATTGTGACAAGTTAACGGTTACGAATAAAATCTGTACCGAATAAATATGTTACAAAATGAAGAGATATTTTCGTCATATCGTATGGCCAAGTTCAATATTTTAAAATATACAATTATACACTTGATATGGCAAGTATATATATATACACACACGTTACAGTAATCCCGTAACGGATATAATACCTAGATACAAACGTTTAAAGCAAGACCGCACTTAATTAAGATATCTCAGTGTTGTACCCAAATGTATGCCGATACGTTACAACTATAGGTACCAATGCCAAAATGCTTCATATACTCGTATTAATTTCACTTCAACGATGTCGTACACGCACGTGGATTCATTCACGTTATGATAGTACTTTCGGCAGAATGAAAAGGTCGTAAGCGCGGCGTACTTAATAAGATAACGATAATCTCCGGGGGACGAGGAGTAACTCAAATTGCAATATCAGAGAGCAGCGTTCGAGCATCGTAGAGCATTATAACGTATACGCGTGTTTCGCCGTCAACGTTTTCTCTCGTTCAATACGAAGCTGAAGGAGTTTTCCGCCGAACGACGCATGGAACGAGTTGCGATTTTCTATTAGCCATACAAATGTAACTTTAAATCTGTAAATTCATAATTAACACGCGTTCTATCGCATCTATATATATACATATACATATATATAATATATATATATGTACATATATATATATTTTTTTTATATTAATATTTATATATGTACACAGTCTTACAAAGCAAAATTTACAAACATTACGACGTACAGTCGATTGAATAAATATATCTCCTCCGATGCGACTGGATCAGGTCGCAAGTGAACGTTTCGTCGTATTTTAATCGTGCTTAGCATATCATTCTCGATTGATTGACAGCCGGTCGTTCGGTGAATCCAATAAGCTCACCGTCAACGGGGCATCGCATGCGGAGCGAGCGCCGAATGAAAATTAAACATTGGCAGAAACAACGAAGAAGAGACACGCAGCGGTAAAAAACTTTTCTTTCTTTGTTTCTCCATGTACGCAATGTCAATCAGTTTTTATTATATATGATATATTCGTAGGTATATATCTCTTTGCACTTTCTCTATCGTTGAAAAATGCACGCGGAAATTGCACGCTGAAAGTAAGCGTAAGATTATCTCGAAGGCCTTAGTCTTCAAAAATTTCGAAATTAAAAAATGTAGGATGTATTTTGAATCGTTCGTAAGAGCCTCTCGATGTAAAACCTAGTTTATGGCACGAAACTCGACATAAAAAAAAAAAGAAAAAAATGTAAAAAATTTTAATAAAAGTTATGAGATGCACGCGCGATTAAAACATAAATTGAATCTCGAATTGTTTGACGCTCGTTGTCTTGCGGCCTGACGAGAGGAGGAACCGTGGTAGCGATAAAGGGTTCGAGCGAGAGATCAAGATCAATGGCACGGGGGCAATAGCGAGGATCCACGATATGATCCTGCACGAAACGAAGGAAAGCTCGCAGCGAGATCCGGAACGTCGTAATACCGCGTGACGCTTTCGCTGCCGAGCGAGCGATTTACCTACCCCACCGGCCACCGACAGTCAATTTTTGTAAAGCCTCTTTTCGTGTACAAACAGTACTCCGACTATTTATTACGCCAGCAAATTTTCCCAGTCACGGTACATGAGTAACTAACACTTTGCGTGTGTAATAAAGTATAAATTACGATAGAGATTAAATAATTTGAACACATCAGTTTCAATCCGGGATTCAAAACCGTCAAAGAAGATATTCCGTAAATAAAAATAGCAAAATTGTCAGCGGAAAGAAGGATGGATTACACAACCTTCGACCGCTTTGATAACTTAATAATTTATATAAAAATAGTAAAAAAGTAGAATAAGAATATATGCATTTGCCACGTCTATAATATAAAACATTGTAATACATAATCTCTTTATCTTATCGCATATTACATTTTACGTATCATTATTTACGTATCGATGTGATCAAATACGAATGTACGTCAGCAAATTATGGTACTTGAGGAACTTTTACCCGTTGCGCCTAAAAATTGCTAGCAGTCGTAACAAATTGTCGAGGGACTGTGTGACTTGTGTGCGAAGGATTTATCCTCTTTTTTTTTTCTTTTTTTTTTTTTTAAGTTTTTGTTAATATGAGCGTACGTGTACGTGTATATGCGTATGTATTTGCGCGTTACTCTTAATGTGCTGCTAGGAAGCTGACTAGATTATAGTCTAAAATACGAAATATCCGAGAAATCGTCGTCTTCGATAATAGCAAAATCTCATCCTTGCGAAAGCGATTTTCGACAGAATTCTCGAGGAAAATCCTCAAGAGGAGAAAAAGAGACATCTCGATGCGCTTACTATATATCTACTAACGAGGATTCCGGTGTTCCGTATCGACGTTGACTACGGATCGACCTTCGAAAAGGCCGAATGGCCTCACCTAGGCATTCGATTCTTTTAAGTTATCAAAGTACTGCATGATCTGATTGTAATCCATACCTAGATTAAGGTCGTCGAGTGCCACCGGTTCCTCCTGCTCTTGGCAGGAGGACGAGGCGCTACAGGAGGATGAGGAGGAAGAGGCGGACGGTGACGAAGACGGCGGAGATGTTGTGGTGGACGAAGTCTCGCCGCCAGTAGGAGTAGTAGAATTTACGGTAGAGACGACGGTGGACCCTACGGCGGAGGTGGAGAACGACGAGTACATTGGATTACCGACTATGGTCGCTCTTTTAATCTCCCGGGATCTACCTTCCTTCGCGAGATGTCTATTGCTGTCGTCGTGGTTCACCAACTCTACGAATTCCTCGTCCTCGCCGTTCTGCTTATTTGTGTTTTCCACTCTAGGCTTCCCGTGTGACTTAACTACATGATGATTTGACTGCTGCGGTGTTTTGTCGCTGTGCCGATGATTGTTCCTGTGATGACCGCCGCTACCACCGCTGGATGCCCTGTGGCGGTGTTTCCGCGGCGGTTCTGGCAACCGCACGCCTACTCCCGTGTTCCTATGCGGTGGTACCGGCGGTTTATAATCTTCGTTATTGCCGTTGCTCGCGTTATTCGTGCCGACCGTCGTCGTGGTCGCCGTAGTTGCCGTTGTCGAGTTCGCGATCGGCACTCCGTGTGGCGGCAAAGGTGGAGGAATATCATCGTTACTGGAAAAAACAATCGCGATAAGATTCACAGAATGTTTAAAAGTATCGAATCACATATCATACAATTCATAATAAAGAATTTTTTTTGTTTTATACATTACTTTCTTCCTCGCAAGAGAATCTTTAATTCCGAGGAATAAAATTTTAGAGAAAACAGCTCAATCATAATTACTCGTTCCGCGCGGTGTTCGTTGAAGCTACCATCGACGTTGCTGTTGATACCGTCGTAGACGTAGTAGGCGGTATCACTGCGGATGGCTTGATCGCGGATTTGGCCGCGAAGCTGTTTCGCGCAACTCTATCCCTTTTGGAATAAGTGGTGGTGTCGATGGCGCTGGTACCGCCGCTTGGTCGTTGATTAGCAGACGGTAGCTCGATGTGATTCGGATTGTCGAAGCATGTGCCCAATTCGGCCTCGGGTTCACCTTCGCCGGCTAGTGGATTACTCGTTACGCGCACCTGCAACACAAATCGAGTTTTTTTCCCCTTGCCAATTAAATTGATCCAGCAAAATCCCACTTGTTTTATTTTATTTCTTTTTTTTTTTTTAAACACGTTGTCACTGGGCTATCGAAATGGGTAAGGATATTTACAGCGCCAAATCTCATCGACAGAAAACTCGAATTGATTTCAGTTACTGGATTAATCCTGAATGTGCTCGCTGAACTGTTATCGCTATCGACTATGTTTGTTTAAAATTAGATTTGTTATTCTTTAATTTGTCACTGAGCCTCAATAATTTTGTAGCGCTGAATATTTGATACTTGAACTGCAGTTTCAAGTGAAACACTTGATCAAGAAATTAATGTAAATAACAGTTTGTTAACATTATTGAAATAACAGATAGGGCAGTGGAGCGCAAAATATAAATTGATGACATCGATAAAGGTAAATAAAACTTTTACAAAATTGAATTATACTTATTAAAAATACTATTTTATATATTTCTGTGCCAAATAATTTATACCATTTGAGCAATCAAACTTGGGGGGAAAAATAAAATCTTATAAAAAAATCTAATTTTCTAATCTCTTTGATTTACAAAATAAACTGATATGTTACACATATTTAATGATGCAATTAACTGTCTCGCCAGCATTTGAGGGCATCGAGAGTTAGTTTTAATAATTGTCGATGGCCTCATTTATGGTTTCGCTTGCGAATCATTGAATTGACACCGGTATGTACCTGTTGCGGACCGCAGGCGGCTCGCTCGAGGGTTGCTCTACCCAGCCATACCCAGTCGTGTGCGTTGGTGGTCGATTCACGGGGCGGTCGTCTGCCTGATGCCAGCTGGTTCGCGGCGGCGCGGGCCCTTGCACCCGCGCCGGAAAGCACCGGGACGGCCGAACCGGTCAGCGGGGAGTCCGGTGGCTGGGGCTTGAACTTGCTGGCGTACACCACGCAGGAGACGACAAAGACAACGATCGCGAAGCAGAACGCCGCGAACAGCACGTACATCCCAATCTCGAGCGGGCTCATCCGTGCCCCGACGCCGTGATGACGAACGCCGACGCCGCCCATGCCCCCTGAAGACATGCCATTAGCTATAGCCGTGCGATGCTGCCGTGCCTGCACCAAAGGCTCGTGCTCGTGCCCGTCTTTCTCGTCTTTCAGCGGTAACCCTTTGCACAGAAAAAACAAAGAGAGAGAAAGAGAGAGAGGATAGAGTGAGACGGGGTGTTTGTGCAGAGTTAGAGAGAGCCGCTGAGGGTTCCTTTGCCCTAGACAGCGGCCAGACATGCTATTGGATATTGTGCAGTACGCGAGGATGCTGAAAGTGCGTCTATAATACTCTTGATCCGGCAAGTATATTGCTAAACTGTATATTTGACTTTGTACTTTGATGTCTACGTATCAATGCTTATATACGAATATAACTCGATTAATTCTCAATTTTAAAGTTACCCGGCGGCAGGAAGAAGAGAAAGAAATATCTCGATATTACCAAGATTAAGAATTTTAGAGCGAGTTTTAACTCGATGAAACTTATAGCTGTTTGTAAAAACGTTCAAACAGACGTTTCATAATGTTGAATGATAAAAGTAGCAAAGTTCTCCGATGCTCTTCAGTAACGAGCACGTTGCGTTACGAATTATTCTTAGAACTAGACGCATTTAACATTCAGCGCAAAGGAGGAGGGCTATCAGTTATGAAGGACTGGATAGAAACCGTGGGGAGAGATCACGCATAAATAGGCAGGCAAAACTTTTTACAAGCCAAACGGTGCACCGAGGAAAGTTTTTCGCCAAGAAACACAGGAAACAAAGTACACACCATGCGCTACGAGGCAGTTATGAAGCGTAGAAAAGTAAAAAAAGAATGCAGAAGAAGCGAGACAGAAAGACTGAAAGCGGCGAAAAAGAACAGGATCTATTTACCGATGAGAATGTCGTGCAGATCGGATGCGACTTCGCCCCGGCCTGTTTTACGTTCTCTGTGATGGTGAGAACCGACGGTACCACCGCCGTCGTTCTGCACGAATTCCGGCCGATTGGGCACCTCGCTCGAGGCAAAATCCACCTCCACGTTGGCCGATGCGCTCGCTAACGCAGCAGTCGCCGTCCTCTGAGAGCCTTTGCTCGAACGTCTGCCGGATAATCGGCAGGAGTCGGCCAACTGTAAAGTGACGCGTAGCAAGTCACCACGGCCCTCGCCGACCGCGATCACTCGTGGATGATGTGAAGCGACCATCGGTGCGAACGCTACAACTTCCGGATCCAGACTATCTACCAGTAAATGGTAATCGCTCACAGCGATTTCCCTGAGGGGTGTACGGGTACTGTCCGAGAATTCCACGTCAATATCCAGCAGTCCTTCCTGTTAGTACAACAACAGCGTTAAATTTATTTGCATATACAACCACAGTTTTGTTTAAATCATGAAATATGCATGCACTGGATGTTTATAATAAATAATTATTTTTTCAGGAGTAGGTGGAACTTATTGAAACAAGCAATTTCTAACTGAATACATTAGAAGCTTTAACATAAACGAGAATATTACAGGGGTCTATAATATACCTGATATTGAGCCGTTAGTCTTCTCGTAACCGAGGTTTCGGCGACATATCCGTTCTCAATCGCGGTGTCAGGACTGATGCTGAGTTGAAGTCCGGATACAACTCGAACGGATAGGCGCGTTACGGACACGCGATCATTGCCGACTCTGATTTCCTTCGCGCCGATTACCCTGCCAGTAATTGGCGACAACACCTGCACTTCTGTACGACCCACTCCGCGTCCTTGGACTAGTCTACCTTGAAGAAGCGTCGCTATTCTAGGATCAGAAACACGCAGCATGCCAGCGACGAGATCGGTCACTCGTAGCCAAGTGCGTCGATTGACAAAGTACGAGACCCTGCCGGAGTCGTGATCGGTTGCGAGAAATCTGGCATGCACCTCGACCGGACTTTGCTGGAAGCGTAATCTGCAATTGGCCGGGGACAGATTCCGATCGATAGAATTAATCGTATCCCACCCGTGATCGTTTCCGCCGGACCGAAACCGCTCCTCCTGCTCGTCCTCCTCGAGCAATCCATCTGGGTCATCGACGTCCATAGACGTGTCTTCTATCGATTCCTCCAGATCGACGGCGCTTCTTTTCTTCGCTCTCGCGGTCACTGCTGGCGTTTGCGCCGACGTTACTGACGCTGTAGTAGTTTCTACCTTGTTCTCAACCTGAGTCTCGTTCAACAAGCTCCGCTTACTCTTTGCGCTTGTCACGTGCTCCTCTGGTACCTTCCAGCCTTTTATCTGGTTCAACCGCGTGTCGGTGACAGTCACCTCCAACGGCAGCTCGGGCATCCACACGGTGAATCTCGCCAAGCCGGTGTACGTGCCATACTTGACGAGAACCGATGCGTTGCTGGAGCCCCGGATCTCCGAGCCATCCACATACACGCTGCTACACGAGGACGATACCTGCAAGTTTAGATATTCATGAGAATGATCGGGTATTAAATGTAGTTTGATCCTAGAGCATAGTAGTTCGTAATGCATGGTTTAAGTGTACGGTATTGAGGCATCGAAGGCGTCGCATAATCCGCCGATTATACGGGGTATTAGGAGTTTCAAACTCGTGGATATTGTTCTCATACATTTAGGTTTTAAATGACGCGTCATAAATTTCAAATACTATCATTCAAAACGTAAGACACCGTCGTTTTCATTTATGAAGGACGGACTCGGCACTTGGAAGAAAATATTTTATCTGTACATAAAATAATTTTTCTATACATAAAATAATTTATCTATAATAATTTCACAAGCTCGAATATGTAAAACAATTTTTGTCAGGATATTTCTTTGCCGTATACACGTACGAAAGAAACATAAAATCTTGCAAGTTATCAGAAAATAAAAATTAAAAAAAATTAATAATTAAAAAAAGCGGCAAATTCTACGACGGCAGTATATAATACCGAGATTTCTCCGATTAAATTCCTGGGGATTTCAGTGCGCGCTGAGGATGAATTAAAAAGTAATTACCTTAAGGACACTTTCGTCTTCGGAATGACAGGACGACTGCAGGGTGACATCAGCGACCGTACCGGCTTGGCTTACAATGAAAACCTTCATTCCCTGCGATACCTGACGCCCCGTCAGCACCGCCGTATTCATCACCTCCCAGTTCTGAAATAAAACGTAAACGATTACTTGCCGAAGAGAAGCACGTGGCTTAAAACTATACAACTATTCCAATATTTTTTTTCCTCATATCTAAACTTCTATTCCCATTTTTAATAGTACGTGACGGAAGTTTGCATATATTTTAATATATGCATCTCTGTAACCTTCATTGATAGAGCCATTATCCATTATTCATAACTGTTATCTATTCTGCTTCGAACTTTACTCCCTTACCATCGTGACAAAATAAAAGGCGCGGTGAGTGATATTTGAAAAAATATGAACTACCGACAAAATATAAAATTAAAATAAATATATATAACTTATAAATATAGTTGGAAAATATTTCTGATTTTCCTTTTTGGCAAATGTCTCGAAATAAAATTAATAAACGTAAAAAGAAAAATTAGAGAAAAATGTTAAACCATTTGAAATGAATCACTCCGATCATCGTTTAATTACTTAAAACTGAAAGGAGATTTAAATAAAGCAAAATTCTTACGTTCATATTTTTAAAATAACCCAACGTAAAAGTCGCAGAAAGTATAGAGCAGCAGCTTGTAACAAAAAGGAAAAAAAGAAAAAATAAAAAACTTAATTGATTTTCGTAAACTGTAGTTATTTTACAACTGGCGAGGACTTGTTTCAGCTCGCCACGATGTTGCTCGTACACGTGAGAGATTAGTTGCCGCGCTTACACGCTCACGTGTACGCCGTCCATGTACTTTACACTAGTTCGTCAACGGGGGTTGTTCCGCAAAGGGGGTTGGCCAGGCAGGGTCGGGCGGTCGGCTAGACTAGTAAGCCATTTCCAAGTTCGTCCATACAGACTGGCGGAGGCTTTGGACGGAACATCAAACGGGTCGGATATTGCAGCGAGGGAATTTAAATCCCCGATGCCACGTTGGGGTGTATGCGCCAGCCAACTACTATATCGCTCGCGTGGACGACTGCGCTTCCCTCGCAATGATAAAAGCTACAGGGCGGGGTTTACGGTTTTCGAACGCGAACCGCGGGGCTCTTTTCCCTTTCTTTCTTTCGTCAAATATTTTCTCATCCGCGCCAAGACTCGGGGAAAATATTTACGAGGCCGGTACGCGAACTACGCGCCTCCGTGTACTTTGTATTTCCCCGTGCGGAATGCGTCGCTCGCGAGAAAGAGACGCGGAAAATCCCTTTGAGTGGAATCGCTGGTTACGCGAGCCGATCTTTTGATTCAGTTTCAATTGCCTCGCGTATAGACGGAATGTTGATGGAAAGTATAAAGAAAATTCCACCACCGGCGACCACTTATGAATTTTTGTATACGTATGTAAAAAGGATTGTTTTAAGTATTTGACTTTATTATTATTACTTTCTTTTAAATTTAATTTTTTTATTATTTATATTTTATATCTTTAATAGTGTCGCGCTTTTTTTAAATCAAGCAATTTTTTTATTCTTTACAACGGAGCTGATTAAAATTTACTTAAAAGTAATTTTTCTGTTATTTGAATTTTTTAAACTTTTATTTGAAAACATTTGGGGATTAAAGTTGATTTTGGTCTTATGAAAATTTGTAATTGAATGGCACTTTCTTTCCTAACTTTCTATATTAATCATTCGTGACAATACCGGGCTAATAATAGCCCGAGACGCGAGTAAGGACGCGTAATTAATTAAGACTTTCTAAAATCAGCCGGGAAACTTTTTTATTTATCGTACAAATTTCTAATTTGCTTTCTGGATGCTTTGTAAAAAGAAAAAATGTCAATTTTCATCTCCAAGTCCACTTTTATTCCTTACACCGAATTATTTTTAAAACGGCAAACTTTCCCGTGAAAGATTCAAATCGTTATTAATACAAGAGAGAAACATTTTGATAATTTTTAAATTAGAACCCGAACAATCTAGAATTGTAATTGTTTGGATAATTCATAAATCTCTGCCGCTATTTCGAGAAACAAAAGTCACGGCGTATTATTAGTCTTATGAATTGGTCGTGTGCATTTATAATATAATATAATTAATTTACATCGCAGGGGGAGGAGAGCGAGGGAAGGAGAAAGATGTCTTTATTTTCAGCTACCTGCTCTCGCTTCGTTTTGTTCTGTTTAATAGTTTAACAGATTGACTCGTTGCAGGTAACTTTCGAGAGTATAATATATGCAGCAATGCACAAAGCTTGATGTATGAATTGAGCATGCAGCAGTTCAACTTCCACGGTTGGAATTATATTTTCATACGCGAATGAAGCGCGGCAGTTACGTCCCGGAGATCAGCGAGATTATTTCGCGAGTTTATTAAAAGAGCATGGAAAACATTTTCAACGCGGGATGATGTTTCATCGGCGGTAAGGTCGACGGGGAGATCGGCAAGAGGGAACGCAAGGATTTTGCGCGTAAAATGCGCACAATACACGGGCCATTACGTTGATAAATTTCAGCCGGGAGAACAGGCGCGCTCGCGCGCGCGTCGGAGGTCGCTAATTGATAAATTAGATAATTAATTCGTTTACATATCCTTTTGAAGGCGCGTGCTCGCTCGCTAGAAGTTCCCGGAAACTCCGTCTACGCTTCTTGATTATCCTTATTCTAATTGCAGCTCCTTCCACGCGCGGGACTGCGAGCGAAGTTTTTAATTAAAAGGGATCTCGGGCGCGACCTCTTTTCTCGACGCCTTCCGCCCTTTCCCTCGCATTATCCGTCAATACCGTGATTCTAAGACTTTAAGATCGATTGGCAGTTGCGATATTCGGCGCGACGTGTGGAGAGATAATTAATTCGTTAGGTTCAATTAAAATCGGTAGCTATTCGCGCGGCGAAGTAAAATTCTATCGGGCAAATACGTTCGACCGACGACGTTGTTTCTTAGTGACTTTCCCTAAGCGAAGTTATGCGCAATGCACGTGGTGCGTCGTGTCCCTGGAAATTGCAAGCATGTCATAGATAGTGTGGACCCGTCAGATCTAATTTACATACCAAGAGGCTTGTGTTCCAATTGCGCGGACTTGTCGCCGCTCGGAGGGCAATTTATCAAAACCGTATTTAATTATCGAACGTAAAATACAGGCATGTTTACAACTTATTTTAAATCTCCTTTTCTTTTTCTCTTTTAGATAAAAATCGACGAGGCTCTGTTAAAAAATAAATTGAGAGAACACTTGCTTGCTTACATTTTTTTTTTTTTTTTTCGTACAGAAAATGCTCGAAGAAATTTTAATAATCTGCGATTAAATTATTATCGCTATTAGGAATTATTTTGTAATTGTTAATTTGCTTTTTCTTTTTTTTTTTTTTTTTGTACAAACCAATTTTTTTACAAGAAAGCAAAGGGAGAAAAATCAATGCTTCGGATTTACGTGCGTTTTACTTTTGTGAAGAAACGCGGAAATGGGGATGGTGCGCTCGGTGCGCGGCGTCAACACAATCGAAAATTTCATTACGGTCCGTTGTTACAGCAGATGCGTCGACGCCGTTATCAAAACTGGTTGTAGGTAGGTCTACGATCGACTTTGCGGTATCGATGGAATTTTATCACGTACTGGAAATATCGACGTTATCTGGTGAAAGCGTGGGCGCGGAAAAGCCGAAGAGGAAAGGCATCAGAGTGCTCGCCGTGGGAACCAAAGAAGGAAAAGCATTATCCTTTGTCGGTTCTTTTTCCTCTTTCTTTCTTTCTCTCTCTCTCTCTCTCTTTCTCTTCACGGAGCTTTTTCCTTTTTCCCCGCCGTCTTTCCTACCTTTTTCTCTCTTGTCTCGGTGCTCGCGAGGATCGTAGATTGGCTGACCGAGTGGAAACAGATTCTCGCGCGGCCGAGGTGATCGATACACGCGACCGTATTGATCCCGTTCCGCCGCTCGAGTTAGCTCCTTTCCGAAGGATTTTCGCCGATCGAGTACGAAGTACGAAGGTGGCGCGAGAATGCGGAGGACGCCGATGAAAATAATCATAACCGAGAGTGGAGAAAAGGCCGTTAAAATCTGACCGAAATCTCAAAATTTCACGAGCTACGTAATGATATTCCGAGTAGGAAGGTAATACCAAGAATTTTTAATGCTCGGTTATTTCAAACTATTCGACCGACGACGCGGATATAAAAGCGGAAGACAAAAATAATCCCTGGCAAATGCAAAATGTTCGCCTCGCTGCTCCGCTTTCCGCTTCAATTTTATATTCGCCCGCGCACGTAAATTTGGAAATTAAAATTTATGTCGCGCGAAAGAATCGCGCATTTATATACCTTGGAGATCGGGAGCACCGCCTGTATATCATCCTTCTGTATCTCCAGCCGTGCCTGCAGCTTACGTCTCTCGACGTGATGATGATGATGGTGCTGCAGCTGGCGTTGCTGCACTCGCTGCTGCAACTGATCGGCGCCCGTCAACTGCGAGCTGTTCTCCTCTTCGCCCTCGAGCGCATAACGCACACTCCAAACGATCTTGCCGCCGTCCCAGCTACCGCCTATGCCCTCCTCGCTGGCCTCCAGCAGCATCGTCATTATTTCTTCCGCGGATCTGAGGCAACATATATAAAACGTTAATCTACGAAATGCCAACGACCAAGATTAAAGAAGCGCAAGATTGATTTCAAACGCAAGCAGGCAGTCCCTCGATTGCATGAACTGTTTCCGAACGAATCTGATTGCTCGTCTTATTTGTTGGAACGATGGCGAACGGAGGAACTTATAAAATTGCGATAGAACGATTGAAAGGGTGGAATTAAGCTCTAAGAAAAACTGTGTATTGCCTCCGATAAGGGTGATTCGAATAAACGCCGGTTTCGTTTGCTCGTACGTAAGAGAATACCTTCGACAATTAACGTGCTCTCCCTCTTTTAAGCGAGTGCTCGGAAACGAGCGCTAGACATTAAAAGGAACGAAAACTCGCCTGTTAAATCGCAAACACGGAAAATTGTTCGTCATTAGAAGAATTTAACGGTTCTTTCGCGCGAGAGGCTTTGTATTTTCCTCGATGCACGCTTTTATATATATATATATATATATATATATATATATATATATATATATATATATATATATGTATGTATGTATATAAAAGCTTTTCTCTAAAACATCTTTACCAGGCCCTCTTCTCAGCTATACGCGATCTCCCCTGTCTCTCATTCATATTTTACGACAAGCAATAGGAGACGTCGGATTAAAATTGCCGTAAAACGAGCAGTTTTCATGAAAATTGTGAATTAAAGGGCAATTAAATATTCATAACCATGCAAATGTAATTAGATTCGTTAAGACATACAAATTTATCGAATTTAATTAAGCGTAACATTATTACAGTCAAATTAGCACCAACAGAATGTTCCTTTGGCGTTAAATACTCGTAAATAACGCACCACCCATGCACACGTTCGGTGTGCGTACACAAATCCTTTTCATTGAAAAAAAAAAGAAAAAAAGAGAAATATATATCTATACTATATTATTACATAATTTCAAGCAAAAGATTAAAGCAAGTGCGACTTGTATGATATCTGAAACGACAAGAAATAGGAAATTGTTATCGCAGGGCGTCGCGATAAACAGTATAAAATTACGAGTCATCAAAGTTGAAAGTGTAAATTGCCATCGAGCTTTAAAGATAACGATAAGTTCGGTAAGGAGTTAATAATATCCATTGGGAGTTGGGCTCTCTTGACGCCTCTGCCATCCATAATTCTCGACTTTTTCTCCTCTCGTTACCGGCTACGGGGGCTTTCTCTCTCTCTCTTTCATGGCGAGCGTCTCGTTCGCCAGTCGCTCATTATGCCCTCTCGAGATTCTTATCTTATCGAGATGAAGGGAGCGCCGCGACGTTATTTCAAAGTAATTATTCTGCAGCCCGGAGCCGCCTGCCTAAGCTTTGAGGAGCCGGTATCACACGCATCGGGGGCTGATCTCCGATGCGAGATTCGTCGCGTTTGCTACTAGCGCGCGCCGCGCGGAATCTCGATAAGCGGAAACCCCCGGCGAAGTTGTTCCCTCCACCCTCTTTATCACGATCGCTGATCCACGTTGCGTGCGTGTTGGGGTGGCGTTAACTCTCCGCTCTCGCGCGATCGACGATCGGTGGATCTGCAAGTCGCGGAAGAGAGAGAGAGATACCGCGAGGAGTTGCCTCGACCGGAGTTCGAAGTCGAAGCGGAATCAAAGCGGACCATCGACGGGTTAACGGCGATAACGAGGCACTTGCCCTGCCCGCGGATTTCTTCGGCTTCCCTCACCTTTCGCCTTCCGTTTCACTACTCGCCTATCGATTTCAGCACGCGTAGCGTCAGCGAACAGTGTCTCTCCCTCCGCCCGATAGCTTCATTTTTTATCGGATGCCCCGTAATCGCGTATATAAGCCGGCCGTTCGACTGTCGTCGCGAGTATAAGTCGCCCTCCTGATTATTAAGAGTTACCACGATCGATCATGCGTCCCGGCGCGCTGGTTCTTTTCGCGAGTCTCCTCGTGGGACTCGCGGTTACGCAGGTCCGGGCGCAGGAAAACGTGCAGGATCCGGCGGACACGTTGACAACAATCGCTACCGGCGACGTCGCCGCGAACGAGAAGAAGCCCGACAGCTCGAGCTCATCCAGCGAGGAGAAAGATGATAAACGCGTGAGAAGAGACTTCAACGGGTGGAGGTCCTTAGAGAACCAGGAGGAAGAGATGGAGGAATTCAAGCGCGTGAGACGTGCAACCAGACGGAAGCTCAAGAAAGATGATGACAGCAGCAGTAGTAGTAGCAGTAGCTCTTCTAGCAGCGATGACGACGACGACGACGACGACGACGACGACGACGACGACGATGATGATAATGGTAACAATTGTTGTCAGAAAGGCAAAAAGAACGTAAAACCGAAGAAGAATGAAATCGATGATTGCGACGACGACGACGACGACGACGATAGCGACGACGACGATGACGATGACAACGGCAACAACGGCGACGGTGAAAAGTGTGACTGCGGTAACGGTAATAGTAAAAAGAATAAGAAACGGCACGTGAAATCAAAGAAAAATAAGAAAGGAAATTGTGGCGGAGGTGACGGTGACGAAAACTTGAAGAGGAAGGACGAGTGTACGCGAAAGGCGAGACACGCTGAAGGAGACACTTCACGGAATACGTCATCCGAAGATGAGAAGAATAAACAAGAAGGTCGATCTACCCGCGCGATTCAAGATACATCAGAGAGCAACTCGTTCAAAGAGAAGAACAATCCGAAAAGTCAATTTGTCAGGAGGGTCAAGGCTAGGGCGAGAAGCGAATCGTCAGCTGAAGTGAAGGAGACGCCGAAGAACTTGCGATTTATCCAGGCGGGTGAGAATACTTCCGGGAACGACTCGTCCGAGGAGAAGAACAAACCGAAGAATCGATTTGTCAGAACAGTCGAAGATACTTTGGACAAGAGTATATCATCGTCCGAGAAGAAGGACAAACTGGTAAATCGATTTGTCAGAACGCTGGCTGATACTTCGAAGGAGAGTAAATTGTCCGCTGGAAAGAATAAGCCGCGGAATCGCCTTATTCAGTCGGCCAAAGACTCCGCGGGCAAATCGTTTGAGAAAAGAGGTGAGGCCCCTTACAAAGCCGAAGACGCCAGTCAACCGCAGCGCACGCTGGAGACGGTGATAATAAAGAAGAAGAAAACGAAGAGCACAAAGACGAAGCGTTGCACGCCTAAGACGACTAGTGTAGAAACAGATACTTTGGACCAAACGCCAATGCCACCGGAACATCTTCCGATGTGATTCTCGTTGATTTTAGTACTATATTTCTTATAAAAAATACGACACGCGAGAAAATTGTACATTATAATGTACACGAGTAACGTAATTTAGAATATCGGTCACTCGTGCCAGTTAGAATTTTCACGTCGTAATAAATATATTCAAACAAATTGTCTGTTCTTCGTTAACCGCTCAAGATTTTTGTGAAAAAAAAGATAAATAAATAAATAAATAAGTACAGTCTCATATGTGATAAAAAGATTTAAAACTTAATAATTAAACTTTATAATTAAAAATAGTAATTTCAATAATGTAAAATATTAAATATAAGTCTCCGTTAAGATAAAATTTTTATGTATAAAAAATGTCAAACAGTCAAGTAACGAAGAAAGAAAGAAAGAAAAAAGATTTGCAAATCTTTATTTCTCAATGCTCGTTCATCCGAACATTCTTATTCATTTAGCGGTAAGACTTAATCTGCCCATTCTCTCGGTTTAATGAACGGAAGCGAGAGATTTAAGTTGCTCATTACATTAACCGCCCTCATGTTCACAATTCCAGTAAGAGTCTTTCTAAACTCGCCGACGTATACCGGCTTAACGAGGGCAGATTGCGCGACAGGGCTGTTCCGAAAGGGTACATGATGTACTTACGTGCTCGGTGCACGCGACGAGTTCTCCTTACGCCGTGCTGTAAACGTGGCGGCTGTGTTCTTCACGTTGACATCGCTATCGACGATCCAGTCCGGACTACTAGATGAAGCATCCAGAATCTTGACCCCGGCGGATTTCACTCGCGCCCTGAAACACAAACGAATTTTTTCTCTTTTAATCTCATCGGTGCTTTTATCGAAAAATATTTCCTTCAAAAGAAACGATTGTTTTGTCATAGGATAATTCCCAGTGATTACAGTGGTCTTTAATGCAAAATATATACATTTTTTTTTCTTTAAATAAAATTAATAAACCTTCAGAAATTTTTATTAATATCCAACGATCTTTCAAAATGGTTGTTTAAAAGTATGTTAAAGATGATGAGTTATAAAATAGTAATACGAGAAAGAAAAGGTAAGAAAAATAATAAAAAGTGTGTGTATATATGTATATATATATATATATACATGTATAAGATACAAGTCACGTACGAAGTTTTAGAAATGTTTCCTTCCAACGATGACTTATACAAGTACTCCACTGCGCGATATTTTTATTACTCGTATCACGTCGCATCGATCGACTCGCGCACGTTTCTTTCACCCACCATACGGTAAGTAATAATACTATTAGTTACGTTCTTCTTCTACCATTAAAAATGAATGAACGTACAGTTCTTTACCGGCAGGTCCCATTGCCCTCAAGTAGCTTTAATAATACCGTCAAGACCCGTATTTGTGTAGCTAACGATTCTTCCTTCTATAAGAATCACAAGGCAAGTTCCGACAAACTGAAAGAACAGCCGATAATTGACCAATTTAAATAGATTCCCAAGAGACAATAATAAGTGTAACCAAAAAATTGACATACTTAAAAAATTTCTTAATAATGATATAAATTCATTAAATTATTAATAATAAAATAATTACAAAAAAAGGGATAAAATCAAGCTTCTCTCAAATTAGAATTAATTACAACCCTAAAGGTTAATTAATCGATTTGATTAACTCGCGTTGAGTGAAACCGGGCCTTAGTCTGTTTAACGAAATTCTTTTTCTCAGTGCATTTTCCTCGAATTATTTCTAAGATATCCCAAAGTCGTCGGATATATGTGTATCGGATTTCCGTTCGATCGAGTTCTGATGCAACAAGGACTTCGCATATGGTACCGTGACTCGAACATCGGCTCCCAGTTGTCGTCGCAATAATATCCAGCTACTTCTCGCGTCGCGGCGATGTCGCAGGCTCTTCATTCCTGGTAGCATCCGCGGCAATCCTAAAAGCTGGATCGAAATTTAAGCGGTACGGCGCGTCACTGCGAAACGCAGATGCGAGGAAGCTTGCGAGATCGTCAATAATGCAGCGAACTTCGCGTGCACTTCTCGCAACGTCTTATCACATGCGTTCCCGACACTTCCCGTTCACTCGTCAATCTTCTTTCGTCGCGCCGCTTCTAATCATCAAGCGACGTCCTAGATTTAGAAGCGACGTTATCGAAAAAAACGCGGGAGGCGAAAATAACAAGAGCTCGCGAGGAAGCAAAGTACTTGCTGAAAGATTTACTTTGATTAACACGTGTAATTATTTATTCTAAAAGAAGTTTAATGGAGAAAGTGTCAAAGGACTAAATGCTTTTTAAACTTCGCCGAGCGGTGAAAATTAGGTTTCCCGCAAACTGAAAGAGGAGGAGACCGCCGGCCTTATTCCAGAATCCATCTCGAAAGCATATTCCGGCACGGGTGTACTCTGGCATTTTTATTAATAGAAATTAAATTAACTCGAAATTCGAAGTACTCGCCGGTAAAATTTACGGCGCGGCGAAAAGTGCACAGCGTATCCGAAAATACCTGCGTAATAACGAAACGATGCGGCGACAAATATCTTCGCGCGCGTTCCACTCGGTCTCGAGATGTTTCGCGCAGGATTCTGAAAAATTCCCAGTTCGCGAGAACGTCACGGGCGATTACGCCGAGATATGCATATTCGGATGGAAAATTCGAACGACGTTCCGCGTTTGCCTTTGTCGCGCGCGCGAAAAAGAATATAACGGTAGTTGCTTCCGCGACTATGCGACAGACGTTTTCCTCATCATCGCCAAATCGACTCGCTCGCGAGGAGCAGCAGCGTTTCTCGAAACTAACTCGTGCTCCAGTTACGTGACCGGGTCACAGGGCTGGTACCGCGGTACACGAGATGAGGGAGAAGAGGGATGCAGCTGAAGAAATGCGTCTGTCTGACGCATAGATATGCCGTTACCGCTGTTGACGCAGCAAATCAGATATTGGCGTTATACGGCAAAGTTGAACGACAATCCGAGATTATTTTGAGATTACATTACATGTATATATGTATATATATAAATATATATCAGATTTATAAAATAAGTTACATATTCACTTTATATTTCCTTCCGCAAACTCCCTGACAGTTTCCGTTTCAATAATATCGATTCTATTCGCGGCGAATTTTTTTTTTTTCTTTTAATTTTTATACATTTATAACGTTTAAAAATATAATAAAATATGAACGAGTGCCATGTGTTACAGGACGCATAAATTATTCGGGGTATTTACTCCACTATTAAGGGGATGTATCTCCTTAAGTTTTTATTCGCAATCCCGTCTTCGGTCTCGCGGAGGGTCGTTCTTTATTCAAGCAGCAACGGACGGGATTCTCGAGTGCGCGAATGTAATGTCGCCGAACGGTAAGCGGATCCCGCAGTGGAAAAGTGCACCGAGTGGCTAATACGAAACTTCGGTCTCGGCCCAGACCCCCGGATATTGCCTCTTCAAGTTACTTCGACGTACCTGGATTTCGCCGAGGCCGAAGGCAGCGGCTGGTTAATGCGTATTTAAAGACGCCACCTCGGCCAGCGCCTTCGGCAATAACTCAATTTGCCGTCTCCTTCGGGAGAGACGCGGACCGACGCCTCCTTATCGCGTCTTTGCCCGTCGCCGGAACGCGGGCGCCTTTACCATAACACTTGATGGCTCGGCGAAGAGAAATTCAAAACGCGGAAACGATCGCAATGCGAGAGAAAGAGAGCGCGGCGGTACTTCGCCACGGCGAAGGAGAGAAAGAGATCTCGGCATGAAATATTCCCAGAGCGAAATGTCTTACCGAGATCGGGTCTGATTTCTTGTGCTCGTTCGTGGCGAATATCCAGAGAGAAAATACTGCAGCGTCGCGACAGTCGGGCGGTACGCGAAGCTGAAAAGTTCCCGAGCAACGAAGTTGCTCGTTTCCCCGCGACTAATGACGAAGGAATATTCTGTTCCATTATTATTAGCGCGGTGACACGCACGTCCATATTTTATACCGACTTTTTTTTTCTTTTTCTTCTTCTTCTTCTTCTTTCTTTTTTTCTTTTTCTTTAACTTTCAGATTAATCGGCTGCGAGAAATGTTAAGCTTTAAGATCTTGGCGTGTGCCGTGCTTCAAAATTCCAGAGATGGCTCGTACCATATACTGTCGCATATTACGGAGAATACCACGGACCGCACATGTATGCGCATACACGCCGTGTGTTAATTTTGTCCCCGCAATCATACTAACGCACAAGCCCCTGCGAAAAGAACTTTTCCTCTACCTCCCCACTTGTAGCGTCATAATTTAAGCGTACAAAAACAAGCGTAATTACTATCTCCGCACGGTGCAGCTTGCCTCCTCACTGCCGGCAATTAATTTACATATCTCCGGTCTTAATCGTTTCGACGGCTTCGAAACCTTAATTAAATTTAGCCGAGAGTAAATTAAGCCTCAGACAACAGCGGAGAAAAGCGTGTAACAAAAACCCGAGGCGCAAAACGTCAATTTATTCCTCCTTGGGCAAACTGTAAAGACAACCCGAGTATATACCCGGCCCAACCAAAATGCCTTCCTAAATAATTTCCGGAGTGTCTTTTATATTAATTATTATCCTTTCTGCCTATAAAGTCTCTTACAAACTTCGATAATTTACTTGTATCTTAAACTTTAATCAACTTGCATGTATTAAAAAAAAAAGTAAAAATAAATGATTGCCCCCCAGGTAAAATTGGAGCGAAACGGAAAACGAAGGGACTGCGACAGTCGGACTTATCTCTCACGCTGATCGGATCGCGCTAACAAATAATAACGGCGTGGTAACTGTAGATTAAGTAAGAATCGGTGAAACGGCGACGTGAAAAGGGGGTGGATATTGGAACATCGCTGAACAGAGTCCGGGAATGAGCCCCCCGGCCGGACGGGTTAGGATCGAGCCAATTACAAGTTCAGATCAAGTTATTTCCGCGAGCCTATCCTTGCATTTACATACAAATCGCCAATGTGCGAAGCACCGACGGGCACCGGCGAGCGCCATCGGGAACAATCACGCGCGTGTGCTTTCAACGCTGACAAATGTCCGGAGCGTCGCTCGAAAATTACCGTTTATTCAATGACCGCGCCGAACTCTCTTCCTCTCCCCTCGCAGCTTTGTCACGGTGTTTTGACTGATCGATCGACACCGGCGGGATATGCAATGTACAGGAATATTGTTAGCGGAGAATCAACAGCATCCGTATGTGCACCACGGAAAAACACTTAAAAAATTGATCGAGGCGAATTTGATATAGCTCTGATCGTGAATCGTTATCGCGTGCAGATTTCCAGTCAACGTGCAAGGTGAGTACGAATGAGAAAAAAAGAAAAAAGAGAAAAAAAAGAAAAAGAGAAATAATTGAGAACATTTTTATAGGTACCAGATATTTTACATTTTCCCTGAGTTCGGTCTCCGTATTTGCAATTGAATGAAAGCGTGAGATAACTAAAGATTTTGCATAGCTGCGCTGTTAAGCGATGCAATATCGCAAGGGCACAGAGGCGAAGACCTATGGTCGGACTAGTGCGGCTTAAGAGGCGGCCGCGTAGGAAATCTACGGTTTAACGTGGTGCTGTAAGAGCCTTAGATTAAGGCTGCGAGACGTAAAAAGCGGGATAAAGCCCCCTCCTCGGGTGCGGACAAAAGACTACGATTAGCTCTTAGCGAGCTCTTTAACGCGTGAGGAAATTTTCGCTCAACCTGCCGTATTTTCTAGAGGCTTAAACTTCGTATTCGAAATGTTTAAGAGATTCTGTCGAGCGGTCTCTCGCCCAAATTTTCGTATCTCGAATTACTTTTCTTAATTGAACGAGGAATAAAATAAAATAAAATAAAATAAAATAAAAAAGAGATATGAGAAAACGGCGTGGGTATTTATAAAGCCTTGCTCTTTAAACTGTTGCCGTAACGTGTGTGAAAGTTTAATCGCGGAGCGTACCGGCGTCATCTAATGTCACGTGTGAATTATTTATCTTTCAAGCGGGTCAACTGCTCGCGAATTTGTACCAACAATAGCAATAGGATATTATTCTCGAAATAATAATACATGTTCGTGAAACATTGGAATATTATTAATTTAATAACGGCCGCCCATTATCGTTGCTGCATAACGAAGGCGAAATTGAACCCAATTCATTCACGAAAAGTTTGCATTGAAATTCCACCGTGGGAAAATTGATTTTAAAATCATAGTCTTACAATCTTATACGAGACATTAGCATTTACACGGGCAATGTGATCAAATGTAAGGGATAGAGATTCGTCTGCGTAAATAACTCGGCTTTCCTTTTCGTAAAAATACGATTATCTCATTAATTCCAGAAAATTGCCAAACGTCAAGGCTGTTCTGAGTAATGTAACTGCAAACAAATGCAATTTTGTTTTAAAAACCGAACTCGTGTAATCGCAGCGTGTAGAAATTGCGAAGATGGTCTCGATAACCCGCGGACCTTCGTAATGAGTTCAGCCATCGATATGGCTTGAATTGTGCGCTATCACTGCCGATACTTAAACGTTTCGTATGCAAAACAAAAAATTATTTGAATTATATTAAGCTCTAGAAAAATAAAAAAATAAAAAAATTAATAAATAAAAAAAATTTGATTCAACAATTAATTTTGAGAGAACGTAAAAGTTTTAACGAATAACAATTTGAATGAAAAACCATAAAACGTTACGTCGCAAGAGAATTGTTATTAAAAGGTTTATTTAAAGGTTCACATTATCGATTTAATCCTTTAAGAATTTATATTACAGATAAACTGCGTAATATCGAATCCCTCCATTTCATTATATCATGAAAGAGGAACTAATCGTGCAAATGCTTTACAGCTGCGTCGTATGCAGGGGCTTTTAATTTGCAGTTATTTGCGGGATTTTAATAAGCTTCCCAGCAATAAGGATTACAGAAAATTCATTAGCGCTCTACTACTTCTCGCGATACTGTTAAAAAAAAATAATAATAATGATAATAATAAAAATAAAATATAAAAAGATAAAGGAGACGAATTAAAATTACATTTCTGTATAATTAATCAATAAATTTGCACGACACGTGACTTTACATAAAAGCAACGTACTCTTTTATACAATAAAGAATATAGATCTTGTGCGATACATAGTCCGCCAGTTTATTTTCCTCTTTATGCGACCTGCAAGTGCTCGCTTACGTCACGGAACTTCTGTAGCCTGCGACTTGCAGTGTTGGTTCAAGTGTCTCGCGATTATCTAATGCAAAAAGTCGCGTACCGACGACACCGGTTCGCATTCCCAGCGGCGTGTTGCAAAGCCAACGATGCGTTTCTCACGCGGATTGGCCGCGCCGCTGGCTCGTGGCTCGAGTGTACCCCGCGTGTTAGTCGCAGCCGCGGAACTTCCGAGTGCTTACTAACAACAGACGAGCTTGTAACTTCGTTCGCTAGCTTACTTGACAATTCATCCAATTAGAGGATTCCAGACCCTCCGACGGAACGTTTCCGACCCACTTTCCGACCGCGCCGGAGACCGGTCCCCCTTGAGTTGGGATTTAAAAGCGCTTTCCGTGAAACGGGCGCGGGTTAAAAAAGAAGAAAAAAGAAAGAAGAGAGGGGAGAAAAAAAAAAAAAAAAGTGAATGCAAAGTGAATCTCGGGGCGGAAATTACGATTCTCGCGTTTAACCGTCTATTTGTCCAAAAGTGGATAAACGAGATATCATAAGCGCGTTTGCGCTTGGCACTAATCATAATTTACTTGAGGATTTCCGAAAGCACGTTCATCCACATCGATTTCATAATTAATATCGACGACTGTTATAAATTTATCTTTCATTACTCGCAACACGGTATTATGATATATAAATCAAAGACGAAAGAGAAAGAGAGAGAGAGCTGGCAAATAAAAGAAGTTTAATTACTATTTCGGTTTACTTTTCCTACTTGCGGCTCTCGTCTTTAATTTGCTTTTAATTTGTAAGCCGTTGCAAATAACCATCTTGGCGCATCGCTCTGGCTGAATAAACAAGTTTTCAGAGTTCTCAAAACTGTCGAAGGAGTCTCTCGTTAAACCGCTTACCTCAAATAAACCGCGACGATCAGCGCCGGTCGTTCCTGCCGTGGATCCGTTACTTTAACAGGGTGCAAGAAGGCCGGGATGTGTAGCCTGGACCTCGGATAAAGCGGTCCGTGGGGCACCAGCAACGTTAGAGAGTCATCCGCCTTGAGTTCCTTGTAATCCGCTTTGTTGGGCGCGAGCGGCACTTGACCCAGAGGAGTAACCGGTTGTATTTGCACTCTAGGTCTGCAGAATCCCGATCCGCCGGTGGCGTCTACCGAACCGCCGCCGCTATTAGGTCCACCTTCCTCGGTACGCGGTTCCAGCACGGAATAAGCGACCTGGATCAATCGCGGTAGACTTTTGGCGACCTTGACGCGACCGGAAGCGTCGGGTGGCGGCAGTGGTGGCCACCAATCGGCCGGTATGGTGATTTGCGCGAGACAGACGCCGTTCTCGCCGTCTGGGCTGCAGGCGGCCGTGAGCGCGGAAGATGACGAGGACGAAGACGAGGAGGAAGAGGAGGAAGAGTAGCCGCCGCTGCTCCTGCTCGCGGCATTGCCTCGCGACGGACTAGCCAGGCTTGCGTGCAACACCACGCAAACCCGCTGATGACGCGCCATCAGCATCTGACGTCTCCCACCGGCCTCGCTGCCGGCGTGGAAGAGCACCCTGAGCACGGGCGAGTCGCGCGGCACGCTATTGCCCACCAAATGAGCCGACATGTCCAAATGCCGTGCGCCAAGTTCCTGGGCGTCCAGAATTGTCGCCGCCGTCAGATTGCGTCGGGTTTCCGGTCCCGGTAGCGCGTCCAGTGGGTCAGGGACTATGTAACGCGCCGGCACGGTCTGCTTCGTGCTAAAAGGCCCGTAAGTCGCTCGCACCGACACCGGCTCGCTCGTCTGGAAGACGGTGAATTTGTCGATCGAGAGAACCGAGCCTGGCGGCGGCGACGGTACCGAGGCCCCCGCATTATTGTTGTTGATATTCGACGCGCCCGTAGATAACGCCGGAATGGTATCCGACGTGCCGCGGGCCGGGTAGTACTGCCGCGGTATATGCTTCAGAAAGAATCCACCGTCCTTGTTCTCGAAGTGAACCTCCACTGTGGCCGTCACGTCTGGAAAAGACAATAAAAAGTCACGCGGTTAGGCGAATCTCGCAACTGTCTTAAGATTTATATTAATTAATAAATATATATATACATATACATCGATGCATTTTAATTTTCAATGTCTCTCAAACGCTCCGAAGAATATCTAAGCTACCTGGGCATTTCTCGTTTAATTTCCTGCTACTTTTTTTTTTTTTTTTCAATCATAGATACTCTAAGTATCGTCGTCGCTTCGCGCTGCACGCCTTGCCCTTCGACGACGGCGATTTCTACGGGTAATAAATCACGGCCGTCGAACGACGAAGTCGACAATTTTTCCTATCGCGTCGATGGTACACGACGCGACGAAGAATGGAGTCGCCGGGCCTTGAGAGCTGGCGCGCGCTCACGCGCATCCGAAAGTTGGCGCAGGTGAGCGGAGAAGTTGTAAATCGGTGGGTAGGAGGACTAGGAGAGCCAGGAGGACGTCAGCGGGGTGTGAGGGACCCGCGCGGCTGCGCTCCATCCGGACATAAATTTCCGAGCAAATCCCGGAGTAAGCGCCAGCTGCCCACACGGCCTCGCGTAAAATGGAGGAAAGCCTCGGAAAAGCGAGAAGAGCTCTCTCTCACTTTCTCTCTCTTTCTCTTTTCCACCCTCTCGATTCGACCCTCCTCGCTTATCTCCTGTCTCACAGCGCCCCGTGATCCAACCCTCTCGTTTCTTCCACGCTAACGTTACCTTCTATTTCACCTTCTGTTGTCGCTTTTTTTTTTTTTTCCTCCTTCCAGATCCGATAACAGGCGATTACGTCGAAATGATTTAGTAAGGTTTTAACGGGACTTATTGTTACATTGTAAGAGAGAATGAGGTACGGAGATATATAATATTACACCGGCGCGTAATCGGAGAGATGCCGTTTGTTAATTTTAATTGCGGCAACTTAGCGTTTTACGCGGGAGCGCGGTACTCCCCGCGGATAGGCGGCGGCTTTATTCAATATTGATTTCGGCGTTAATAATTTTATGCCCCGGAACGTTGATTTATTATCAGAAATATCGAGGGGTCGCGTTAACGAGGCGAAGAGTTTTGTTTGTCGCGGGGTGGCCGAGCCCTATCGCGGAGTTGTGGCGCGGGAGCGCTCTGGCACGCTACACGCCCGTTGTACTGATGTATTTAACCGTGAAAATGAAATGCCTTTACAATTTGCAGTTGATTAGTGCGCTTAATCGCCCCCATAATTTCCACTTTTGCGGATCATCCACCCTGCAATCGACCCGCATTCTTGCGCGCGCTTGTACATTCGCGTTTTCCGGCTTAACGCATCGGCGAAATTCAACGCACGGTTAAGAGGCGGAGGGAAGAAAAAAAGAAGAATAAAAAGGGGGAAAAAACAAAAAAAAAAAAGAAACGAGAAGATACTCTGCGGAAGTGAAGCGGTTGCGAGAGGCTTTATTAGCACTTATTTGTCTATGTAGACAGACATGGTTGGGATCGCAAAACGTTATACGGGTCCCTCCAGCGGTCGGTCGATCCCGCAAAATGTACTCCTATCGGTCGGCGAATGAGGTGCCGGAACCGAGCGATCGAATATGACGGCCGGTCATCGGTATCGAACGGTGGTCGTTTTGGAAATACGTGGGTACGTCGAACCACTGATACATCTTCGGTTGGCTCTCGTCCAGCTCGTACTCCAAACACCGCCTAGGAATGCTGCCAAAAGGTCGTTAGCACGTCGTTCTTAAAAGTTTCGGATGCCCGCGATAACACGCGGGCGGGAGCCTCTCCCTTTCGAATCGCGTTTCCGCGGCCGCGCATATAGAATTCACAATTTTCAACATTTCGTATATACTAAGCGTTATAGCAACGTAAGTACGTACACACGGCGTGCATCGAGAAGAGAGAGAGAAAATGTAAATACTATTGAACACCCGCGCGGATTCAGCTTCGAGTGAAAAATGTATCTACATCGGATATATAATTCCCGGCGCATATCGGAATACGATCGGGAAGCAATGAAACTGAACACGCGAACTCGTACGTATATGCGTTCTATTAAATAGAATCGATGAATCTCCGGTGAATACCTGGCCCTCCCCCCTTCCCCTGTTTGAAAATCGAACGCCGACTCCCCCGCTGGCAAGACTCTAATATGCTTACGAACTCACAGCGTGTGCCGTTTGCAGCCGACGATGGGATGGTCCTCGCGGAAGCACTTCGTGTCTAACACGCTGAAATAGAGGAAGCCGACCTTCGCGCTAACGAGTTCCTCCGTGCTGTGGAGACAGTCGTAGAATCTCTCGTCGCAGGAGCAGTGCAGCCTGTGTGATTCGGCACATTTACACGAGCCTTGATCAGATTACGGGCTACGAAAAGCGGCGAAGCCTCGCTTCGTATCAATTTCGAGGCCACTTATACGATCGTTGCCGCGTACGCGTAAGTAGTTCGTAAAAAAAAAGAATCTTTTAAGATTAAAGAACAGGAATAAGATGGTAACGGATAATCGAGGGATTTCAAGTAAGAGTGAACCGAGGTAGAAAGGTAACGCTTTAAACGCGAAGGCGTACACGTTTTAAAGTAACAGCATACAAATTGCGAGCTTAGTTCACCCTTGCACCAAAGCCTCCGCCTCTTTATTTTGCATCCTAGAACGCCAGCAGGACTCGACGCGTTCCTTCTAAGGCCAGTTATTTTTTTTTTCCCCACGTCGACTGGAGTGTAATAATTTTTTTTTCTTTTTTTCTTTTTTTAGCACACGTACATTTGTCGTCGAATATTAATACTTTTTACGACGATCGCGTATAATAAATGTGCGATATTGCGTCGTTTTAATTTGTCCTCTATATTTGATATCCCTATGTTTTCCGCGAAGTTATATTCTACGCCAACAGGCCAGTTAATGAATATCGGATATATTTGCAACAGCTTCGAATTACTGACCTAGTAATAATACATCGAGCGCGTTTTTAAATGCGCTACAAGACGAGCCTTTGAAAACGCCTTTTCTGCCCTATCGCGTATCATAAAAAAAACATTACCTACGTAATTAATATACTAAAGTTCGTAATAACGCGCGACGTCGTTTATCAACGTCAAGCGTCAGCCGCAACTGTAGTAAGACACGCACGAAACTTGGTAACTGTTCCAGTTGCGTGAAATCGCACAACAGACTTGCGCTACCGCGAGCTAGTTCATTGACTCGCTTCCGCAATTGCTGGTATTTTTTTCCCCCCCCCCGCAAAATAATACGATAATAATGCTCACGGGTGAGAACCCGTGCATGTTTTACATACAAAAAAATTATTAGTATTTTTTTTCTTGCATTTTTCCAGCACTTCCTCCGATATTCAATAACACAAAACTTCGTTTATCGATATTGCATTCGGTGCGCAACTATGCGTACTGGTTACCGATATTCGTAACGTACATTCATGTGCTACATGTACAAAATAACTATAATAGATTGCATGTGTGCTAAAAAAAAAATTATGTATATTTTCTCGCGCGTTGGTTATCAGCCTGACGTGCACGAATATATTTTTTTTCTGGTTTCTTTTTTTTTTTTTTTTTTTTTTTTTTTTGCCGTACTTGCGAATCATATCAAGGATCTTTAAGAAGAATAACACATTTTTATAAAAATAACAGCAGACACGCACGACATAAAAATATTCACGTGCCAAATATAGATGTTAAAGATATAAAAATATCGAGGATCGATAAACTTTAACCTTTTCAGGCCGGAGCTTTCTGACACACTTTTCAAAGACGTTAAAAACCATCAGCGCAAAACGCGAAAGATTATCCCGGTTTCAATTCATCGTTTAATCGAAATAGGCCCTGACATAGAGGTCGTTATTCTAAATATTCACCTCGTGTAAAAAGCAGAATTCACGAGACCGTGTTTGGTCTCCATCGGTTCAATGACATCTTTACAATTGTCGTGTTCGCGACAACATGCGTCGGTCATCGCGAATATTCCCAAATCATCCGGACCGTCCGCTACATTACCACTGCCGCACCATTTCGTTCCTGATAAAAATTCAAATAAAATAACGAGTAAGTTTTTTTTTAAAAAAAAAGGAAAAAAAAACTTCCTCCACGTTAGCGAACGTCCCAACGTCAAAAAATAGCAATTTGATGATAATAATTAAAAACTGCTCGTTCTTTTGTTCTACTACTATACAAAACTTATGTCTCTTTTTGCAATACTTTTGAAAATAAATATTAAGCTTTACGTATCGTTTGCAAGAGACTAAATAAAGTGTTAAAATGTAAAGAGCACTTCGTTACCAGTAAAATTTAATCTACATTCTCCGCCAAAAAAAAAAAAAAAAAGAAATTAAAATAAAACTTCGTAAAAGTCCAGTTCAATTTTGTAACAAATCGAAAAACAGAGTCAATATAGTTTCTATATAGCCGCAGTATATTTTATACACGTAGATGTTAATATTATGATTGTATTAACAAAAATATGTCACTAAAGTGAGTCCCACCTGGAAATATAAGGGCCGACTCGTACGTGGTATCGCGAAGTTCATTGCTGCCGATCCCGGTGTTGTTCGGAAACGAGATATGCCATCCGCGGATATTTCGGGACGCCAATAAAAGCACGGAAAGCAACACAATGGTCGGAGTCATCGCTGCGGAATCCTACTGCCGTTCTAACGAAGGTGAAAGAGGAAGAGTCCCTTTTATACAGCGCGTAACGAGAATCTTTGTCCCTGCGCTCCATTTCGTTTTTAAGCCATCTAATCGCTCGAGTTACGCTCGGCGTACGAAAAAGGTGAGCATTGCGACGCGCGATATACATTTGCATTCCCTGCGACGGTATTAATCTGCTTCGAGATAACAAAGCCGGATTCTAAAGGGAGAATTATCAAAGAGCCTTCCCGGACACGTTCAAAATTATACCGACAAAAGCATGCGCGATAATCTAATTTTAACGAGAAATGGAAATAAAGTCGCAATCGAGCTCGGTGAGAAAAAGGCGCACGGTTGTGTCTTCGTGCCGAATAAAAATGCTTATGAACATTATTACCTTGATTATTTCACCGCAATTGTTTATTTGACGCAGGTACAGGAAACCAAGCAGGACTTAATTACTATTATACGTTATTTCTTTTAGTAATCAAGTGTGAGCGATATTGGAATAAAAAAAAAAGAAAAAAAAATTGCCGAACGATTTAATTAAGTGATAGGTATTAATCCGGAATTTATTTTCGCCGCTAACGAAATTAACCGGCAAATAACCGCGTACGAATTTTGACGGGAATCGCGTTTCACAGGGAAACAAACAAGAGTTTATTTTCGCGACGGGTGGGAATACATTTTTTTTTTCTCCCTTTCTCCCCACATGACGCACCAAATAAAAAGTTGCACGCAGTGATAAAAGTTCTCGAAATAACACTTCTATGGGTAAACTTCTCCAGAGAGGAATGCGATTTCGAGAGCGCGGATTCAAATGGACCGGGGGGATACTCTCATTTCGAAAACAAACGAAAACTCGGCCGGGCTTCCGTTCAAATCCCTACCCTCCCCTTCTCCTCTCGATCGGATTTTTTTTATTTTTTATTTCTTTCTTCTCGCGCGGCCAGAGTGACGAGGGGGTATCCGCAGTTTCTATTTGCGCCGTCCCATAAAAATGAATGCGGCACGCTCAATTGCCGTATGGCTCGTCGTGTACAGTGTTTGCTTCCGTAGCGCGATCGCTTGATGTCAAAGTAAATCCCGCGGGACCCTAGGCTCTCACGGGTGCGAGTAGAGTGAGTGGGTTATGAACCCTGGAGCTGACCGGCATACGTCAATATTGTGCAACCGTGATACCAATAATAACTCGACCGATAATCGATCGCCGAGTTGTTGTTGCCCCGTTACGGCAGTCGATACGGCAAATTGAGAAAACGCACGTTGGACCAGGTTATAGTGAGAGAGTAACGGACACGTGCTCTCAAAGAGCACCTCCCTCCGGCCGCCCTCTCCGCCACTCTTGGGGCGGTGATTAATTTTGCAAGGTGTACTTCCGTCCCGGGAAACTTATTACTTTTCTTCTGCTACTTATTTTCTATTAATGCCCCTGCCGTGTGTTACGAGATAGTTGACGTAAATGGACAGAAAAATTGCGAACGGCTAATTCATAATTTAAGCGCGCGTGTTTTCTTCAAATTGCGCCACCGCGCGCGGCTTTATTTCTCGCCATTGCGATAATAATTTTCGCCAAGATAAATGCTATTCGGCAGAATACATTATATCATGTTATATTATGACGTTTCAATCGCAAACCGTGCGCGACTATAAATCAAAGACAATTTACAATGTAACATCGATTGTCGCGTAATAGAATAAAACGTAGAATCGTTCGAAGCATAGTTTGCATATATAAATCGTAAATTTCATCTTCGTTACAAGTTAACGCCGATTCAACTAGCCCCGCGCTTACTCGATCAAACTTTTAATTTTATCTAAGAGACGGCACAAAATAACATTTCCCAACTTTGGGAGATCTTTTTATTTTCCCCCTCTACGGATCCCGCGTGATGTAAAAGTTTACATAAGGATGCATAAGGAAGATCTCACGAGGAAAAAAAAGATCACTTTGACTCGATTGCCTCGAGAACACGCCGTGGTGTAAAGTACGAAGGGGTGCACTTTACGATAGTTACGTGCAATCGCACTCTGGAATATCGTCGGGATTCGGGCAAAGAAAGTGGTGGATATTACGCGGCCCGACCAGACCCTCCTGACGACGCGCGCAGTCCGCCAGCCACAATCCAACAGCTGTTACACGCTCGGGTGACACTGGCGGACCGATTCCAGATACCCGGAAGATTGTTTCCAGACGGCCCGCCTCAAACCTCCGCTCGCATCCACGAGAGAAATATTCTTTCGGCGGCTCCGGCCGGCTGCTCGCTCTCGGATTCGCCGAAACGCCGGCGGATCTCCGACAAATTCTCAAGATCGATCCGTGCGCTCGTAGTTCCGCGACCGATCTCCTTCGCCTGCCCTCCCTCCCCGCGACACCGTCCTCGTACCCCAAGTTTAACTCGAATGCATCATCGGTTGTCTTTCGCTCATCAACGCTGCATTCCGGAAGGCCTCCGTCAACATCGCCATTACGCTCGACGTGATCGATGATCGAGGTGATGATGGAATGCCCAAACTTTGCCTCGACCGTCGGCTAAACAAATGTTTAACCGTTCACAAACGATTGAAGTTTAATAAGCCGCTTAATATCTACATTTTGCCGCGCGTTTGAATATTTATTAAGTAAACGTTCGAACGACAAAAAAAAAAAAAAAAAAGAAAAAGGAAAAAAAAAAGGAAAAGAAAGAGAAAAAAAAAAGATGAAGAGAAAAAGGAATTGCCGAGTACCTTACAGTCTTTCATTTCGAAATATTAAAACGTTACGTTTTTATTCCCGCTCAAAGAATACACCGGGATAAAAATCTACTTTTCACAGATCGATGAACATTCAGTAGGACACTCTGTATATTTTACGACGTAATCGCCCGGTCGCAAAATTTAAAGTGACTGATCGTTACTCCGGCGTTTTTCTAGCATACCAGACGGTGTATATCGCAAGTTCCCTCCCTCCTACCTCGGAAAACGTGACCATCAATCGATTCGATCTCAATTTCGGTTTTATCGCTGGCGACAGACTGTCTCGCCAGCGCTATGTCGATGTCAAAGTGCTCCGGGTCATCCTCGTAATCCCTCAAGATCTCGAGGCTTTTCGAAGGTCGCTTTTCGCGAAGGCGCCTTTCCCTCAAACGTCCTCGTCAGTGTCTGTAGATACGCGCTTGATTGAATACGAGTCGATTCGCCCGACAGAGTCGAAAATTGCAAGCCGAAAAGAAATCCTTCCGCCTCGACTTAACGCGATTCTGACGAAGCTAATAAAAGGCCCACTTTTGCGCCGCCCGATTATCAAATTCAATTTAAGACTTTCGGCGAAATCTATTTGCGAGGAGAGTAAGTACAGTGCCCCGCCGCTAACGAGATTACTATCCTACGTATACATATATAATCTGACAATGTGTTTAATATTCGGCATTTAATTTAACGCGCGTGTTTCGCGCAGCTGGGGGATTATAATCTTTCCGCGCTATCGCGGCGCCCGCGCTAGAAGTCCGCGAGATCGCGATGCATTAAATTCAGAAATTTCCAAGTGACTTCCGCGGCAAGTTGGCGCGCGGAGTTTGTTAATATTTTCCGTAATCTTCGTACGGGCTGCTTAATTTTGCACCCGCTCCGTAAAAGCGAGTCCGAAACGCAAATGCGTATATGAAATATGCAGCGCTGTTACTTGTAATGAGAAGATAGTTAGCAGTCCGGAGTAGATATTGTTACGAGCGAAAGCAGCTTTACTCCCCCTCTCCCCCTCGTGAGCCGGCGCACGCAGGCTTATTGAGCGAAATTTCAGCTCCGAAAATTTATTAAATTTTACTCATCACGCCGCTCCCCGCGTTATTACATGCCTGTAATTTCCCAACCGTAACTTCCATATCACGATTCCGGCGTACATTGCTATCTATTTATTTTAACGTAATGTGCCACCACGCACGCATCAATTTCGTATTTATGCGTCGAAATAGAGAATTACCCTTGTGTCACATAAATACCTTAATTAATCAGTTATTTAACTGCCGTCGAATTACAATGGTAATTAACAGAAGTGGCGCGACAATTAAAAAGGCAGCAAGTTTCCCTTTACGGCGCGCATTGCGATTAAATAGAAACGCACGGCTAGCAATTATTAAATCGCTATAAAATATGCAGACGTACATGCGCGAGCTGTTCGCATTGTTCCCTCCCGAGAAAGACGCGGTTATAACTTTGTTATAATTATATCCACAAAATTATAATGCGGCGCTCGGTTAAAGTGCGCGATATACGCGCCCAAATAGGTTCACTAATGCGTGAATTATAAATAAATGTCATGTCTGCTCAGAATCGTGTTCCCGTATCCTGTATGAAGTTTGTTTATTTCCACGATAAGTGGACACGAGCTGCTAATTCCTGAGAAAATACTACTCCACATCGGTCTACTGCGCGTTACGCGAGATTATCTCAGATTATTATATTACGCAAGCCTTTGACACTGTTGTTTACGCGCGACAATTTTTCCATTCTAAAGAGCGATTTTCTATTTCACGGAGGAACGATGCGTTTATTTCTCGCGAATTTTCCGGCCTTGTGAAACCGATTTTCCTCCAATTGGCCCTCACATCTATTCCTCACCGAGATTGCGCGCTCTCTGTCTCTCTCTCTCTCTCTTTCTCTCTGGTAGAAATATCGGACAAGGGAAATAGGATATTCCAGAGCTATCTCATTAGGGGGTGAGGTGGGGCGATTTTTTTTTCTCCCCCGCGATTCGATAAAATAAAGAAGGAGGAATTACCCGGTTACGGAACGGGAGTCGCGTCGGGCCGGATATTTTATTCAACCGGAAGGGAAGAGAAGCGTTCCGCGAGCGGGTCGGGCAGAAGATACCTTTTCCGTCGCTGCGAACTCGCAGCTGCGGGCCGCTCTCGTTGTCAAATCGATCGTGCCGGACGTTGTCGCGTCGCGCGGGGAATCGGTGCGCCGCTCGGCTTTGCGACAGCGATGCCTCGCCGCTGCAATCGAGATCCGCCAGATATCCGTAGAGATCCAGGAAAATCCTCAGGGGTATCATGGCCGAGCCACCTTCCGGCTCGCGCGTCAGCAGCTCGCACACGTATATCATCGTCTCGAGAAGATTCCGAAGCGGACGCGGCTGAGCGTAAATGATTGCGAGCCGTGATCGAAATGCGGCTAATAAACTCTCGCAAGAGTTGATTTCAGAGCGAGCGATAAAATTTAATATTATTAACCTCTCGGTAAAGGCGCGGCGAATAAGCATTTCATAATTGTAATTTTAATTGTTGCAGTACAATTGTAAAATGCAAAGTGTGTGTAACGCTGTATAATATTACATTTATTGGCACGCGCCCTACGCTGGGAATAAAATACCCGAACAAATATTTCTATCTGACGTTTGATCGTTATTTTGTTTTCCCCAAAAATTTATCGTACATTTCTTGCCAAAAAATTAAAAAAATATCGATCGCGACGTGCACGCAGTATGCGCTACATCTTTTAGTTAGTCGCGAGTGCCCGAATTGTTTTATTCGAGAATGTTCAATACCGTTAATGGTACTTCTATTATTACTGCGTTAAAAGTTCAATAGCTGACAGTTGCTGTTATTCAATTAAAACCACTGTGACATTTTTAGCTTGTTTTAACTGTAATTTTTTTTACAACAATGTACACAACGTATAATACTGTTTTTGTTCTCGTCTTATATTAAATATCTCGCGTTTAAATAAAAGTTAATATATTTTCAACTCGACAGTAAACCAAAATTAATAACAGCTTTACCAAAAATTTTGCAAATACTACATATTTTCTACATAATAAATACCGCTTTTTACAACAAATACAAAGCGAAACGTGACAACGTATTAAGGGATTCGTAAAAAAAAAAGAAAAAAAAAATATTTCCGGAAACGAGATACTCCCGTGATAAAACAACCCCGGGGTCCCAGAGAAAAAACGCGTAGTGTTTGCTGAGCTCGATATACTATATCGGAAAGAACACGAACGCGTGATAAAGGGATTTTCGTTTCACTAGTGACGCTTACAACTCACATTTCCTATAAATCCGCAGGCGACCGCGGAGGAATCGATGGAAGTCGCAGCGCGCTTTATCATGCAACAGACCGGCGACCGTAAAAAGCTGATAGAGAATCGTCACGGGCGAGCCCAATGCCCGCCAGCCCTGCGGATGATCTTTCAGCTGGACCTGGCTCACGTGGCCGTATCGAGCAGGATATCTTGAGGTAGCCGGGCGCGATGCCCGAGGGCATTGATGGTCGACGCTCCAATCTGTCCTGCGGGGACAATAATGCCGCGGTCGCATTGAGATTGTTGCACACGGTCAGTTACCAATCGGCTCTTGGCTCGGTAGTCGATAATGCCTGCTGTCGCGCCTACGTATACATAATACACGCGTAACGCAAAGCCCCGTTAGGAATCGGTTAGGTTTCCACCGTCACGAGACGTGGCTGTCGCGCGGAATTCCCATTCAAACGGCCGCCTCTCTCGGCACTCCGAAGCGCAAATTACGCTGATATTTGTCTTCGGCGTTTCTCGTCCGCCTCGTTCCCTCGTTCGCATCACATTCTATTCCGGAAAGCGACGTGTGCGCGTCGGAAATATCGCTCTATAAGCCAGGTATCGTCTGTCGCGTAACGCAATACGTCGCGAATAAATGAGAAATTCCAGTTGGCGACGACGATAACGATTACGCAGGGCTCCCTCCCTCCCCCAATCACCGTGTTGTTGCGAACGATAGTCGCAAATTAGATCGCGCGCGTTGTAAATTAATCGGTAAAATGCACGGATGTCATAAAGGTGAAGTATAATTCGACGAAATTGAAACCAATTATGCGTCCGCGTACATCTATTCACGTTGCGAACTATGGGGATAATCAAGGAATTATTCAACATCAAAAAGCTTTAGCGAAGCAAGCTTTCGTGATTCAAGGATAGAATCCATGGAAACTATTATAATTTGTGGCGAACTTCTCATTAACGATATAATATGACATATGGACAATTTGAAATTTCACGAAATGTTTAATTCGCACACAAATTAATTGCGCGAATAAATTAACAACCATGTAAAATAACACCATGAAAAGAAATTAAATAAAATATAAAATAAAAATAAAATAAAAAGAAGCAAAAACTAGATTGACCGCCGAATTAATTTCGTTAACTTATGTAACAATTATGATCGTTATATATAATTGCATTATGTGAAGAGAGTTTACGAGTTCGCTGATAACGAGCAATAATGAATGATATTAATAATGAGAATAATAATGCTGCGGTTAATATAATTACGGCAGGAATAACTCGCGGGGAAAAATATTCAAAATATTAAAAATTAATATGACTAATGACAAGTAATCGTTCAATTCTTAAATGCATTTCGGCACCCCGCCGGATTAACTTTTAATTATCGATCAATTACGTTTGAGAGAAAGATCGCGCGGCTCGTCTTTAACTTCTCTTTAACGTTGTTATTCTATAACTAGAATCGCGCAAACTTATAATTACAGACATCCGCCGGAAGAACGCGGATGGACAAACTCTGGAGATGAGAGCGCGCGCTTCACTTTGACCCGCTTTACGAATAATATAATAATGAATATTCGCGCTAAAGTAATATAACGGATCGATCGGTACGCGTGGAATTTTCATTAATTTTTGCCATAAAAATATTTCAAAAATTATATATCTAATAACTTTTTCCGCCGTTCGAGTCTTAAGAAATGGGAAGAGGGTGATGGGAAAAAAAAGAGACGAGAAGACGAGAGACGAGATCGAAAAGAAAGGAGCAAAAGTTGGATTAATAACGAGAGATAAGTGGTGAGTCACAATTAAAAAGTTATCATCTCTTTCCCTTCTTTCGTGCTAAATATTCGATACAGTCCCATCGACGTTTCTTCGAGGAAGGCTCGACTTTCGAAACGAATCCTTGAGGCGCAGGGCCGAATTTTGAAATATCTCAAGAGTCTAAGTTCCTCATAGTGAATCCTTTTTTCCTCGCGCAGTTAAGTTTTCCTCATAACACGAAATTGCGCGTGTTGTACGATGAATAATGGATCCGAGGAAAGGTAATACGAGCAGAAGAGGAGATAGCTGAGCCCGGCCGGCGCGGAAACGGCGTGTTTGCGGAAAAAGGAATGTACCTTAGCCGGGGGCAACTCTCGCCCGTTCGCGAGAGCACGGAAATACGCGGCGGTCCATCGCAGGAGGAATCGTGCGGCTGCGTGCGAATTGCCGCCTTCGCGTAGACCTTTCAGAATATGCGGGAACGTCGACGGTAAGTTTATCTGCTGGGCGCGGTAAATCTGCCTGGGTCTGCGAATCTGACATTGTGCACGCGCGCAACGCAAAAGGTAAAAGACGGGAGCCGTAGGTAGGTTGAGGCAAGCGGAGGAGACAAAAGACGAACCGAACGAGATTCGACGTGAAACGATTCGATTGATTCGCACGAACCGTCGCTTGCCGCCGTCGCCGTCGTCATATTCCATTTTCTTTGAGGAACTGTCGATGGGTATACAGGTGAGGTAGCGATACGAACAAGGAGCTTATACATAGTTTCGCGAATTGTGGCGAGAATTGTCGTTCCCGGGTGACAGATAGTAAATCGATTCGAATCGGAATACGTAATACGAAAACAATTTTTTAATTTTTTTTTTTAATATTTTTTTCTCAAAAAATAAAACTTTATTTTTCCACCAATTTATTTTGTATTTACTTTTTATTAATTTTTGAATTTTTTGGTTGCTTTTTGTTGTTGTAATATTAAAATTGAAAGAATCAAGTAAAGCTTCAGTCCAAACATATTTAATAAAAAATAAATAAAAATAATAATAATAAATCGTCTAGCGGGCTATCTATCTTTACATGAATTTTATATCGTAATCCGAAGTCTACCTATAATTCGCGGAAAATTCCGCTTAACTCCTCCGCGGGGAATTTAACGCATGCTTTCAGCGAACTTAAACGGCAATAACCACGATCGATGAAACATTGAAAACGTACTTCATTTTACGAGGAGACACGTTTCGGGCTTTTTTAAAATTTAACTAATCGATCGATTATTTGATTCCCACGCGTAGGTTTTAATACCCCGTTCAATTTCGGTCGATTCGCTACAATTAGGATCTATTGGCGTGTCTATTTTTTTAAAGCCTCGTTATAATTTCACGATGAAATATTTTATCGAGTACATACATACACAGCGAGCTTAATTCGCTCCGACAATGGTTGCTCCTTCGACCTAATTTTTCAACATATTTAAGCGAGCAAAAATTTAATTGTACAAACTAAAATCTGTATATATGTCAACGTCGACTATTAATTAATTTAATATTAAAAAAATATTCACTGGCACTATATAAAACCTGTTAAAAAATATAAGGTTTCGACAAGACGTGCATATTCGACGTGTCGTAATATCGACCGTGCGCGATCCAGTTTCGTGTAATAATTTAACAAAAAAAAAAAAAAAAGTGGGGAAGCTCTCGAGATTCATGTGTTTACAATCCGCGACCCCAATGAACGTGGAGGTACGCTATAGACGTGCCGTCAATATTTTTACAAACGCGATGAATTACATGGAACAATAAGACCAATACGCCGACCACCTCCGACACTCTCAATGGAATACAAATGGTACTGGGCAAACAACGGAGATCGACAGCCCTCTGGAAATCGAACGGCCGCCACCGCCAGGTTCCTCCACCACCACGTCAGAATCAATGATCGATCCGACCCCATTCCTCTCCTTGCATTATTGCGACCCTCATTCTATTACTCGTGCGTCGGCACATATACATTTCTCGATACACGGCCTCCATCGCTTTTGTCGCGATGCATAAATGAAACATTCCTATTCAGAGCACCGCTCGACCGTCTCTACGCTCGCCGGCCGACGAGCGTAAAAAAGAAAAAAATAAACGCTTGGAAGATAACTCGCTTTTCACTTCCTATCAGCTCGTGCTCCACCGAGTCGATTAGTGCGATTCGGCGGCGATCGACGGATATCGAACGAATTAAGGAGCGCGGGCAAGTGGCACGGAATAGAATTCTAGGTTAATAACCCGAATCGTATTTTCATAAAGAGATAATTTCGTCGAATAACGGCTCGAGTGTCAAGCAAAGGAGATCGTTAGCTTTAAAAAAAAAAAAAGAAAAAAATTATGTTAGCAAACTCATGGAAAAGAACCGTAATCAACAACGGATGAGAAATTTGCAGCGTACCCTTCCTCTCTCTTTTCCCCCTCGGTGAGTTCCCTTCGGCGTACATCTCGGAGGGTAATCGCCGGAATAGTTTTCAATCGATCGCGAGCCGCGGGTGCGCCGCGGCACGGAAAAAGGGCACGCCTGGCGCAATTCGCGACCGTGTTATACATATACGCGGCGCATCATCCCCCCGGACGCCGTTTCCTCGCTAGCTCCAACACGAATATCGCGGGCCTTGGTCTCGAATAAAGAGCGGAAGCAATTTCGTCGTCCTTCGGGAGTGGCCTTGGCACGAGTGCCGTCGACGTCCCGTTGAATGAATTCAGAGGAGTAACGAGCGTCGTCGCGTCTGTCGATTAAATCGAAGGCGCCGTCGATTAAAATCGACGAATTATTTCTCGTGAAATAAAAATAATAAGCACGCATAAGGTTTTTTTTAATCAAAAAGAACGAGACGCTCTAACATCCACCTTATTTTTTTTTTCTTTTTTTTTTTCTTTTTTTCTGAGAGAAGGTTCTTGTCGGACGAAGACTTAGCGGTCGAAGCCGGATCGCCGGTGAATAGCGAAATCGCGCGCTAATGGCGACGACGAGGGAAATTTATGTGCGCGAGAGGATTGCAAACGGTGTTGGCTGAATTATTAGGATGGTTTTGGGCGAACGTTTTAACCGTTACCGTCGTTCCGCCGAGCGTTAAGCGGAAAATGAATGTGTCCCGCCTTTCGCGCGCGTGAATATTGAAATTTTATTTCGAACGCATCTGCGTCAACTCGCGCGTCTGAATGCGGTAAACATTTTCCGCGATAAACACGTTTGGAATTAATTTCGCGGGGAAAACTGAAAAGCAGAGGTTAATTAAAACGTAAAGCGAAGTTATTCGCGAACCACGAGAACCCTTATTTTATTTTATGCTTTTTCTGATTACGTTGCAGAGCGTCTATAAATTAAAAAAAAAAACGTCCTCTCGCACGATTCGTTATTAAGATAATATCCAGAAGAAATTACGGAGATGTCGGACAACATCTGGCAATGTATCGCCGTTACATGTGGACTAAATGGCAGTGACTTTTGACTCCTTTGCTTGCACGAACAATATGCTAGAGCCGACTTCTTCGTTCTTCGACCCGCTTTCGCGAGTTTCCGTGCAAGTAATTGCGGGACAAGTCGGTCGGCCGGCGTCGGCAACTGCGTTCGCATATAGGTATACACTTCCGGCGTCTAGCTGCAAGTATTGCGGTAGCGGCTCCTCGGTGCATCTGATACCGACGATGAATAGGCGGCGGGGTGTAATGCATGTGGCTGTAAGAGTTATGCACGGGTACCGAAGCAGCGCGACTTTAACAACTGACAACGGAAGGAGAATGTGGAAACAATAACGGGATTAAATTTATAAAACTGCTGCGTCGGGGGTGATTTTTCTCATCTAGAAAGTGCGCCCGGTGAATCGTACTTCTTTCTCAATAATCCCGCGACACGGCGATACGATCATTTTCGGCAAAATATCGCTGCGCTCCTCTCCGAGATTTTGTGAACGTAAACATTCGTAGACGCCAAACGGTTGCACCGGTGGCACGTACCAACGCCGAGCTTTTTGCCCGATGTGATTGAGCAGTAAATCTACTTTCCGTTGAAGCTTGCATAAACTCGAAGTCTTTCGTTAAATAACTTCAATTCGAAACAACAACGCTACTAACAATGAGACATATATGTACGTTCGCGATAATTAAATGCTTCGGCCGAAAAGAAATTTAAATAATTTGTTAAACATAAATTATAATTAAAATTAAAATACTTTCGCGGTATTATGCAATTTGCACATCTGCAAACTAGTTAAAAACCTGAATTTGAATTTCAGTGTTTATCCAGTGTTTATACTTGCAGAGAACACACGTTGCCAAGCGAGATGAGCGAATTAAACCATTTGCGTAATTAATTTTGGTTAATATTCGTTAAGAGCTGAAAGCTGGAGAGGATCGCAACTAATAAAATAATTAGTCGGCTTCGAGGGGCCCTTTCCTCCGTGAACAATACGCGTCGCTTATTAGAGCTTGCGTTATGTTTCGCGGCGCATATGTCGGATTTACTATAGCCGGCGCCTATAAATTAATGGCATTCAGACCAGCCGTCCAAGTAATAACCGCGGCAGATTTAATTTCGCGGCCGGCGATAATCTAAATAAACGCGCAAGATCTGTGCCCGTGAAATCGTCGAAGTTGCCCCGCGAATCGGCCAAGGTACCGGGTTATTAAAGTCGAGACTAATTATAGAAGCGCGACTAAATCACCCGCTAGTGACACTGGTAGTTGTATCTAGCACCTGGTGCAACATTGTCTTCCATCTCGGCGCACAGATTGCATCCACGAACGGCAGCCCGCGAAAGCTCGATGGATATCCTTGACATAAAGCGCATTTGCATAACAAATTCCACGGTAGTGGCGTAACTGGAATTTTTTTTTTCCCTCCCTGTTTTTTCTTTTTTTTTTCTTTTTTTTCTCTTTACATTAACATCCCGCCGCTTGTGCATTTTCGATCTCCCACTGTATACACCTCAACTGTTATTATAAATTTCATAGCAACGGAGAGGCGTACGAGAGTTTTAATTTATTCAGAATATAATTAATCTTATAAATTCATGAACAATTTGTTGTAAGTCAAACAATACATTTTCAACAGTGAATGTAAATATATATGTATATATATATTTCGTACATGCACGTAAAATAAAAGGTGATGTGCAAATATATACATATATATATATATATAGGATAATGTGTAAAATCAAAATTAAACAAATGCAAAAAAGGCTGCGAGTATGTTAATACCGTTCGATACGTAGAACGTTTCGCTAGGCGAGCCGCGCGACGATGGCGCAAGCCCCAAGCTCGTCAAACGTAATCTTGGCGTGTTTGGCTAAATTAAATCCCTCACCGATTTGTGTGAAGCCTAAAGCGGGCTCGATGTCGTTAACGCGGATTAAAACGACGGGTCATTAGGCACGTCGTCTGATAGACGTTGGGGGATATCGTTGCGGGGCCGAAGCGTGCGCGCCGACGAGTATAAGGTAGCGTATAATATATGTCTGCCGCTCGCGGTGGTTACGTGACCCGGGAACGAAAATAGATGCTCGCGCCCATTTTCCGTCACGCCGCACGGCATACGCTCATGCAGCTTATCGCGCACGTTCCACGGCCGAAGTAATTCCGCGTCTTGGGATAAGGTAAAAGAGCGCCGCGCCGGTGGGTTCAACAGCCTTCTCCGGAACATCGGTCGCGACGCGACTTCCACGTCGCGCACCGGAACCACCGAAAAAGAGAGTGAGAGAGATCCCTTATGGGCGCGATACATATCCGGCCGCGAAGCACGGCGCGGCCCAGAAATATCGTCTGCAAAAATTCCATCTCGTCCCGCATAAGTTCTGACTGAGGTTCTCTCACTGAGGTTCTCTCACTGAGAATTCTCTCTCCGTAACACCCGCGCGGGAGTCGACTTTCCTAACCGTATCTCGCCGCTGCCAGTTTCCGCCCCGTGGAATGTATCGGAACGTAATTTTCAAAACGCGAACGGCAAGAGTACACGAGTATCGAAAGGTACGGTTATTCGAAAGCACTTTTATCCTACGTAGAATAGCAAAAATGACTAGCCGTCCGCGGTTAGCTGCACCTAAATCATATCCAGAAAGTGGGTCACTGGCGTCAAGTCAAAATTAACTCGGTTAACTCGACTATTTTTTTTATCACTGCGAGTATGGCACGTTGCAAAAAGAAAAAAAAGCGCTCCTTGATATTTTCTCTAATCCGGCTCAAGCGCCGCAGAACTTAGCTGCAATTTATTTCTTCTGCCGACGCGATACACGGGCGCGGGTTACACCCGAGGGGCGGATTGTCTAATTATACTACGCCAATGTGGCGGAAGAGCAAGAAGTCAGACAACTCGGATAAGTTAAGAAACGAGCGTAACTGAATGAGAGGCGACGGAAGGCGAATTAAACATTTTAGCGGGAAATGTGTATGCATGGTGCCCGCGCGGTGACGCGGGGTGCTAAATGCGGGCTTGTAATTCCACTTGAAAGTACGTCGCGCCGAGAGTCAGGAACAACGTAGACAAATCGAGAACGTTGAAATCGAGCGACTTAATACCTCTCCAGATTCGTATAATTCGCGCACAATATTTGATTCGCGCGCGACGTGGTGCGTTCGTTAATCGAGCCTCGTTGCGCAATAAAATTTATACGCCCGTGATGAATGCAAAATCGCCAGACGATATTTATGATCGATGCTCGTGAAATTCCAATGAACGCCACATTAATGTTATGTTATGCGCGTTCTACGTACGGTTGATGTCGGTATGTATGTATATTGAAGCGTGAAGAGCCATTAGACCGATTTAACGGCAACGGAGAAAATCATTTATTCGCGTATATGTTATCCTCGGGCAAAAATTCGATTGCAACATAATCGCTCTATTAACATAAACGATAACAATATTCACTTGGTTGTATTATTTTCCTGCGTATTTGTTAAAAAAAAAAAAAATACCGATATTTCAGAGAAAATTATTGCGAGTAAACGGGAAGAGAAGAGGGCGCGAAAAAAATGTCTTTAATTAATTTTAATTAAATTTACAAATTGTTCAATCAAGATAAATCAATGCGCGTTCGTGAAAACTGAAACGTGCAAAACAAACCTCTCAAATTCTACGTTTAAACTTTTATTTTTTTTTTTTTAAACCGGCTGTTTTAAATAAAATTTTTAGAATGAGAACTTTATCAATTTCGCGATACAGATAAATTTCACCATGAAAGTCTTAACACTCGAGAATCTGCGGATTTTTCGTAATATATATAAAAGAAAAGCTAATTTCTATTTAAATACTGTGCTATTCTCTCGCTCGAATTAAAATCTTTTCTTTTCCCTTTTTTCTTTTACCGCACTGTTTTAGTTACGGATTAATATATATTTCGTAAGTTTAAAAATTGTATGTAATCCGTGAAAAAAAAAAGCGAGGGGTTATTAAACCAAGTTACATCCTTACAGAAGAAAATCTTTTCCTTTTTACAAATTTTAGATGTCCGTGAAGAATCTTTTGTGTCGAACTTTTTATGACTTTTTTACGCGATGTCTTCCTCTTTAACCATGATTCTGTTTTACGAGAAAAACAAGTAAAACAAATTATCTAACAAAGACATAAAACGCTCGCATTTTCCACCCCGTCGTCGAAAGAATCCTTCGTCATTTTAAAGACACACAGAGAGAGCGTCTCATCTACATCATATTGTTAACTCGGAGGGGGTGGGTAGTGCTCCGTTTGTGTTCGATAATTACTTTCCACTCTGGAGATCAGTGGAAGGTTAACGGAAACTAAATATAATCATGCCGCATATCTTATACCTCGTGCTCTTTTTCCATGTATTATTATAAAGGTAAAGATCGATCAAATCTTTCCTTCGCCGTGCTACTTGGGGTCGCGCCAAGTCAAACACGCTCGCGAAATTACGATGTAAATGTCGGCACACATAACGGCGTACGTAACAACAATCATTATGCTGTAACAATAACGATTTCATTATGCGTTATTGCAAATACAGCGCGGGAACTGAAATTTCGCGCGTAAGCGTGCGATCGCATATTTACCGTGAACATAAAGTATTCAGAGACTTCGCAAATGTTTGTGAAATATTTCAAAATTGTCATTATTGTGATACTACAACATTAGCGCCTGTGTTACAGTTTATACATCTAATTTTCTTTACTTTACCCTTTCTCCCTTTCTCTCTTATTCTTCTTAAACAATGCGCACCATATTAAATAGCAAAGATAAAACGCGTACAGAGTGCGGCGAGGTTTGAAAAATGTATTAAACTCAGCATTATGCATAAAGATTACAAGTCTCGAGACGCAGTAATGCGATAAACTTAGTCACAGTCCAAGAAGGCTCATTAAAGTTAAATTAACAGATCTTCCAACTTTCAAGAAGTCGTAAATAAATTTTAATAATCTTTGCAAGACTAAGGAGATATTTTTTCGTGAAAGATCGCGGCTTAATTCATTTAACGATGTTTCTCATGTGGCGATTACAAAAGTGTTAAGAAAATATTTTTATTTTAATTAAAAAAAAAAAAAAAAAAAAAAATTGGTGCGATAATATTATTATCAAAATTAATCTAATCAATTTAAGACGAATGGTTTATTATTATCATTCTGATTATAAAGCATCCAAGATTTCTGTTTGGCATCGGTCATTTATTCGTTAAGTTTTTATTATTAACGAGATACGATAATCAACTTGTCTCTTTTGTCACCCGAGCAATTATTCTTTAAAACTCTGTTTAATTTCGCTTTGCATTCTTTTCACTTTTTCTCCAATTCTTTTATTTACGCTACGAACAAAAATGTTATCCTTTTAACGAAAAAAAGACATTTACTTTGGTACAAAAAAAGAAAGAAAAGAAAAAGAAATTTGTGAAAAGAAAAGGAATTGGCAGAAATGACGGTTCCCAAATTGACGGAAATAATTATAACGCATGTTCGGTAATAAAATAATGGAAAAAGAAAATTACATTTTTGATCTGCTTTACATGCCAATCGTATAAACTTTGCAATAGATTGACCTAGAATTGGCGGAAAATCGCCACGTGGTGTTATTCCTTGCGACATTTCGTGTCGATATTTCCTTAGCGAGAATGTCGAGAGAATTCATCGTTTATCATGACTTATCTTTCATTTCAACAGGAAGATTCGCTCGGAAAATCGGAAATCGAAAGATCCTCTATTTTCTCGCCTATATAGATATTGGTCGAACCGAATGTCCTGGAATTATTGAACTATCTGAATTTTTCATCCGCGAGTTTCACAACTAATTCAGAGTTAATTAACAAAATTGTAGGAGAACTCGTTTATCGAGTCGAAAATATAACAGAGCTTTCGGCAATTAAATATTACGAAATAGAAATAATATTACATCTCTATTTTCTGTCCAACTTGCGACAAACTTTGCATTTGAGTAAACGTAATTTTACCTAAAAATCAATTTATAAAATAAATTAAAAACAAAAGAGGAAAAAAAAAAAAAACTAAGCGATCATGAAAGAAACATCAAGCTTCTATCACGTTCCCTGTGAAAAAGCTAAAAATTTCCCAAAGTATAATAAGCTTACCAACATCTTACGTAATTTAGCGATATTATTTGTATAAAAGTTCTATTCCGTTTGCTAATAAGCAATTATTTTATATTACTGCGCCAGCCGCAGGCCGCAATGTTAATTAAATACGCGTTCGCGTAGAGTCGCCGGAGGAAAAAAAAAAAAGAAAAGAACGAGAAAAGAGAAAGAATCGATGCGGAACGACGAGTACCTTTCTCGTAATAAAAGTTCTTGTTGTTGCGATTACGTTTCCGCTTCCGCGCGGAATGTTAAAACACCTGGGAAGCAGCCTGAGTGGCCGAAAGGGCTGCTCGGAAATCGGTCTCGGGGCAGCATTTGTTACCGTTTTATTTGTTTTCAGCCGGGGGACAAGGGAGGGTGGCGAGGACACGATCGATCCTCCCAACGGCGGCGTCGCAACCACCGCCGCCGCCGCCACTGCCGTCGCTTTTCCTCTTAGTATCTCGGTGACTTCTACCTACGTACACCAACCTAATCGATACTCGACCCGACGACTCGTCTCTCTCGATTCGACCGCGCACTCCTACTTTCGAAGGACGTTGACGGTAACGAGAGAGCGGGCTTGCCGGGTAACCCGACTCCTTCCCGACGCGACCGCTTTTGTCGCCGGTTTGATCCCTGGTCGCGCACGACGGCACTATGAGAGAAAGAGAGAGAGAGAGAGAACCTGGGCTTGATTTCTACCCCCGACGCGATGGCTCTCCGCCTTAGGGTGAGAAGTAATTATCGGACACAAATGGAGCACGACGTTGCATCGCATCGTGGCAACGCGCGTACGTATATAGGTACGTGCATGTTAAGATAGCTCGCGATTGTCCGTGACGTAATTGCAACGGGAGAGATAATAAAAAAAAGAGATATATAAATTAAATAAAAAATATGTAGACAACAAATTACATTCCGCAAGCGTTATTATGGCCGTTCCTGTCATTGTCACGAGCTTCTGTCGCCGATTAATTATATTTCTCAAAGCACGGAGCGAATCCCGAGCAACAATTCCCATAGAGTGCGATTTGAATCATCGGCGGTGATACGCATCCATCACTCGACGCTTTCGCTGGCGTTTCATAAATATATCGACGCGCGAGCAATATCGTCGGCTCGTCGATACCCGGTGCATCGGTCGGGGAGGAAAAAAAAAAAAGAGGAACATCAATGGCGGATTCCGCGAAACCGATCGCAGCCGCAAAGAACGGAAGAACGTTGGCGGCAGCGTTTCCGCTAAGCGGATTATCGAGAGATTACCAGATGTTTGTTTCAGCCTGGCGTAACATTTAGTTGCGCGGACGGTTTCGAAGGATTAGCGCGACTGTACGCCGGTAATACGGAGCGATATGGTAACCGTGATCGATCATCGTTTCCGTCGAAATGAGCCGCTGTTACGCGCCACGTTTCGTCGCCGGTGCTTTGGCTTACACGACCGCTTTACGCCCAGTTTGGCGCTTCGGGTAGTTGACAAATGCGCTACGTGTTTTGCAAACCCGAGCCACCAGTTATTTCGATCATTTTTACCGGATCGCGGAGCCGCGCGGGGGTCGTTGTCCTTACGAGCGTACGATCGCACGAGCGCGATAACACTCGTGGCGGTAAACGCTCGCGTAATTGCTCGATCAATTTTCTTCCGCCTACGCGAGCATACCGAAATGTAAAAGTAAATTCGCCGCACGTCGAGAAGCCTTTGATCAAGAAATATCGATGGTGTTTGTTCGTAATATTACGGACATGTCATCGCGAAAAAAAGAAAAAAAAGCAAGAAAAAAAACATATAGAAAGCATTTTTTCGACGTAAAGAAATTTATCTTTTTTTTTTTATTTATTTACAGACAAATATTAATTTTCGTGAAAATTATTTTAGTAAAATTGATTGTGTATATTGAGCTTTACAGACGGAAAAATAGAATTCATATATGTGTAAAACGCATGTATTGTTTTTCTATTTTTTGTATTATTTAATTACGAAGAAAACGAAAAATTCTTTAACAAGAAAATTACTTATAATTTCATTCTTTTTTTTTTCTTTTCTTTTTTTATCGCCTAAACCAGCTGTGCATACCAAGCTAGGGAGTATTTCTTTTTTTTTTCTTTCATTTCCTTAATTATAATGTAGAATGCACAAAGAGCGACATGAAAGGGAAGTATATTTAACCGTCGCGATTTTGTTGCACCCGAGCAAACCTTTCTCTCTTGTAACTTTTCTTTGAAATTTAATTACAAGTAGTTTCAGAGCTAACAAAGTTTACAACGTTTTTGTTATAAACCTCCACGTTAAAAATTACTGTAAATACGCGCGTGTGTATTTTCATTTCCAAGAGAAAACATTTCGTGATGGACATACATAAAATATTCTTACATAAAACTCCTACGTGTTGAATACACATGAAGTACATTTAAATTTTGGAAAAAACAACGTTAAAATTTCACACCTTTATAAATAAATAATCCTTTTTTTTTCGATCGCCTCAGATCATTAATAAATTACGATTAACCAGCGTGGAGTAATAATGATAATTTAAGTTGCCGTAATATTTACCGTGAAATAAAACTTTAAAAGTAAAATTTTTATTTTGCATTCTAGATGTACTATATGTATATACATATCTCCTACAGCGATACGTATTCATATCTTCACAACTAGACTGAATTACGGCTTCTGAAATCGAGCGTTGATATTATTCTAATGCAGACTGCGCCGCATCTCTCGGTGAAGTCAATGTAATTTACATTCTCGTGAAATACGGGCGACAGCAGTCTTATCAAGAAATCCGATAAATAATGTGCCTCGCGTGGAATGTACGCGAACAAAAAAAAAAAAAAAAAAAAGCCCCAAAAAAAATGTCACTATACTTATCAAAAGATCGCGCGAAGAATTACGTTATCCTAATTAAACCGCTGCAACGTCTAACAAAGTTTAATCGCGATAAAACGTTGAGCATTCTTGTTGTAAAAATAAAATAAAAATAAAAAAAAAAAAAAAAAGAAGTAAGAAATCGTTTTCGCTCGCAGTCGAAACTGTTCGCACGGAAAACATTTGACTTTGAAAGATCAAGCGGATTATAAAAGTCTCTCACGGAGGGAAAGGGGGGGGAGGGGGGAGGTCATCGAACCTCGGAGATTCGCATTCCAGGCGGAAATTGCATTACGTTGCCGAGATAGCCCATTGAGGGCGTTTATGCCTGCGACACGCTATATTTCCAGACTAGGCCAATACGGAAAATTAGATTTCCACGAAGAAATAAGCCGGAGCCGGAGCCGGTAAGTGGCTCCGCGTCGTCACAGGGATCGCATTATTTTCGTTTCCGAAGTTTAATCCCGCGGGAGGTCATTAGATATTCCCATTGCGTTGGGCATTGTGCCCCCCGTAAGTGGAACGAGGTGACCAAAGGGTATATAAAGCCGACGCGCGGGCGGCTTTTAAAGGGCGCGACGTGCATACGTATATGCATACGCGCCATTCCTCCAATTAGTCGTTTATTATTCGGAATTGTTCTGCGGCGCGGCGCTCGTAGCTCGCGCTGAAATTGTAATGAAAGAACGTAATTTGCGGTAAATACAAAGACTTCGAGGGAACGACGACAAATCTCAAAAGCGGCTGTACAATTAATCGCGGTGATGCCAAAGGAAAATCATGTGCGTTAACAAAGTCGTTATAAAAACGTGACAGCTCCCCGTTAATTTTTATCATCTATTAACGTCGGCGTTAATTACTAAATACGTAACCGTGTTCGACTATGATAAATACTAAACGAAGTATCTCGACGGAGTACTTAATATTTTTGTGTAATTTTTTCTTTTTAATTTTTTTTTTTAACAAAGAGTACGCGGATACACGATTTGTTTATTGCTCATTTGAATAAATGATAAATCTGCGGATACTGCGCAAAATGATTGCAGCCGCGCAAATAGGTAGATGCGCGGTATAACGATTTAGTTATTTCAATAATAAAGCTTGTTAATAAATTCACGATTGAACGAATAATAAATTCAAATTCGCCGACGATTTAAGTCGAACAAAGATTGTTTGCCGGGGATAATTAAATAATATCTTGCGAGCTTCGCCCTTCGTCACTGAGCAGCGCATCGGCGATGTGCCTGGATTACCAACCTTAGAATTGCTCCTTGCTCGGGAACGCGGGATGAATTTTAATCACACGCAACAACCGTATGCATTGTACGCCACAATTACAGATAAGCAAATAATATCATTTTAAAAACAAACGCGAGCGGGGATCGGTTGCAAAACGCGTACGTAACGAGAGAGAAAGAGGGATGAAAAAAGAGGGAGGAGAGGATGCTGCACGCGAAAGAAAAACGAATTACGGATTACCGCTGAACGCGAGCTAATAAAAAGCTTGTAATTGAGCGCGGATATTTACAGCTAATAAATCTGGATCGCGCGAGCTCATCGGCATTCATGGTGCTTGTTGCGCCGCGCGTTATATAAAACGGGCGAATCGTCGTAAAATTGCACGTAATAAACAGACGCATTTTGCGTTACCATTCCGTGTTTACGTTTAAGAGAAAACGTCGAGGAAAAATACCAAAGGGAGAGGAGAAAAAAAAATGTTGCGGAATCCAGATTAATGCTAATGCGTAACGCGAATCGTTCGCGGCCGCGACCGAGCGCACGCAGACGCGGGATTCTGTGTATCCCTGCGAATGCATATTCATGGAACAATTACGACACCTTCTTCATAGACAGATTTCTGCGACGGCGCGGAGAGCAAATATATCCATTACGCTTGTATATTGTTTCAGGTATACAAAACCTGTTTTTATAAACACTTAATCACAACTGTATCATTTGTCAGACATGTTTATGGTAAATACTGATAAATGCTTACAACCGCGCTCGTGAATTCATGCAAATTTATGCGGTGTGCATTCATTGTTGAACATTTGGTTAATTAAGCTCATTTTAAGTGACGTATAATGCACGCGACAGAAATTTAATCGTAGCGCAAAAATATCTGCGTTAAATGGGGAAAATACGAATTGCCTAACGTTTTAATTGTTTGCCCATGCGTGGGGAAAAAAAGTACGACTATTTCTCAGTACGATCGTTGCCGCAGAACGCAGAACGTTCACTCAGTAGCACTTATTATTAAATTTAAATAGTCGCAGACATCCGCTGGCGGATCCCCTCGGAGAGCATTGAAAGAAAAAACGTTAAAAGCTCGGCTTATTACAAAACGCGTATCGATTAGTCTTCCGGTGACCGGGAGCTCAACCGGAATTCGCGATAAATGTGCGAAACGTTGAGTTAACGTGTTAAGAAAGTTGATTTAAAAAAAAAAAAAAAAGGAAAATTAGAAAGTTTAAAAAAAAAAAAACGATACGCGGCTCTAAGTAACGGCGAGGAAAAGCTCGACTCGAAATTGACCGGGGTAGAGAAACCATAGCTTATATCCGGTACACATTTCACGTAACATATGGCGCTAGCCGCGTCACCCATATTTTACTAGCGGTCTAAGCGGTCTGTGTGTATTATAGATGTTGTGTGTGCGCGATTTCGTGCTGCGGGAAAGCCTCAGATCCGTGGCACGCGGTGGGAAAAGGTAGCCGGAAGAATTTCCAGCTTCGACTTCGGCTTTAAAGCGTGCGACGCGGATTTTTACTCGCGCCGGTCGGCGCCACACGTGCGACCCGCGGCGACGTACGAGGCCGAGATTTTACGACTCGATATATGTATATGTATGTGTATTGGCACGCGTTCCGGCTATCGGGGTTAACTGCGCTCCAAACGCAATTTATTTCCATCGCGATGGCTGCTCGGCGCGAATACGCTTCGCGAGTACGCGCAGTCTCGCGGATGTGCCGTATCGCGCCGCGCATCCAGAAACGGAAATCGCACGGCAATTGCATTTTCGAGATTAGAATTCGAACGGCGTGGACAGAACGGATATATGTAAAGACCGAGAACGATACACCTACATATACGCGCTGCGAATAAAAGTAAAGTTTCTGGACTTCTTTAAAATAAATAAATAAATAAAAAAGAATTACTTTAATTTTTTTTCTTAAAAAAAAAAAGATAAAATTTTGTAATGTTATAACAATCGTAATGTTTTATTAATAATAAAAATTCGCGGCGAGTGTGTAAGATAACAAGAAACATATCGCGATTTATATACTCTTAGTAACTTCTGACTATAAGAGAGTTTCTCGCGAAAGGTCGAATCTTTACAAGCGACACTTATGCGCGAATTCAGTGTACACGTGTTCCAGCTAGAATATATATATAAAAAAAAAAGTTTTATAACTGCTGCACGATTCCCGTCCAAATATTTCACTGCGCCATTCGCGTAATGTTACGACGATTTGAACGAAATTTATACTTATCGCTTGGCTCGAAAACGTTGCAACGTCGACGTCATCACGATAATGTCGTGATCTGCGAAAAGCTCGCGAGCATCGAGATAAACGCGTATACGCACATCTGGGATTTACGCATGGCCACGATAAACCCATTCGAGAAGATTATGCGAAAATATATGAATAATCCAACACGATATCCCGACAAATTAAAGTTCCCGTAAAAGGTAATCTCCGATCGTTTCTCGTTTGAATTTCTAGACTCGAGAAATTTATATATCTGTTTTTTTTTTAAGTAAAAAAAAAAAACTTTTACTGCGCCAATTAAATCTCAAAGTAGGTTTGTAAAAAATATTTGTAAAAGATGGTCGTAAAAAATATTTCAAAAAAATGTACAGTCCCCGCGGCCTTTTTAAATAAAGTTCGAACACGTATATTTCTTACTAATTGCAAGTGCGCACTGCGGTATATGCGGACGTAAATCCAAGGCATTGCACGTGAGGCGAACTTGGAAACTTCATAGACCAAAAAAAAAAAAAAAAAAAGAAAAAAAAGAACTCCGTTTACCCGCGTTATCGTTTACACGTGCTTCGTAACTATCATTTAGCGCGGATAGCAACGCATTGCTATGGCAAACATTTCAGGGCACGTGGGAAATTCGCGAATCTATTGCGCCAAGCTGTTCGGAAACGAGAGTACTCGATTCCACGTATCACTCCAACGCGAGAATAAACGTAAACACGCAGAACTTCGCCCTGATGTTTCGTGCAGCAGGAAGCAATTCATTAGATTCCTATCTAATTCGACGTCTATCGGCTAAATGCGAAATTGTAGCATTTTACGTTTACTGATTTAAAAAGCAGAGGTAAAGATTTTAAATAAAAGAGCAATAAAGAATTGAACACTTTAGAATCTTTGCGCGAAGAATTATTAACCATAAGATTTTTATGACAAAAGAAAAGTAAAAAATAAAATAAAATAAAATAAAAATTATCTTTAAATCGAGTCTCACGTTTTTCTTTTTTTTCCCATTAACATTTCTGATTAAAAAATCCACGAGTATCCATAAAGAGATCTTAAAATGTAGAAAGAGAATATTTTCAGAGTTAACAGAAAAAAAGCTTTAAAAGCTCGTTTGGGAATTCTCTCGATAGTTATTGGGCGAAAAAAAAAAAAAAAAGAAAGAAACTCAGAAGGATGCTTCGCACAGACGTACAGTCGATATTGGTGGCACTAATTGCTCCTCGAATGAGCCTTAATTGACGGGCAGACGTCTCATCAGCATCGCGGCAGATAACGTTGAGGCAGGTGGTAACGCAACCGAGGGGATGGAAGAAGACGACGACGATGAACACTCCGTGTCAGTTACCGAGCGGAAAGTTTCATCCCGCTGTGTCAGCGAATCGTGCTTCATGAGCGCATTGTGCAACATCGACCTCCGTTTAACTCTACGACATAAGGTGGTCCAGTAAATCTCCCTCGAAGAGAAAGAGAGAGAGAGAGAGAGAGAGGGAACGAGTCGTGTAACCACTTGGTGTGGTTCGTCTCGAGGAATAACCACGTATGTGTGCTAATAGAAAGATGTTGGAGCTCTCATCGCAAGCAATGTGATTTTTCATTAGATTTCTCCTTCTTTCTAAGAACCGATGGCGCTAGATTTCCTTCAACGTCCATTGAAGATAAATGTATTTGAAAAAAATATCGAAAAATAAAGAAAAAAAGTTTGATCTATTTAATTCTTTTTCAAGTTTATTTCGCGACCTTACTCACTTTCATTATTTTAGTTCTAATAAAAAGAAAAAAAGAAAAAAAGTAATTCTTAGCATTTCAACGTTTTTGTCGATTGGTTCACAATCCGATAACATGAATAATAACCACTGAATCATATGGTATATTTAATAGAATTCCTGTTAATTATCTCTCAGGAAGTATAATAATTAATCAATCATTTGCGGATCCTAAATATATAGCTCGCTAAATTTGACGAAGAATTGCTAATCTAGTACAAAAAAGGGGCAAACTACCAAGGCTTTTTGTTCTCTAAAATCTACCCTATTTATAATTCATCACATCACGCTTAGCTCCACCTACGTTTAACCTGAAAAACTGTCCAGCTAGTTCACCACGGGGAATACTAAATAAAAGCAAAAATAATCTTTGATGATGGAAGGAGGCGGAAGTTCGATTATTCATATATCCGATAACTACATTATCCGCGTCGTTACGGAAATACCGCCTTTGCGATAAAATACCGCGCGATTTTCATAACAGTCTTTGAAGGACGTGGCTCATACATACATACATATATCTTCCGAGCGACTTGGCGCGATAATAATCCGCAATGCTTCGGATATCTCGAATTTTCTGCGGCACGTTAGAGGACCAGAGAATATACATATATACGGAATAAATCGCCGATTGACCCTAGCTCGAACGCGTGATATGAATCAACTCTCGGTTGAGTTTCCGATCGTTTTTTTTTTTTTTTCCCGAGGTCGAGTATCATCGACTGGGCCGGTCGCGGGCTCTAGCCCCGTCGGTCGGTCTTTATTAACTCTTTTCTGGTGAGATCGAGCGGCGACCGGAGTTTTAATCCACCAAAGCACTAGGCACTTTTGCCCGTCCCGCCCACAGAGGTGCAAAGGTACAGCGAGGACAATGCCGTGCGAAAGGAAACGCTTTGATCCGCGCGCGTTCTTCAGCCACGCTCGCGCTCGCCCTGAATACGCCAACGGATGGATAATACAAAGGGTTATACATTGTTCGCGATAATGTGCACAAGACGCCCCCAAGCTCTCCCCTATTATAATCCCGACCCCGTAAAATGTGAAGTTTAAGTCCGCGAGTTTACGTTTATTATTCCGTTTCGACTTTTATGCGAGTTTCAGTATAAACATTTTTGCACGGCTTTAGTTCTTTTTAAATTGAGGAAAGAAAAAGAAATTAAATAAAAATTGTTTCTAAGTAAAATTATTTGGGCATTAACTGAAGTTAAGCTGTACCTTAATATGGTTTCTGCGCCCGGGTGTTATTTAATACCTAATAAACTAGTAGAGATTACAGAGCGTTTATTATATTCAAACATTGGTTAATTATATTAATTTTTTATAATAATTATAATTGTATTTTCCGGTTAAGTTAAGTTATTTTCCATTTTTCCATTCTTCCCGGAAAAAAAAGAAAAAAAAATTACAAGCTCAAACATGTTTTTTTCCCCAATTACGAGCTCAACTGTCACCTCTTAAATTCCCAAATCGTCGTTAAATTGAACATATTACAGATATTCATTTATTAAATATATTAACAGAATATTTCAATATGCAAGTTTCTGACTGTTTAATAATAACTTTCTATTTGCGCGCGCCAATACTAATTTCAAAGTACGCCAGGGCTTATTCATCGAAATTTCTAAGGCTGGCATGATAAAAGCGGGGCACAATCCGGGGTGTACGTGGGCTCCGCGCGAGGAGAACAAATTCAGGAGAACGTAAAAATCGATTTCCCGACAAAGGAAACAATTTGTCACGTTATCCTTATCGCGTCGGCATTCATCACCTCCTCGCTTTGCACGTAGGTCGATATCGACGGCCTATCCGTTCTATCCTTTTAACGCGGATAGGTCACTGACCCGAGGAGAGTACTAAAAGCGCGTTAATGAAAAACACTTTCAACATTCGAGGAGGCATGTAGCGCGTATATTCGCGCCTCTGTATAAGCGAGCGGCGCTGCAAATTGCTCGTCAGAGAGACGAGAGTCTGGTCTCGCCCTAATGACGCCTCGTTGAGGCTTGATTTAATTTTCAAGGCGCAGAGGAGTGCCCGACGGTAGCAAAGCTCGCCGCGCTGACTGTCGCGACAGTCGGGGTCAACTATTTGGGTAGCTCGCAACGTGAATGCTCGAGGCAAGCGCCGCGCAGCCGACTCCACTTTGCCTTCCTATCTGTCCAAAGTAGCTCCGAAATTAAGTCAATTTGTACCAAATATCGCCGGCAAGCTTCGTGACGATCATTTCGTGGAACATCTCAAAGTGCGTATACGCTCGGCGTACGAGCGTGCAGCGAATGCGCGAACATTTTGTTTCGAAATTTCAAAGGAGTAAATCGATATAAAAGTAACATAGGTACCAAACACATCACTGACGAATCTTTGTGATCGTTGCGCTCGCAAAGGGTAGACACCTCTAGATTTCGGTCGAAGAGAAAAACTTGAAACGTAAAAAACCAACACGAGCAAACCAACACTAAGCTGTTTATAGGCCAGAATAATTAACTTCACTTTGAGAATTTCCTTTAATTTTAGTGCTAAAGTGCTCGACTGACGCTGAACATCAATGTTTAGTATCTTTCGTCTGGTTCTTCTTTTGTGAAATTAATCGAATTGGCGAACTAGCGAGTCGCAATAATGCGAATAAAAAATTAAAAGAACTCGTATCTCTCAATTTAGGACATTATCGTAAAGCAGATCGCAAAGAGAATCAAGTACACGGGAACTCTTAACTATCATCAAGTAAACTGCAGAGTTAATTCGAGTAGCAATTATCGTGAAGTAGACTCGGAATCAATCTAACTTTCTCTAAACTGCCGAATAAACTAAATTAATAGACAGATACTACGTATAACTATATATACATATAAAAAAAATTAATATATCAATAAAACTAAATGCAAGCCGCGCGCATTTGTTATAAATTTCGCGATAAAACTAATTTGCAAGATCGACCCTCGACCACCTGACGTTTAAGATTCGATACTCAACAACAATTACAAAAAATTTTTACATCTCATTCTTCCCCGCGGGCGGAATGTAATTCCAAACTGTAAAGTGACTTTGCGAGGTCTCGCGCGGGGACGACGCGGCTCGGAAAGCCAGATTGAATAAATTCTGAAATAGAAAGGGGCGATTCCGTTGAACGCGGCCCGGTCATCCCGGAGGAAAGAGCCGAAAGACACGGAATTCAGCAGTTCGAACTCGGACGAGCTCGCAAGCTCCGATGTAGATTCCGAATGAGGTCGGAGGCGAAGGTGCATGACGCCGGCCGTTACAAGACGGCGAGGGAAGGCGGACGGAGAAAACGCAAAGGAAACGAGGTCTGGGCGGATCACCGTAATTTAAGAGCCATGGGGCCCCGCACGCTCGTGCACAAACTTAATCCACTCATTACACGGCATGCACAATGACGCGGGCCGTGCTCGCACGGACGCACGCGGAATCTTCAAAATTGCTTTCGGGTAATTGCGGCCGGCCCTCCTCCCCGAATGTCGCGCGGGTAAATACTCGCGCGATGCCGGAGAAAGAATTTTAATGGACCCGCGGACTAACATTCGGCACACGATCTTTGTACGAGATCGTAATTAGATCATCAATTTAACGTTTCTTTATTTCTTTTTATTATTTCTTATTCTCTTCCTAGAAAATAAATTAAGTGAATTATTCATCGGTTATCCGTTTCCAGTTTCTACCTTTTTCTTTCACCGTTAGCTGTAGGTGTAATATTTTTATCACGAAGTCCGATAGCGTTCGAAAGCTGAAAACCTCACGTGACAGTTAAGCGATAAATATATTACCATTTAAATACTTTTATTTAATGAAGAAGTAAACAGACGATCCCTTTCGCTATTCACGATTAGAAAATCAGAGGTAGGTATATTTTAAATCCTGCGGTGTAATTTTACTTTCGAATTGATAATGTCAGACGTAATTGAATTAAGTAATCGATCTCAAGCGCGGTGCAAAGAACGGGCATTGTTTCCTCGTTAAGAAGTGGCGAATTTTGCGCACCGCATTGCCATGTAACACGTTTCACGTATGTAATAGGTGTATGTAGTACGTCCGCGCTCTCGTTTAGATTCGCGTTATAAATCAAGTGGAAATGTGGCAGAGAGGCAGAGACCGAGAGAAAGAGAAACAGAAGCAACCGAGGGGGAAAAGACTCTGTGGATTGTCACCAGATATTGGACAGATGTCGCGTTGCATGTGCAAATGTATGAACGAAATGTCGGGGCGTAGAAACCCGGGCATCGCGAATCAAGAACGACGCCGGGCGGATTTGCGTCACAACCACGATCAGCTCACACGAATGCGCGTGCATACAAATGCGTATTTGAGACACCGACACAGGGGCGAAATTATGCTCGCAGGATGCGAGCGGATTCGGCCCAGATGTCAGAGAAATCCGAATATGAAAATTTCAAAATACAAAATGCAGCGCGATTATTTGTGCAAACGTCGCGGCACATCGAGTCACGCACTTTTTTAAAATATACACGTTTGACGCAAGCAAGAATATATACATATGTACTTTTTCTTTTTTTTTCCTTCATGTTTTTACAAAATAATAGTACGTTATTTCTTGCGTCATTTAAAATTTATTTTTACGTTTTAAAATATTCGTTATGAAACATATCAAGCTTATGCTAAAATAAAAAAAAAAGAAGAAGAAAAGAAAAAAGAAAAGAAAAAAAAAGAGAGAGAGAGAGAAGAGGAGAAATCGAGGTAGAGTTTAAATTAAACTCTCTCACTGCACGCTGCGCCGAGAGCTTCACGAATGATCGAACGAAATCACCGTATCGTCGCGAAATTAATTGCGCTACAGCCGTTGCGACAGGTGCGATCGGGTAAGAATCCGACGAGTGTACCGTAATTCGATAATGGATGCTCCCTTGGCCTAACGATCGTGAGAGTCTCGCACCAGCCGGCGGATTCCGTCGCGAAGTGCGCGATTAATCACTCGCTGCGCTCGATTTCTTGCTGGGCTAAATATCAAACTTGGTTCTTGCACGGACCCGTGCGTTCGCTTCTCTTATACGGCTCGAGCTCCAGGAGGCACAAGCGTGTGATCAAGGTAAAAGGCGATCGTTCATATCGTACGATAACGCGTGATAATGCGTGATAACGTGCGATAATTGGCGATATTACACATGTATTGTCTTTTTGTGGCTCTACTTAAAGAAAAATGTCATTTCCGCTTCGACAACTTCTGGTCGTTTTTTTTACTCATTGTAAAAACATCAAAATTTTGTATATATTGACTTTAGAAAAACTTTGATTCAATGATAAAAATTCTACCACCACATTGACCATTTCTCCCATGCAATCTCTAAAATGAGAAAATAAAAAAAAATTAAATGCATGCCATTTGCATGCACTTCCATTTGCATCCATTTGTACAAGCCACAAAATGTACAATATATGTAGCTTTTATATTGAAGTAATTCGATTTTAATTCTAAATTTACAGCAAAAAAAATCACGTATTATCTTCCCTGATACAAAAAAAAAAAAAAAAGATACAGATTCCGAAATCTTTATTCCAAGTCAAATTTCACGAAGATTATGGCATTAAATAATTTTTATATAATTTATATGTAACTGTTAATTGTCAAAAATGTTCGCATCCGTATGCGCCACGTTAATTTACGTAAGCACAGTCTAATAGCCCTTCTCGATAAGCTACCGATTAGAGAGGAGCGCTTCAATTACTATCCGTTACACGGTTCACATTCGGGTAACGCTTGGAAATAGCATTGGATTCTAGCTTCGGAGTCGATTTCGCATAAGTTGCGCCATTCAATTATTGAACGCGTGACCATAACGCGCTACGGTGGCGTAATATATAATACATACACGTTATTCCGTGCATGTATTTACTATCAGCTCGTAAAACTTAGAAGAAAGAAGGGTATATCCGACTTTTCGTCTACGTCTATTTTTTTTTCCTTTTCTCTCTCTTTCTCTCTCCGTTTCTCTCTCTTATTTTCTTTATTTTCTTCAACCTGTTTCTACGTGTGTGCGACTCATAATCTATACATACGACATATACACGAAACGCACGAGTTGCTGCGTCAGAACCGAGCAACTTCCGTGTTTCAAACCGCATGATAGAAAACTGCAATTCCAGAACCACGGAGCACGCCTAATCCGTTATGACGCGACAAAATTGCAATGCGACGGTGCATTACTCGATAACACGGCCTCCTTACCTCTCTCGAATTCGATAGAAGTGACAAAAATGCAAAATACATCAATCTTCGAAATAGAAATGTGTTTACATTTATATTGCGGGCAAAAAAAAAAATTTTCGAACGACACGCGAATAATAACGGTCTTGCTCCTAATATTTCCTTTTATTATATTTATCGAATAAATCGTGACGGAAGATGTATAATAAAATGTTCGCAAAATCGACGACATATTTTATTCCACTGTCAGGATTTCCGATTTGCCCCAAGCGCGAGAGATAATACGCGAATAAGCACGCCAAAAAATATTTTTCAATATTACATATTAAAAACAAAATTAATAATATAAAAACTATATTAAAAAAAATAAAAATAAAAAAGAATGCAATTTATCGCTGCGTATACACGGAGGAGTTTATGTAAGTCGAGTACGTGGCTTTAAAATCATTTTGCCTCCGCCATCATCGCTCGAATGCCTTACTCGTGCACGCGCAATATTAACATAACATTTACTTTATTCGATGGAAAGCGGAAGTAAGTTTCTGTAGAATAAAACATGAGGACATTTTGTGTGTATGCATATATATCACATATATGTGAGTTTTATAAACAGTGAATGTATTAAAATGTCGAGTCGCAAGCTCAAAGAGGGGCTCGAACGCTCGTCATATATAAAGTATTTGTCCGAAGTATCAAGTTATACGTTCGACTTTCTTCCGGTTGTAGATTTTGAAACGCGTTCGTGTTACTTTTCAAGAACATGAGGGTATAACGAAATCATTAACGTACAATTATATTGCACAGCAAACGCGTTTTCCATTTTTACGAAATACATGCGAAATAAACGTACTGGGCTTGTGCAAATTTAACAAAATAATTTTCATAATTTTCAACTCATTATTTTTCCCAATTGGAAGCACGCTGTTAAAAAATTAGACTACTACCGTTTTGCTCCGCGATTATTCTAATAAATAATGAACGTTGAATTTTCGGTCATAAATCACAAGCAACATTTTATTTCATTTTATATTATTATTTTTTTTTTTCACGCGTAATGAGAGCGCAAATGAGAGCGCGATGTTCCGGGAAAACTATCGAGCACAAATTGCCATCATTTATACAGTTTGCGCTGTTACAAAGCGGCTATTATACATCGCGTTGAACGCGCACGCATAAAACGCGTGCCGCCGCGAAGTTTCGAAATAGTCGAGCGACTTTATGGCGACGCTTCTTAACGAATGTCGCTGTGTAATATTTCCGAATGCCTCTAGCCTCGGCATACATATACGTGTCGTCGAATTCCATCCGGCTGGCGGAAATGCGTGCCTATACGCGTATTAAGGGCACAGAGACGCGGATTCTCCGGATTTTACGATAACGATTCACCGGAGCGCTCAGACCAACAAGAATTTTATCGCATGCCAGCTGTTTTAGTGTCACTCGGGGGAATCCGTCCGCCACCATTCCGCTTTATTCAGATTCACCCATTTGCGGCTTGTACGACAACGCGTGGCCGCGCACGGTTTTCTGCCGGCGCAGCAGCGCGATCGCGAAAAACATGCATATCCCCACAGGACGCGCCCGCAGTCGTACTTTTTTTTTTATTTTTTTCTATTTTTAGCGAGCCCCTCCGCTTTGCAAGCTCGCCCGGCGTAATGCAAAAAAGCCAATGGCTTGCTAATAAAAAGCGAAAGTTCCACCATCCGCGCGCGCGGATTGCTTGATCCGATCGGGAAGGGCTTTTCCTTTTTGCCCGAACAATTACTTGGCCATTTGCGCGAACACTTGCGCGGATAAACGTTACGTCGCTCGTAAAAAGTCTAATTTAATATCCGTTAATATTTCCGACTTCGGTATCGTTAAATTAATTTTTTTTTACGCGGTTTTGACTACATTGGCAATTTTTGCGGACAAATATTTACCATGTATGTAAATGACGGAGCGCGTAGAATATCGTATATAACGTTTACCTGAAGAAGCGGTCATTGCAGAGCCAAATAAACTTCGGCTTCTGTAGGAAGCCATATAACGTGATTGTGGAATTAAGATCCTTATGGAAATTAGATCGGCCAAGTTCCGAATACAAACGGCTGCAGCATCAATATCGCGAGTTACCAAAGCCTCAAAGTGCTAACGCCAAATCTGCTGGATCGTCTCTCGCGCAAGTTTAACGCCCTCTCCATGCCAACGATTTCGTGGAATATATTAACAAAGAGACAAGGAGAGAATAGTTATATAGAAAACCCGTGACGTCTGAACGCTCATTCACGTAATCACACATCTGTATTAATACTTTTAATAGATCAATTACCGCGACGCGGCCGCGTCATTTCCTAAAAGAAAAGACCTTTTTAATACCTCTGCTTCTTTTTAATAAATTACTCATTGATAGAGAGTAACTGCATTTGAATAGACGTTATAAAAAAAAATATTAAAAAAAAATTCTCGCGGAAGAGACTCGAGGTGAAGGGGCGCGAGGAAGATAAAAGAGAGTACGACAAAGAGGAAGTCTGAGTAGGATGACGTCGACACTTCCTCGATTCGTGTAGCGTCAGCCACTCGTTTTCGCCCTCCGATGAGAATGGAGTAGCGCGCTGTGACGCTCATCGCGAGTGCTCATGCACGAACGTCGCGTAATCAATTTTCGTGGGCGTATCTATCCCATTATGCTTCAGCCGTAACAGGTGTAGAAAAAAATATTCCACGTTCGACAGTGACGAATTCATTTTTCCGAAAGCTCTTTTGGTCTCATTGGTAAAATGTACATGCATTAAAAAAAGAAAAAACCAAAAAAAAAAAAACAAAAAGAAAAAAAAAATTTCCTTTACATAAATAGATAATAACAAAGCATCATTTCGCGGAAGGTAAATTCGATTCGAGGGTAATACCAATTTTTAAGTATACATATTAGGAAGACCTCTCTTAAAAAGAAGTCGATAGTGCATTTTCTTGCGCGCTTCCTTTATACCGGTGGTTGTGAAAGCACCGAACACAGACTACGAAGAGCTTGCTCTCGTCTCGGTCGCCGAGGGACCGTCTCCCGTCATTATGGTAGCTATTACTTTGCTACCGTCGCGCCAATGCCCCGCCGTAATTTAGCCTGTCGCAAGAAGATACATGCCACGCGCCTTTTCGTGATGAGAGTCTTCGCCGAAAATTGGCGAGGAGCAAAAAGAAGTGTGTCGCCCGACTTATTTTCCCATTATATTAATCGACCGTCGAGAAAGACGTTCGGCGGAGCGCTTCTGCTTTTTCTGCCAGTGCGTTACTTGAGAAATAAAATTAAGAGCACCCGCCCTTTTAAAAAACACCTTCGAACGAAAGCTTTGAAGGAACACACTTCACTAACAGAAGCGCAAAAAAAAAAAAAAAAAAAAAACAAAATGAGAAGTGCGAACGAGAAGTGTTTGCGCGAGCCCTATTGAAAATGCACGTGGTCTTTCTACGTTCCGGTTCTAAAGATGTTTTCTGCGCGCAGATCTCGACAGGTTTCGGTCGTTATTCTTACGCGAAAACACGTCATTTATTACTAAACGATCATTAGCGTCGCGTTCTATTCGCTAAACGGTCTCAATTAACTCGGCATATTAAGCCTCGTCGCGATCTACTTACCGGCGTTCGTTAGAATTTTATTAACCCAACGGGCACGAACCGATAATTGATTAATTGTAATTCCCCCGGTGCGGTTTAATGTTTCCAATAATTGTAGTCCACGACTGGGTTACGTTCTATCTCGCTCCCGCGCGGGTGGTAATATATCGGGCAAGTTCGCTTTAGATTCGATAAGGATTGAGAACTTACTGCGGCGAGATTCACGGCGTAACAAAGACTAACGGCGTCCGGAAATTCGAACGAAGCGTTTACCGCGCGCCGGCAGTAACCGTTAATTAAACGTAACCATTGGATTCGCGCGATGAATCCAAGTCAGCGGCGGCAGCGCGCGAGGCATACGGTGTAACTTTGGAAACGCGGTAACGAGGTAATCCACACACCCAGCGCACATCCACGGGGATCGTTCGGATGCTGCAACACCATCTGATCCGCAAACTCATTCTGCGCCGGCGGTACCTCAATTACGATCTCGATTATTATAGTTCTTGTATCCGAAGATAAATGCGTTAATCGCCGCGAGCATGGACGCTGCATTTAAATTCCCCGATGGACGGATAAAATCGGGTGGGATAAAAGAAAAAAAAAAATTATTCAACTTTAACGGCGCGCTTCAATTATGCGGACTTTCAACCGGTCTAATCGCCGGCTGAGATATTCATGAAATTTTCTAATGCAATTATACCGCATTAATATATTATACAAAGCTATGGGGGCGCGCAGGAAACATCTCGCGAGACACGGAATCTCAGGAAGTATCTCGCGGCGCGGAAATTCCGGTGCTAGACCGACGTAGGGACGGATTATTCTTGTGTTAATTTAAGCCAGACAATCGCCGGGCTCTTGTCACCGTAAGGCGGCTATTACTTTGCAATCCTCCGGCCGTAGTGCACGGTGCTCGGGCAACGCCGAAAACAGGAGATACTCCGCCGTATAGCGGCGTATAATATATGTAAAATGGCTCATGCGTGATATAAAGCGACACGTGAAAGATCTCCCGTATATATTTCCACTTGTCTTTCAATCTAGATTAATGAGAGACTCGAGCGCAATTTAATTTTCAAGTATCGTTAAAAATTTAGAAATTAAAAATTGAGAAATAAAGAAATCATCGATTTAAAAAAAAGTAGTAACATGATCTAAAATCATCACGCAAACAAGTCTATAAAATTGATACTAAATTAAAAGCTACTCGGAATAATTATAGTTTGTAATTCATTCTGTTTTCCGAATTAAGTGGCAATTAACTATCCACCAACGTGCAACTATTTAGTAATTGTCCTCGGGTAAAATGGAATTTAGAAGAGAAGTGCTTCGTTTCCAATGTCCGTAATTAAGTGATTATCGATGAGGATCTAATTGAACTCGATACGCACGCTGGCTCACGGCCGCATGGTATTTTCGCAGAGGCGCGGATTAACGGAGGGAGTATCGCTCGCTCGGCGCTGTTGGTGTCAATTAAAAGCGAACGTCGTCGTTAATAAGCAAGCGGGATGAAATCAAGCCCGCCGGCCGAGCAGACGTGTGTTTCGCCCCGTGTCGCGGCTCGCCGTGTAACTTTGGGAAACGCGCGGTAACGAGGTAATACACACGCCATGCACGTCTATGGAATGTCCCGCCCGTAGGGGTAGACGGTAATTCGTATCACCGGTGAGCGCGGTGTGGCGGCTAACTGAGTTAACGTCGGACAAGGCTCGTGTGTACAGGTGCACCCTGTGAGGCAGGTATAGCGTTTGCCGCGGCGACGGCGGTTAGCGTACGTGACTCCCTCTCGATATCCTCCCCTCAGTCCTCACATATACTATACGCACACCACGCCGAGGTCACGTACGCTGGTCGCCGTCGCCGCAAGCAAACGCCATATCTGCTTCTCGTCGTACATACATACACAGGTCGGTCTGAACGCGTTCCGAACCGCAGGAGCCACGCTGCTGTCGACATGGTGCTTTCATAGCTGCGCTTACCCCGGGATACCACTTTGACCCCCCGACGAGAGTGCTCGTGTCACGGAAATCGCGCGTACCGCTTTACGTCAAAACGCCATGCAGAACGTGCTATCGGCAGCTACCTTTCGCGATTCTTTACCCCTTCGCGGCGAATCAGTTTCCACAAGCGAGTATCGCGACTATGTACCCCCGTTCCGCCCTCATATTTCATTTCAGTAAAACCGATGTGTTCGATTAGTTATTGGTCGGAAGAAAATATCAGAGATAATTCTGCTTTGGCAAAAATTGAATATTAATTTTAATAATTTAAACATGATTGGTCAAAAATAGAAAACTAAAACAAAGGAACATTATGTGACTTTTGTAGTTTCAAATCTCGCGAGGTGCTAATAAGCTTGTCGTTTTAAATGACAATGACAAAGCTTGCAATCAAATATTTCGAAATATTTTGAGCAAATGTTTCGCAGTAAAAAAAGAAAAAAAAAAAAAATGAAGAAGAAGACAGAGAAAAAAATCGAGTGAGATATTATTCATATGGAGCGCACACCGAGCGATATTTTTACTTTAAAGAGAGTATTTTCGCTTCTATACCTGGCGAGCATTTGCTCTGCTTTGTTCGCACGAGCTATCGCAACCGAACGGTGCGGCAAAACGCAACGAATGATGGACCGGTGCGAGGAGGGTCTAGCGGATTTCTCGCGTTACTACAGCTCGGTTTTAACAAACGGACGTCTGTTTCGGATAAAATCTCTCTCTCGCGCGCGCGTTGATTCACCTCTCCGGGACCGCACATATATAAACGAACGCAACAAATCGATCAGCGGGCGTGCGGCGCGGGCGTTTACGCGAGTTTTTGCGAAAGATCCCGGCGGCTCCCTCGGTTGGAAATGTCCGTTCCTTGGAGCGTTACCGCGACCGCAGATCCGGAAGCTCTCCAATTCCTACCTAACGCCGTGCGCTCCGCTGCACCGGGAACGTCCAAGTTTATACGCGATCGACAGATATTTATTGGGCACCGAGCGCGGAGCGTACAACACACTTGTACCCCGTGGGAACCAGACCGTTTGGAACCACGTCCGAAACCGCGAACTACGCTGCCTGCTATCGCCGAAGGGCCAAGTCCCGACCAAGTTGCCAGCTGCGGCAACGGCAACTACATCGCGATATTACGAGTACACGCAACCGTAATACGCTTTTTCCCACCTTTTTTTTCCCCCCCTCGGACCGAAAAACTGAGCTAAACTGAGGTGGACTTTTCCCGTACGCGCGGCTCGCAAACCCGTTTCGAGCGAGATATTATTTCGGTCCTGCGAACCGGGTGTTGTTTTCATGTCGCGCGACAGCGAATATATGTTACTTATGCTCCCGCACGAATCGCGCACGTTTACGCAAATATTTTTTTCTCCTCCTCCCCTTCTCCTCTTGCCGAATTAAACCAACAAAAATATTATTTTTTATTCAAAATATCCGTCCGCACGAAATGTCGCAAAATTGCTTTGCTGGGACGTTTGTAAGATCAAAGCGCGGAAACAGAGACGTTTTACGTACAAAAGTATTCAGCGGTTCGCAGTATTTTTATATTCATGTTCATAAACTTCCACATCTTGCTCCGATAAATTAAATATTTCTAAGCGAAATAAATATGCGAGCGCCCTCCTTCCTTTTCAAGATACGTTTTACATTATTTAAAATACCACATGGTATAACTGAATCTAAATAAAACTATCGCATAATATTTTTTTTACTATTATTTTTTTTTCTTTTTAATACCAATGTTCAGCGTATTATATTCTAATGCGTATATACATAAAAATTAGTCCACTCTTTCTGGCTTCGAAATTTGAATTTTTAAATCATATGAAGCCAACCCCATGATAAATATACATAAGGTCATAAAACAAAGTAATTCACATTTAAATGAGCCCGCGGAAATTACGGGATCCGCTTCATGTTTATTGCAACCGCTGCGGCAAAGTCGAACGAAATATTTCTTGAATTTCATTGCGCACTTGCATCGAGCACGCGAAAGGAGCACTCCCATTCAACCCGCCCATTTTGGATCGTACAGATTGAAACGACAGTGCGGTTCTAACTCCCGTACGGCTTTCCGCCGACGAATCCGCCGACGACTCCGGTTCGTCGTTCGGGATACTTCCAAGTCTCGTTTAAAACGTAGCGAAACTTATGCCGCACACGCGGCTCGCGGTAATAGCCAGCTAGTCGATCCCTCGTCCCCGTCGCTACGACCCAGATTCGTTTGTAACCAGACGGCCGCGATGTGCGTCAACTGCATACACCCTACAGAATCCTATCGGACGATCAATATTTATTGTCAATCAAAGTTTTGACAATCGTTCAATGCGCGGCCTGCATCGAGCGTACATTTCTCGATTGTAAATTCAAACGGCGAGATTGCAAAGAATACCGTCACTCTAACGGTTAAGGCATTGACAATAAACGCTTAGATTGAAAAAAAAAATTAAACCCTGACTAAAATTAGCTGCGAAATTAATTACTTTAAAGTATCTAACTTGTCGATTAATCAATCAGATGCATGTGCTACTCTACGTATCTAAGATTAGCGTTGACGATTTTTCTAGACAATTTTCTTTTTTTTTTCTTTTTGCCGAATCTCAAAGGGTGTTCTTCCTCACTGTTAAAAATAGATAAATTTTCGTTCAAAGTGATCATCCTTCTACACTTTTTCTCACGGAAGGGACATTTCTCGGAGAGCAAGAGTCTGTACTTCCCCTGCCAATACTTCGGGAGCCAAGAAGCACAACGTTGTCGAGAAGTGCACGTTGGGATATATAGATCTCTTTGGACGGCAGATCGATAAGAGCCGGAGATAAGTCGTCGGCCGACAAGAATTTTATTCCCAGACGTATATATTCCCTACGATTCTACTTCGCGAAAGAACGGAACGCCGCGTTAAATATAAGGTTCGCGCTGTTTAGTGCGATCGATGGCTGACTACGATTTTCGTGACGAATTCTTCGCCTTAGACGTGAAATTTAAGTCGCACGGAGGTAGATTGACGAAAAGCAATATTATTTTCCTTCATTACTATTTCGTTAAATATAAATTTAACGCCAAAGTTACAAAAAAAAAAAAAAAAAAAAAAAAAAGAGAATTAATCTCGCCGTATCAGCTTTTCATTAAAAACTAAGAATTTTTTTTTAATCATTTTCATATGTAGCATAAAAAAAAAATTGAATCAAATATGCAAAGGTACACAACTTTAATTGAACAAATTATTAAGTACAACGCCGACTTGGGGTTCCAAAAAATCCGAAATGATTTTCCCCTGGCCAATCGACACCAAGTATCGCGACGTTCTTTCGGTCGTTGGCTGCTCGAACCAATCGTTCCGCGAAATTAAACCGAATCCAACAAACGTGAGCGAGCAATCGAGCAGTTCGTTGCCATCGCGAGTGCGAATCACCTTCTTTTTCGTACTTGAGGGGGTGGGCGATACCCGCGCCCGTGCCTTACGCGAGGATTTGCGACAGGAGGAAGTACGTGGTGTCCTTCCGCACGTTCCCGACGACGGGAGTGGTAGCGTCGTGCAATTTCACAGCCGTCGCGTCGCAGACGCGAACACGAGATGCATTCTTTCGCAGTGCAGCTTCGCGCGCTGCTCTCTGCGCCGCCCGGCGGCTTGAAAAGCGTTATACGGAACGCCAAAATTGGAAACTAAAATTGGAATTCGTCCTATCGCTTTCTCCCCCGTCTCTTTTCGTCGCCGTTCGCGCTTCTATTTTTTTTATTTATTTTTTTCTTTTTTTTCCCTTCTAACCAGTTAACTATCGATATTTTTCCAATCTCCTCCGCAGTTCTATTACTCGCGCATTGTTTTGTATTAAAATAGAGTACACGAGAAGTATCCTGGGATGTCCCAGAATCGACGTGCGTTTCCGCTAAGCCGCTGTTATCATTTCGTTATTGATACGGATCAATATTAGTACAACGAATTCTGCCAATGCTACAAGATTTTAGTATTGTGATAATACTGCACGGACCAACGCTGATTCGATACTACATGTCCAGTCTTGGACTATTATTGTATCAATATTGTAACAGCGATATTGATACGACAATACATATCGCTAGTGTCCAGCATCAGAGATATCCCCGTACTAGTAAAGTTACTATTAATACTTGCAACAAACTTCTACGTTAAAATTAACTTTTCGCGCCGATTTATAAAGAATCTCCGCGTGAAAATTTTCTACAAAATTATTTTCAATCTTCTGATAAAATCTACTTCGAGTCGCAATATCCCTGCGAATTCTTTTAATATTTCATATTTTGTAATACACTTCTTTTTCAAATTTTAATCGTGGTTTTATCTTCGCGGCTTTACATCGCAGCATGCCCATCAAAAGTTTTTTCGATTTTCAGTTTTACAAAACCAAAGTCCTTTTCGCGTTCTACCTTCGTATTGAAACGGCAATATTGGAAACTAAACCAAATTTTTTACTATCGCCCTATTTACCTCGCAATTTTATGTTTTACTCAATGTATTTTTTTTTTTTTTTTTTTTTTTTTTGGTTTATCTACGAACAAAATAATCAAAGCTCGATCACATCTACATGTAACTATCTATACCTGCGGGGAAGAACTATATTTTTACACACGGCATCGAAGTATATTGTACGTTGACGGGGGCGCGCGACTGTGATAAATTTATTGTTTTACAGGTGCACCCTAGCATATCGAGATACACGGATCGCGCATCGGTCTCACAATCAGTATTTTACAGGTCGATTAAGCAAGCGGTTTTAATACAACAACAAGCTGGTCAAACCGTGGCGAGACTAACCCCGCACTATGTGACGACACAAACTCGTTCTACGAATAATTATTTATTAAAAAAAAAAAATTAAAAAAAAAATAGATAAAGAAACCTTTAATCAAATTGAACATAAATCGCCGTGCAGTACGCAAACGTAAGTTGACGATATGGTATAAATATAGTTGATCGTGCGCACATCGGAGTGCGTTAACCACGACGGGAAAATCTAAAGGAAGTCATATTCCTGGCGCGTGATAGGGTAATATCAACCGCACGAGCGGAATGTCGGAGTGAAGGAACCATCAAGAACACGAGTGGGCGAAAGGGTGGGTGGAATTCGCATAAAGCTGTGGCAGCCGCGCTTTGTGCAGGTAGCAGTAAAAAGAGAAACGACAAAGCGCATACCCCGCGACGGAACACCTGCTCTCTGCACTACGTATAGAGAATAATGCAGGGGTGAAGAGAGGGAGGAAAGATTCGCGATTCCGATCCGAGAGGAATGACCCCCCCTTTTCCCCTTTAACCTGCGTCCTCAACCCATTTCACATCGCGCGCACACCTCGTTACGACGGTCGATGTAGCTTGCATGAGAAAGAGAGAATAAGAGAATAAGAGAGAAAGAGTGAACGAGAGAGATAGAGAGAGAGAAAAGAGAAGAGTAACCCTCTCCACCACTAGGTTTCCAGGACGACCCATCTCACGCACCTCGAAATCTTAAGAATTGCCACCACCGAACCTGGACCATGAACGCGTTGTCGGGTAAACGGCCGGTCGATCGAGCTACTCCAATATTTTTCTGTATGCAGGGGATGCCCAGGCATAGCACGTTTATCCTCGCTCAGTGTTGAACAAAACATATTCGATTAACGCGAACAGTGATTGTTTTCCCGGATATCTAGTGTATTTGTATAAAACTCCTCTCATACTCTTTTTTTTTTCTTTTTCCTCTGTTTAAATTTTATTAGTACATTGTTGATTTTTTTTTTCAATTATTATACGTATGATTGCGTAAAGTGAATACTTGTCAAATTGTCAATTACATCCTATTTGATAAACTTGATTTTTAATAAGTCTAGTTTGCGTTAATTAAAAGTATTTTTTCCAAACAATTGTTTAGATATCTTATTAAAAAGCAAACATTATGATAATAGAATAATTAAATTTTCGTCGAGAAAATATGTAATTGAAGCTCGAAAGAAATTTCTAGTTTGAGAAAAATACACCGCGTTCAGCATTGTCTGTATGTGCAATGCGCGAATTTTACAGACGTTAAAGGAATACGGGCTCGAGGAAAGTAAGTTTACGAGAATTAAAAATACGCTCGGATCATGTAATGTGCCAGAAAATAACGGACTACGAGAAACAACGTTTCAGTTATTGTACTTATGTCCCCCGATAGCAAAATTAGAAGCGTGAAAACGTAGAATATATGTACATATATTTTTTTTTAATTTTAAGTTAAGACACATCTCTACAACTTTCGAAAATAAAAAAAAGATACACTGTTAAAAATAAATTCCAGCGTACTCTACAAGTATTTAATTATAGTAATAGATAATCTTTAAAAATCACGAGACTAACAATTTATATAATATTAATTAACCTTAATATTTTTTCGACGGTAACAGAAATGTCTCACTTTTATCAAACACTAGTTCTTTCAACGAAACTTACAGGAACAACAGTAATTCAATTTGACGCCAAGCGAATTTTAATTATTGTCACCTGTCATCGAGCCGCGTTGACTTATAGAAACTGCCGGCGCAAAGTTTACGCGAGAGGAGTTTACGTATCCCGCGAGCGCCAGGACGAAACTATTTCGCAATTATTTTCACGTTTCACGGTTTGTTCGCGCCGAAAGCTCGCTTTTGAGTTTCTAAAGGCCCGCACCCTCTCAGCTTGAAAGTGACTAATAGACAGAAGCATGCGCGCAATTATCTTAAAAGTTAGATGAAATCTCGATCATATTCTCGCGCAAGCACAAAGGTATATCTTACGCGACTGACTACCGTGAAACATTGACGATCATAAGTCTCGTGCACAGGTGAGAGTTGATGCGACTTATCGAAGAGATAAAGCACGACTAAGATAAGGCCGCGGCAACGCGTGCTTCCGGTCTGCGGCACTTTAATACGCCCCGACAGTCATGAGAAAATGAAGGGGGAGAGGCGGAAAATGGCGATACACCAGTGAAATAAGAGTGTCGTGTACCTGCTTCGAGAGTAGATCTTTGTTAAACTTTAAGTAACGGAGAGCCTGGTGAATTTTATTTGACACCTGATGAATGTGCCCGCGCCACGGAAGGGTAATGAGAATTCCGGGATCGCGCGCGCACGAAAGTCAAGTATGAAATATCCTCTGTACGAATAATGAAATAACCGACGCGCTGTATTAGTGGCGTATATACGTTATCACGGCAATGCGACGTTCTCGAAAATATATGGGACAATACCGGATAATCTCGGGATATAAGATTATGCTTTGCATAACCGTTTAAAGCGACACCGAAGGCGCAATATACCTAATTATGCGCGGCCTAATCAATATCGGAGATTGATCTCGCTAAGGAACCCCCCGATGCGCCGTGTTCTCTCCGCCTGCGACGTAAATAAAGGCTCTAATTCGTAGAGCTAAAAATTTAGATGGAATACTTTAATTTTCGCGTCTCGATGTAACGATGAAGTTATTGTAGGAAGTGTACATAAAATTCCTCGTCAAATAACTTTCTTAATTATCTCTCGCTGGATACATCTTGAACGAATTATGTATTTCGTCTTGAAATTAAAAATTCCATTCTCTTCCTAAGAGTCATACGGCGAAAAACATAAGATAATAAAGCAATTTTTTGAAAAATATTAAAAAAAAAAACGTGACTGTACAATATTTAACAACTGTAACATCCAATTGTAAAACGCAATATCGCTTTAATAATAACATTGATAAAAAATTTCCATTAAGCGTATCTCGTTGCAGAGAAAAAAAAAAAAATTTTTATGACTGTTTTAGAAACTTATACGTTACGTCACGTGGGCTCATTAATTAATTCATGTAGTATTATCGAATAACGTTATTTACATACGCGAATGGACTGCGCTGTGTGTCGATAAAGTAATAAAAAGAACGTGGATGCGATAGAAACGTCATTCCCCGATATAGACTCAATGGAGTATAAACTGCGCGAGATGAATCAAATAATAGCATTGTTAGCGCGTTCATACATGATATCCCTTTGAGAACGCGACTCCTCGATTATTTCGCTATTTCAGCTCAATACACCATAATGCAAAGTTCTTAATTTGTTTGCTGGATATTATTAACGATTGCGTAAGTCAAGCAAAAAATACGTATGTATATTAAAATTGTTTGTGGTCGTCTTTTGAGAGGTGTTCTTCGCGGAGTTAACTACAAAGTACCTCTTAAAAAAAAAAAAAAAGAACTATTGCGTTTTGCAATAACGATCTTGATTATTAAAAACTTAGAAACGTGAAAATGGAACCGAGAAACGCAGCTTAATAATAATAAGCCGCGTGCAGCACGAGAAATGTACAGCGAGATACAATGAAACGACTGACTCTCGCTACATCGAGTCGGTATGAATGGGAATTATTAATCTAACAATTTAACACGAGAAAATAAAAAGAGTGCAATAACGATTATACGGTAAAATGAGGCGATTTCTCAGAAACGGGATATTTCTCGCCGACGTTGAGAAGCGACGCGACGCGACGCTCGTCATTTTACACAAACAAGTCTGAGTTTATCGCGAGGCGACGTAAAACACGACTGCGAGCGTACGCTTATCCACCCTCAAGTGATGAGAATGAACTTGAATCATTCCCAGACGAGAGAGCGCCAAAAGACGCGTGGAATATATCTCGTCGCGCTTCCTCGATCGCATGCAAAATCCGATTCGCGGAGCCGATTATGGATCCGCGATACACGTTCGATTTCCTCGTGAATTTCGCGGGATTATTGTATGCGGAAGATATCGCCGGTCGAGCGTAATGTTTATCTTTGTTACGACAGCCGATAAAATATATTGGAAAAATTACGTCGGATTGTATTTTCCCGCAAAGATAAACGCGTTCCTGTCCGTTTAATGTACGTGTAGTACATATACTAAACGTTAACTCTTTTCGGGAGTTTTTTAAAAACCCGCGATTTTTTTCTTTACGTGATAATAAAAAGAATATATATATTCTTTCGTTTTAAATAAATTTTCTTTCTTTCTTTCTTTCTTTCTTTCAAAATTATACCGATTATAACTACGCGATCAAATCGATACTCTGCGAAAACTTGAGCCGGCCGACACGACGCAACGTTAGAGCACGGCAGTACTTCCCCAAAGGATTAAATCACTTCTCACTGCGACCGGGGACACGAAGCGGCCGTGAGACATGAACACGTAACGGGCATTACCCGGGTGTCGTTCACAAGGATTCCACAGGAGAAAGCAATGGGAGAGCCTCGCGCGCGATGGATGATCGCACTTCCCAGTCCGGAATGAACGTACATGCGTGTGTTTCAATCTATCAGCGCCTCCCTTCCTCTCAAAAAAAAAAAAAAAGAAAAAATCCGCTACGTCGTGTCGTAGAATGGATGTACGTGCTCGACGAAACCTATCGTCGAGAGCCATATCTCATCGAGGTTGCCGGCGTGACGGAAACGGCGATCTATCTACCGATACTGTCACCATCATCCAGTCTCTCCCTACATAAGCGATCGTGACTTATTACGTCACATAATTCCTCAATTCGCGAAAGAAAGGAGCGTTTCGTACGAAAGCTTATAAAGTTTCTATCGACTTTAACTTTCTTGCTCGAAAATTGCATTTCTGTGCATTAACGTACGTCGCGTGGAAAACGATAATATTTACAGCACATTTGAGAATAAAAAGTAAAAAAAAAAAGCAGTAATACAAATATAAATCTTGTTAAGTAAACCAAAAAAAAAAAAAAAAACTCTGCTGAGTCGTACATCATTAGATCGATATGAATATTTTTTTTAAGCCAGTCATAAAATCTGTGCGTTTCCACGAGATATTAAAATCTTGTTTCTTCGAAAACGGCGGATTTACCAATATTTCGCGTAATATAACAGCGACATTATATAGTTTTATTTGGATTATAAAACACTACTGAAACTCGATGAGGCGAGGTTTTCAATAACTCTTCATATTTCCCCCGAGACGTCGCGTGTGAATACGAGAGGCGGCTGACAATGAAAGTCGGAGATATTACACGAGGGATGGAATGGAATTAATTTAACACTGCAACAACCGTGAGTTTAAAACCCCAGCGGTCCCTCCGGTTCGTCAAAGATCGGCCGGAACTAATGAAACGCCGCGATTTCCTTCATTAGAAAAAGTTACTTCGCTCAGTTAACATAACCCAGCTGGGTTATGTTTCACCGAATGTTTCCGAGTACTAGCACCCGGAAACATTCGATGCTAACAACAGAACTAGAGTGACTAGGAAAATAAAAAAAAATAAAAATCAAATAAAATAAAATAAAACTTGACTGTAAAAACATGAAGCGAAATTAATTGCGTGGCAACTCACTTTATGAAAATTGCAGCTGCAAAGAGCGAAGAACATTTTAAATTGTCTAAAATTAAACGCCCGAAATACACTATAATTAAATTCGGTCCTAAAAGTGCTTTTATCGTCTCCAAAATATTATACGCGCGTATTAGATATTCGAAAAATTACAGAAACAGATTTCGAGATAAGTTATTTTATTCATACGACCGACTATTATTTATATCATACTATTTTAAACAGTGGTGAAGAGCAAAAACAGTAAAGCCTGTTTTTTAATTTTACATCTTTCTTTTCTAACAAATTCCAAACAGCTCCGGGAGCGAATTGTAACAAAAAAAAAAAAATATGTATATACATATGACATTACACTGTTCTGTTTTACAAATTACGCTATCACCGCGCCCAGTGATATGGAAAATATCAATGCAATGATTTTATCTTCCTGCAGAAAAATACGAGAAATAGATTTTCCTATTGGTTTCCCTCATTCTCCTTTCAAAACATAAAAGAAGTAGCTAGTGGCCGACTGCTCGGTTCTGAGACAACGCATAAAAAAGCGAAAAAAGACGCGAAATGAAGACCGATATTATATACATATATGCCGAACGAAACGGGAAGAAAGAAAAAGAGAGAAAGAAAGGAACAAATAAATAGGTAGAACTTGCCGGAGGGGAAGAACCGAGAGAGAGAGACAAAGAGCGAGAGATTGGGGAGAGTAAACCTGGGATCGTCCGAAGAACAGGACAGGAATAAGGGACGAAGAACAGAAAAGGAAGAAAGAGAAGTTCCCTGATCCCTCTCCTACACGTCACAGAGAATGCCAGCCATCTGGCATCATGCCGTGATTCCCTGCGACGACTATGAATGCCTGCCGGACTCCGCACGGTGGAATAGTGGAATGGCGCCTACCATCCCGTGGTTTATTCTATAAAAGTCCCGTGTGCCTCTTTTGCGCTGCACCATCATTTTTCTCCTCGCGTCGCATCATCGGCGTATTAAATCGTGAATGTTACCGTCAATGAAGTGCCACGGTCAAGTACAACATTCTGAATACAATAGGCTGTCCGCTATTTTGATTTAGGCCCTTTAATAATGTACAATGACTCACGAAAGTCTTACATACACCATTGAAAATCTATATGTATATGTATGTCACATAAATTTCATGCCTCGGAAATTTAGAGCTGCTTTAAAAGCCAAAGGTGTTATCAAATATTAATTTATTGATGTTAATTTAAAATAGCATTTTTTTTTTATATATATATAATATATGTAGACTTTTGCGAATTGTTGATCAACGTTATTTAAGTTTTTTTTTCTTCTTACGTATTATTTTATTTTAATATATTTTTTTTATTAAAATGTTTTATATGTTAATTAGTTTTTTATTATACTCATGTTTCTAAAAGTAATTGTTTAATTAACTACAACTTTCGTGAGCCATTGTATGTATTATATCGTTGAATTTACGACTAGACTTCAAAGTGTAATTATAGATATATTAGTTATACTAAATGAGAAAAAAAAAAAAGAAACATTTTCAATACGTAGACGAGCACGAAGCCAAAGAACGTTTACTGAAATTGCATTCATGTTACTCGAATGCATTATACATACGATAACATTTCTCTGTTTTCGATATTAATTTAGTATTATGGGATATTATGTTGTCATTGTTAATGATACACGTGCGTGTGTTAGGTTGCATTACGATACGACGGCGTAATAATCATTCAAAAAAAAAAATTAAACAAGGCAATTGAGAGACACTGCTGCAAACGAGGGATAGAATGATCGACCGACGTGATAGTAAATAACGTGCCTGTAGAACGGCAGCAAGATAAGCTTGGGATTTTAATGAGAGAATCGCTCGCTACTTATAACTGAAAGCAATATAGTTTTTCTCCATCGGTCTCTTCGTTAAATCCTTTTTATGACTATTACATATCTCAACGTTATCAGTTGATACGATATTTATATGCGATACATCGTCTGAGACATTTTATATAAAAAGGCAGGTCAAAATTTATGAACTTTTAAAAAAATACTCATTTCCGTATTTAATCGAAGCAAAGTATGCTCAAATTATAATAGAGCTATAAATTTAAAACAATGATTAAAAAAAGAGAAAAAAAAGAGAAAAAATGAAAAAAAAAAGAAAAAAAGAAAAGTAAAAACTGTGATTTTGATATGCAACGAAGTAAAGCGCTTGAAAAAGTTTCTCATAGCTTGCACCTGATTTCGAATGGTATCGGAAATATTTATCCATTCACTTTTCACGATGCGACGACTGTATAAGTTATGCATGAGCTGAGCCTACGGCGAAAAGTAGAAATTTGTTTTTTTTTTCCCTCCCTCCCTCCCTCTCACGTGCGAATCTAGAGCAAACGCCGCCGACAGTATCGATAATACAGTATCCAGATATTTTATATATTTTATTGTTAGATATATATTTTATTGTTCTACAACCAAAACGAAAACTGCACAACAGATTGTAACGCGACGATTAACGACGAACATTTTACGACGCGCCCGATTGAAAGTGGAACGAGTGAGAGCGCTCATTAATATTCACATTACAATATCTCATTAAGATGAAAAGAAACTTCCCGCGTAATTACAAAAAATAAAAATAAAAATAAAAATAAAAAGAAAATTAAGAAAGAAAAAAAAAAAAAGAAATTACAATCTCCATGGAGTAATTATTGAGTTATCGGCATAGCTACTTCACTTCCTCGATAATGTAATATAACTTTCTTGCCGCAGGTTTGCATCTCCAATATACATATAATTCCCATTTTCCCTTAATAACACATCCGTAGCTATAAATTTTCGTACTTGTACAATCGCAAGCGTAACATACATACATCATTACCCAACAGCAATACCGCAGTAATAACTCTATAAAAGAGAATAATATTCAGATATATATTCCCGGCAGCGCCAAAGTTGTCGAACGGTTAATTAAACGGACGCGATCGCGGACGAGATTCTTCGGTAAAGCCGCGGATCAAAGTGGAAGATCGGCAACGGAAGCAGAATATCTCTTTTTCCCTCGATTGAAAACTCGCTTTCTATTATTCTCCTGAATGAAACGCGGGATAACGTTCGCGATACGACGCCATCGTACTCTCACACGCTCGTGTGTCGCACGTGCCGCATACGTAATGTGCGTCAACGTAGCGAACAAAGCGAGACGCAAGTGCATATCGTCGAATCACGATGGATGAGACAACCGAGGGTGCCAAAGCTTTCCAACTGTGCAACGCTATCGAAAGTACCTGAATCATATTATATCGATTCTACGAGAAAGAAGGGTGGGAAAAAAATATTAAAAAAAAAACGTAAAATAAAATAAAAATGCAAGGCCATCAATCTTGCTTCGCGCGACATGCCCGACGAGCAGATTGGAAGTTAACAGGGACGATAATAATAGCGAGGTAAATTAGGTTACGAGATATTCCCTCGTGAAACCCCCTCGTTGTACTTTTCCCCTTGCAATAAACCATGGATTTAAAAAAAAAACAGAGAGAGAGAGAGAGAGAAAGAAAAAAAAGATTTTAATTTTTCACGTTCCTTCGAGCGTAAGAGAGGAAATTAAAGCCCACGTATCGCAATTCGCTGTTGCAAAATTAATTTGAATCCGTACGTTACCTGATTCAATCTATTATTTCTACTTCTCTAAATACCTCCGTCTACCGGATGACAATTGATAGCAATAGCTGACTGTTATTGTTCATCCGTTGTGGCTTAGCTAATATTATCGCGAATCCTCCGCGCTGTTATTGTTGCAATTCGAGTTGCAGGCTGTCACTCCGGTGTTCCCCAGGTAAAACGATACTTCTTTATTAAAGGAACGTAAATACAAAGTGCGCGTTTACTATTTTATTTTATCTTTTTTTTTGTAATTCTATTTTATCTTTTTTTATTTTTTTTTATTTTATTTTATTCTATTCTATTCTGTTCTATGTCACGGGCACGTATGCGAACGTAATCTTTATTGATAAATCCCTCGTCATCTTTAATCTCATCTTTAATCCTTAAAACCTTAACTTCTATTTTTTTTTTACTTTCCTTCAAATATTTACCGCGTTTACTCGCGAAGATATTTATTACAATTGACATACGCGGACGCAAATAACACGCAAATGTATTTGCGACTATCCAATAGATTCGCGGATTTGCTGAATCTGAATAACCGCGCGGGATCATTCACTCTTACGGATTAAACCGGGTGAATTATGTACTCCACGTATGAGCGAACAATGCCAGACGACGATTAAACGTGCGCGAAAAGACGCCATACTCTTTCTTCTCGGGGAGGCGATTCCACGTTAACGAGATTAGAAGATTGTACTCTCACCGTATGCTCGTTGAGAAAAAAAAAAAAAAAAATCTGCACGCAATTATGACGATTAAAAATCGTCGGGGTATTTTTACGTAGTGCATTACGCGGTACAATGAGTCCATTACGGTCACAAAAATCGATAAGCCTCGGGAGAACCGCGTGAAATTCGCGCGTTAATTATCCCCGGGTTCGTTACAAATTGTTAGATCTCGCCCGCGCGGAAAAGTGGGTCTTCCAAATATTTAAAATCCACGAACGCTGGCGTCACGGACGTGTTTTATTTCGTGCAAACAACGCACCGGATAGGACGTAAGCCGCGTTCTAATTCCGCGAGTCGGTTCACGGACACGTGTCTAGAAAAGCGGGACGGAAATTGAGCTTTGAACAAAATTCTGCGCGTCGGGCTTTGATTATTATTATTACTATTAACATACGAGAATGTCGTCGTGAGGATGTAACGTCACAACGTACGCCTAAGCAGATTTTTCGGCGTGCACAAGCGACTCAAAAAAAAAGACAAGAGACGGAGAGAAGGGGGGCGAAAGGGAGAACGTTTATCTTACGAGATTCTCTCTTTTTTTGCGGGCGGAAAAAAAGCGAAGGGGGAAACGGGCAAAAAAAACGCAGGGGCAAGACAGAGCGGAAAAGAAGGCAAAAGAAACAAGTGTGCAAAGACTCACCGGCAATGGCGACGACCAGGAGGAATATCCACGTATCCATGAGTTTGCCGGTGAAGAGGAATCCGCTGGTGCCGCGAGCGCGGCCGCCGCTGGTGCTAGCTGAGAAGGCTCGCCTGTCCATCACGCGCCGAGATGCATCGCCGGTCCTGGAAGTCTCGAGACACGGGATCGCACTCCTCCTTCCTCTTCTTCTTCCGGTTCCGCGGTGAAGAATGCGTGTACGATGCACACCGAGCGATTGGCACCGCGACGCGCGCGAATTACTAGAAAAATCCGTTGGGCGGCGAAGACGCGCGGGCGCGCGAGTCCTCGTCCGCAGCCAATTTCACTCTCGTGCCTCGCCGGAGACCGTCCTGCCGCGCACTAACGTCCCTTCTTTCACATGGTATACCGCCACTCGCGTCTCACGTCGCACGAGTTCTCGCGCACACGAATGTAACGAAAATGCCGAGAATGCGGCGACGGGGACGCTCCCGGTGGTCGCGCGCGCCGCCTCCTCGCGCGTCTTACGCGTGCGTGGGTAACAACGTTAGCACGTTACTCGCTCACGTTCGGCCGCCGCGTGTACGTACGTGTGTGTGCGCGCGCGCACGGAATGTATACGTGTAAATACGTACGCGTGATGCGAGGCGCCGTCCACGGCAGGAGAACACGTCGTCCACGAGGACACCAAAGGACGAGACGCAGCACTGCCGGTGTCCGCGATGCGCGCCGGAGCGGGACAGACAAACGCCACGGCGACACGACGGGTGGCGCGCGGGTCTACTTGGCGACCGCCTCGGCGAGATTACGCGCGCCAGACGCGATGCAGGAGACAGAGCTACAGACAGAGAAAGTGAGCGAGTGAGAAGGGAACGTCCCTCGGCGACGTGCGAAGCGACGAGCGGCGTGCGTACGCGAATCCGTCGTACTATCACCGCCGCGTTGCCCGGAGTATTGACCGACTCTGCCATCCGCTCCTACACCTCTCCTAGTCGTCCTCCTACTTCTTCACGCGGTGGCGGCGCGGGCACGAGAGAAGGGATGACCGTGCAGGCGCTGAGATATATTCGGCGGCGAGCGCATGCGTCGTGCATACAGACTTGTCTCGCGACTAGCTTTACAGAACTGCGCGCGCACGCCGAATTTCGTACTCTGTATTCTCCGTAACCTCCGTTTCGCTTGTCCACCTACTCTAGCTAGCTATCCAGCCAGCCAGCTATCCAGCCAGCCAGCTATCCAGCCAGCCAGCCGGCCGGCGCAACGTGACGCGATGCGCAATACCGGGAATCTATGTTTTACGCCATGAACGTGTCCACGGACACACGTATGCGCGAACCCGCGACCCGGAATGCGAATTAAAATCGAAAACGGATCGCGGCCACGAGCCGCGAAACCGTTCGTTAAGCCGCCTTTCGCACGATGACGTTCCGCGTCAGTCAACGCCGACTGACACGCACTTTGTACTAATAAATATTAATAGAAACATCGATATTCTATCAACCTCTTTTTCTCTCTCATCTTCATCTCCCTCCCTCCCTCCCTTCCTCTCTCTTTCTCTTCGCGCTTTTCCTATGCATAAAAAAAAAAAGGAGAGTATTGATTACGTGCGAGTTAGTTTTTCTTTTATTCCCGAACGCTGCTTCGCAAAATTTATGGGAAATTGCGAAGAGCGCTCTATAATCCGCCTCGGTATTCTCAATTATTAATGAAAACGCATAAAGCTCGCTCGTTGATATAAAACTATGAAATACGGGGCACATCTGAGGGCGACGTTTCCGGTATAAGCGCAATTAATGTCGGAATAAAGTCCCGGCGACGAACGCGCTTAAAATCCGGGCCCGGCATTCCTTCGGCCGGTCGGGAGATGAAAACTTTTATCGCGCTTGATATCGCGATAAGGCATCGCGGGCGCCGTATGCCGGTAATCTCGGCCATTGTTGGGAAAGAATTCTATGGACGCGATACGCCCGCGTTTGCGGAGAGAACGAGAGAGAATATTAGACTTCCTGTTAAGGCATTTCCACAGACGAGGCGGTTGTTGCACAAGTCTCTCTCTCTCTCTCTCTTTTTCTCTTACTCTTTTCCCTTCCTCTTTTTCTTTCATTACGTGGCAGTGACCCGCTTTTTGCGCCTCTTTATGCAAATGCGTACACAATTGCCTGAGATACTCGCGGAAATAAAAAGCGGAATAATAATCGCCGGGAAAACGTAATATGTCAAGCCGGACATATTTTTCCCTCGATATTTTCTCTCGACGTCTCGTCGACGCGACGTCGACCGGAAAAGAAACGGGAATATATAACGTGAAAAGAGACAATTGTACCCGCATTCCTCCCAGCGACGCGAAACAATTTTTCACATTCTCCGCATCGCGATCGACTCGTTAAAGTTAAATCCCGATTCGCAATTTTAAACCTGCGCGTACGAGCGCAGCCGATGTTACAACATTCGGGACTCCTTCGCGATCAATATTTTGAGGATTCCGCATTTCTAAAAGCGCTTCTCTTGACACGAATCTGCTTTCAGATTTGAAAGATAGTAATCGCCGTGTGTCATTCAGCGCGACATTTAACCCTCCTCCCCCAGCGCAAAAAAAAAAAGGGAGGGATTTAAATGAGAAAATGGCCCTTCATGATATTCCTGTACGTACCTTTCGGTTTCTATCTTCGTGTTCTATTTTTTTTCCTTTTTTCTTTTTAATTGTATTTTTGTAAATCTATCTCGCAAAAAAACGTTTCAATATGCATACTTCGCATTTGTGTATAATGAACTTTCAAACCTGACCTATTCTTAATTTTGTTTTTTTTTTTCCTTTTTTACTTTATTCGTGTCAATTATTATATTTTAATTTCTTTTCTTTTTTTTTAATATATCTTGACGTCTCGTGCCAAGTTTGTCCGCACAAGACACTAATTAAATTATTAATTAAACACGACGGGGACTGTTCCTTAATTGGTGTCGTACGTTTAACTCCTCTTCTGTTCTCTTCTATGTGGGAAGCTGCCGGATACCGGCGGTTGCACAAACCGCCTCTATTTAATCTCCATTTCTCATCACATTATCACATCACATTCAGCAAAGTTAAGCACGAAGGTACACATCACTCGAGAACGAGTGCGAGTATAAGGGACTAAACATATTTGAACTGGTACAAGCGGTTTGCTGGACCGAGTGATACCGGGCCAGGGATTTAATACATCATAAAGAGCAAAGAATTTAAGGCAATAACCAATGTATATATAAAACTAATGCATACGTAATAAACAGAGATGACGATACGTATCGTAAAACCGGATTAAACTTTAATCCATATAATGAAAACAAAATTGAAGTTAACACGTCGGTATACGGCAATTTGATACGCGAGAAATAGAAGACGCCCATATCGCCGCGAATGCTGACGTATATAAAATAATAAAATTAAGAGAGAGAGAGAGAGAGAATCGACTTTTATTTGCTCAGCATCGACCTGCGCTTTTGCATAAAAAATATACCCAGCTCGCAGGGTATCGATAAAGCTCAGCAGCAATTATTTGGAACAATGACATACATAGCTCGTGATTTTCGGCAATGTGTGCCCGGTGTTCTATACTTAGCGGGGTGCCTTTCTTTAACGGTTGCGTTTATTACCGAATTGCATAGGTACACCGCGCGCTCGTTGCTCGTATCACCGGCCGGGGTGATATTTATCAAACGATCAGCTTCACTTTGAACGCGAGCCTGATCGCGCTCGAATTTTCACGCAGCGGCGGGCATCAAATAGCGCAGAATTGAATTATTATTATCACATTTGCATGTAATAATCCGACGTAGTACCCGCAATTGTGCTAAATAAAACGCATGGATTGCTTTTGCGACGATATACATGGCACGGGGTAATAAAATATCGGGAATCGATCGGGAGGCGATTTTAAAATGCAGGTCGCTTCAAAAGTTTTCCAGATACTCTATCTAATCGAAACGCGTTGAGCTTTGCATAATATATCGATGTGCTGTCGCATGCAGCTGTAACAATTCGAATACCGCAATGGCCCGATTTACATTAATGGTCGAGTGTACGCAGTTTCACGTCGTCGTCCGTTTTCCAAATTAATTTCTTTTTTTTTTTTTTCTTTTCAACACTTTGTCAATTGATCTAAAATCGCTTACTAGGCATCGATTGTTTTATTTTCAGAAGAATGCATTAGAGATTATAAATACATATGATCATTGTCGTCCTATGTTTCTCTTTCATAAAATAGCTGAGCGTATCATTCTTTTTTCCCTCATTATTTATTCGGTTGAGTCGAATGATCCAATGTTCGTTGAGCGTGCTCACTTATCTTCTAAACTTGCGTCCCTACAAAGCCGGGTTCTTTCGGAAAACGCATAAATCTTTTTCTAAGTCGAGTTATTCTTTATAAATTTCAGTACTTTCCAGTTCTCGACAAGTTGATACGTAAAGTTTACTTTTACTTCACGTTAACCGACACCAAGGCAAATTTCTCAAGCAAGCACACGAGGTTGTATTTGGAGCAAGGATGAACGATCACGAAGGAATATTTACAAGCACGAAAATGGACAATCGACTTTTCCCAAATTTTTCATCCTCAAAAAGTTTTAAAACATATTCACCGACATATATATATATATATCTATATATGTATATGTACAACATATGAATATACATGAACTCATTGCCTACGACGCTATGCTAATTAAAATCGATTCGATTGCGCTCTGTACTTAGTCTATATACGGCTTAAAATGGACTGTAATCCAGAAAAAAAAACATTGTTGTAAACACGAGTTATAATTTATTATCAATGTACGTCATATATGCGCACACAGACTGGCATGGGTAGTGATACGCTTTACACATTTACGAACTCCCGCGCACCAACAAAAAAAATAATGCACGCACCACGCACATACGTACACATGCCTGCATATACTCACACACGCGCGCGCGCACATATGCGCTTATACATATATACATATGCAACATATAAAGTATAACAGGATGTATATTTTCACAGTATATAAGTATGTATATGTAAGTGTATTCGCAGAGCGAAGTGGAGAGAAAATTCTCGATTTTATTTTATATCTTTTTTTTTTTTTCAAAATATGAAATTTACGTATTTTCTTTCTTCCTCTCTGTCTCTTATTATATAAATTTATAACAAGAACGGTATGTTGCAAGCAGTCGCATTCCTCACGTTTAATATTAATTTTTTCTTCCTTCCTTTTAATATCGTTCCTTATAAGACTTTTCCCCGTAAGAACTCTCATAATAATGGTATGTTTCGTGCGTGCAAAACGCAATGATAATAAACTCGGCGAACGACCAAGATAAATTTATAAGAAATAATGTCTTTGAATATTATCGAAATGAAAAATCAGCCATCCCTCTCACGGCTGACCTTTCGATGATGACTCTCACAACCTTCTACAGATACTCATTAGAATCTTTTTCATATTTTCAATATCACAATGGTTTAGTTGTTTAGTATATTGACTATTTTACAGATAATTTTCTTTAGTTTCTAAAAGCGTGTTGTGAACATATTATCAATTTCACCCTGAATGCATAATTTCTTTTCTTTTTTTTTTTTTTTTATTATGTGACGACTCGAATACTCATGTCTAAATGTGCATATCTCACGAACGGCTTTCTAACTTCAATTTCACAACTATTTTTTATCTTTCGAAACAATACGACATGGCTCAAGTTTTTTTTTTCCTTTTTTTTTTTTAATTTAAATTAAAATTTTGCATTTTGTAGATCCATTCGACCATTGGCCAAGTAATCCGTCTTCTTAATTGTAATTTGCATAAACCTCTTGCGTTTCTATCATTTATCATTTATACATACATATGGTCGGCGTGTATACTCAAGTATACTCGAACCGCGTGTCTTATTGTTAAAAATATATCGCGCTTTCAAATTTCCATTTTTGGCTTCGCTCACGCACATAAGTGGACCTGATCCGCCCACGTTTGGACACAATCCCGTACGTTCCTCGCTTTCGTATCATCTTCCATGGACGGCGATATAAAATGACATAGCATTTATCACTGATCGTATGACACGCGAGTTCCAAGAAACGCTGGTATCCTGAGTGTCTACAATTTCAAATGAGACACGCGCGAGTATGACATAGATTCGACCCTTTGTAATTAAACTTCTTCATCTTGTGACAACCACTTCCGTTGTAATAACGACGAAATTTCGTGAAAAATCATTATCAATGTCGTGTTATTTTTCACACCCACACATTCAACGCACGCATACATAGACGCATACACTTACTGATTGCGACAATCAATAGTAAAGATAAAAATTTGCAAAATACCCAAAAAGCTATGTAATATATCGATCAAGTTGTACGTTCGAACAATGAGATTTTGTGTGATAGCAAAAAGTTTTATATGCTATGATCTTGTGCAATACGTATAGTAATAATAATAATAACGCTGATGCTGCAAATACCGCAGTACTCATCCAAAAGAAAGTAGCTTATAGCATTATACATATATAGATAAAATGAGCAGAAAGTTTATAGCGTTATATATTGGAATCATAGTGTGCAAGTTCTATTATATCGCAACACAACAAAAAGTAGTTTATGCGTAAGGATATACCAATGTGTGTGAAAGATTTTATCGCGCGGAGCTTCTTGATCTCTTTGCAAATTAAATATTAGATTAGATTATACATATATGCGCAATCTCGGTCTCTGCGTGTAAGAGACAAGTGTAAAAGATCGTAGTGTCGAAATGTTTCACAAGTTTGATAAATAATTCACACAGAGTGTCATTTTAACATATAACATTAATTTCACGTTTATAAACACGCACGTGGAAAGATGCTTTCTTAAACTAATACATTTTTTCTTTTACATTTAAACACTAATGTAGGCCATGGTATTATTCCTTTGGTATATAAAAAGATCTGATATACGTAGACATTGGAAATTTTAAACATAAAATAAATTAGGAATAAATAAATTAGTTAATTAAATAGTTAACAAATCCCTCAAGCAATCATAGATACCTAATTATAAATTTAACGCACCAAATCTATGCGTCATCACATGAGCAACGTAAGTTTAAGATAAATAGAAATAATAGTTTCATTACATATAACAAGGCTTTTTAGATTCATTAAGTGGCACAACAATCAATTATTTGATATCCAAACATTTTTATCAAATAATTAAAATGCATCAGTCTTAACGTTCCTAAATATAAATTAACTTTTTCTTATATTACAAAGAAACAATATACATATATACAATATTAATAATTAAGCATCTATATAATATAAAATTGACGCTAAACAATATTCTCAAAGAATAACAATTGTGCTGCATTAATTAAAATTTGTACACTATATTTGTGCATTTTTATAACAATTTTAATGTATAAACTGAAGACAGTCTTATTAATAAATACCATAAGCTTGTACACCAGATCTTTATGTATATACAAAAGTCTGTAATTATTTGAAAAGGCAATATTGCCTTACATTGAATACTTTACTTTTTACTTAATTTTACAATAACTTATTTGTATTAAAAATATTAACGGTTAATCGATCTTCATCAATAAAGATAAAAATTACAATATTAAATACTAGCGTTATTAAATAATTACGAATAAATAAATATAATAAACAGCATTATAACAGCCATTAATAAAACATTTAAAATTAAAATAACTATCATAAGATTTGTTAACCAATTCGATATCAAATTCTGCATTACAAAACTGAATTACTTTAATGCATAAATTATGAAGTAATGTACACTGAGAAGCAGATATAACATTTGCCTCTCAGTATACAATACTGCTCCATTTTTGTGAATTACGTAAATAATTAATTATCAATATTATATTTCTAGCATAGAAAAACGGGAGAATTTCGGTCATAAAAAAATACACATTTAATGTGCTCAATTTTAGAAAAGGTTTGATAAATTTTGATGTAAAGAGACTAGTCTAATTATAAAAAGAAATGAAAAAGATATTGTAGTCGAAACAAAGCTACTTAAAGCCACAATAATAATAAGATTATCTGAAAAGTGAATATCGACAAAACGATTGTAGTCATTTTATGACGAGGATTTCTCTTATACGCGAAGAAGTAAAAAACTTCTATTATTGGAATAGTAAATTTCTAATATGAATTGTGCAATAAAAAACGCTGAATTTTATTTATTTTTTTTTTTTTCAATGGTAGAAAATTTGATGTGTACACGCACACATGGATATCGATGTGGTCTCAATTTGTCATGAGCAGAAAATGGACAATGTTTTCAATGCTTATTTTTTTGCTACAAATATTGTAATAAGTTAATTCTAAATTAAATTTAAAGGATTTAACTTCATGTTCATAGTATTGGCATCAGAGCCTTTTGTTTTCATTGGCACACTTTCTATGATATCTACTCTTCGTAAATATTATATCCACAGGGTACAAAGGAAAAAATACTTCACAGCACTCGTTAATGCCATGATAAAGAACAAAAAATTATAAATACCTTACAGAATACTTCGAGAATAAAAATTATTCTTCCCAACGGATTTCCTGAATAGAGACGTAGCTTCCTTCCAAAAACAAAGGCATTGCACAATTACGATGCAACACCATGGTCCTTGGTTTTTGCAAATGTGCGTAGTTTCATTTCAAAACTTATAAAATATTACACTTTTTTGAACGTCGCTTCTTTTGATTTTTATCCAAATCGCCCGGAGGGTGATTTCTGATGATGCGAACAACCTTAAACAATTACGAAAATTTACACAAATTACACAACGTAAATCGAGATAAATTAATGTGCGTCTTTTGCGTTATTATTACCTCGTGAAACGCCGCGTCTACATTTAGTGGTGGATCTTTGGCAGAAGTTTCAATATAAGGTATACCCAAACGATGAGCCAATTCTCTTCCCTGCTCCTCACTAACTTTTCTCATATGTACCAAATCAACTTTATTAGCCACCAATAGCATAGGATAAATATCTCTATCTTTCACTCGAAGGATTTGAGTATGAAAATTGACAATATTTTGATACGATTGTTTGTCGGTCACAGAATATACCAAGAGAAATCCATCGCCCTTTCTCATATATTGTTCACGCATAGCACTAAATTCTTCCTGTCCAGCTGTATCTAATACTGCAAATGTACATATAAACGTTAATTTAAAAATTCATAAAAAAAATAATTTATAAAAATTTATTGCTATATAAATTTTTTTCCGTTAAATCTTTATTATTTTATAAACAAATAATTATTAAAAAAAAAAAAAAATTAAAAATATTAATATAAAAAAAATTACGTATATGTAGACATAAAAAAAATTTACCGTCCAAGATGCACCATTGCTTGTCCACTTCCGTGTGTTGAATATAACTATCCTCGATAGTCGGATCATAGTCCGCAACGAATAGCTTCTGAAAGAACTGTATCGTAAGGGCACTCTTACCGACACCTCCATCTCCAACAACGACTAGTTTAAAGGTCATAAGATTGTCATTGTTTGGAGGTCGTGTCATTCCGCCTCTGGATCTTCCACTTCTTCTCCGTCCGCTCCTCCGTCTGCCTATTCTGTCAACTCTTCTAACTTGTCGCCTTGGCAGTGCAACCGCTCGTAGAATAGCGAGATATCTCTTTCAACTCGAGAGACTCTGTAAACCGTCAAAGTTTTTAGAGCACTGCAAAAGCGTCCGATTGACTATAAAAAGCACAGGCGACATTATTCAATCAGGCAAGTAGTACGCGTCGTCTAAACGCATAAGTCAAGGGATAGATTACGAGAAAATGCGATATCGTCGTCGTAGAGAAGTGTGCCGAATCGTCAAGTCGTAGGGTCTCGTCGAGAAATGCTGGCAGGTCCGGCCGTACAGTGTCACTTGGCGCGCAATGGCAGGCAGATGCGATTTCACGCAACAATGGATTATCGTAATAAAACTCACCTTACATGATCCGCCACTCCTGCCACTCGTGCTGGCAGCTGTCAGTCCCCGCAATCGCAAGCCGTGCCGAGTACTGTATGCAAATGGCGCAAATATAGCTTACGTGCGCGCGTCCTCGTACACGCAGGCCGTACAGTTATACACGAGCATTTGTATGTATGCGCTCACTGTGTTCGGCGATAGTGCGTCATAACGGCAAAGGCAACTTCGCACGCCGAGCTTGATCGCCGCTAAGCTGGCTGATCCGAAAATGGTAACGGGTGGCGGCTCGTAGCGGCGAAACTAAAATTCCGAAAGTGACCTATCGATACGAATCGTCGATAAGTTCGTCCTTGTTTTCGAAGTTTTAGCACCGACGAAATCGGAGGCGCCACCGTGATTATCTCAAATCATTACCGGTGTGCTGCCGCATAGCAAGTAGAAGCCAACCTAACAAAGAAGAACCGGCGTGCTGCAGTGCGCGCGGTATTGTTGCCGGTGAAACACGTATAATTAAATATATTAATTATCTTACATATTTTCATAGAAGATAATAAAAAAATATAGTATACAATTATATCGGAGGTAAGTGAACAAATGTATAAATCGTGCACATATGCGCGTACATAAAATAGAGCCGTATTCGAGTTAGGTTTTGTCAGTCTCTGTAAAATTTAATAGAAAGATCTGTGGGTGCGGACCTCTTCCGTACCCCGTCAGATAACGGGACGTGTATCTCTTACGACCGGCCGTCGTCGCAAACAAATAATCGTGCCGCGCACGATTTTCTCCATCAGTTCCTTTGCCTAGCAACAACCCGGCTTGGCAACTACAATTTTCTAGAAGCCTCGCATTAACCTCTGCTAAAATAGCATTGCATTATTTTCTGGGGTGATGCCTGGACAAAGGACTGATGAGAGAAAAGACTGAAAAGGGACAAAGGAGCGAACTGGGAAAAACCTTCCGGCTGCTGGCGACGCACCATCGCCAGTCAGTCGATTACTAATATTCACTCCTCGCGCACGCGATTTATTTCTGCTTCTTGTGTCGAGTCTCGCTCGTAATTTTCTTATTTGTAATTTATTTATTTGCGGTTCCTAAGCCCGCGAACCTGAGAATACAACAAAGGAGTAAGTTTAATAAATTTTCAGCCAGACATTACATAAGACGCTGTTACTCTATTAGCGGAAATTAAATTTGCATCAAAATGGACGCGGATTTGTACGATGAGTTTGGAAATTACATTGGACCTGATTTGGCATCGGAAAGCGAGGATGAAAATGAATACGGGAATATTGGCGACGATGCCGAGGACAGGGAACGATCCGACGAGGAGATGGAAGAAGACAAAGATGAATCTCGCGAGCAAGTGGACCAGGGATCTTCTATGGCAGTTGTATTGCATGAAGATAAACGATACTATCCTAGTGCATTAGAGGTGTATGGACCCGAGGTATATTAAAGTTATTAATTAATTTATTTAAATTAAAACTAAAATGTTAATATTAATATTTTCTTATGAGACACAACAGTTTTATCTCTGTTTTTCTGTGCACTTTAGGTTGAAACGCTTGTGCAAGAGGAAGATGCCCAGCCGTTAGATAAACCACTAATTGCACCCACTCGAAAAACAAAGTTTCAAATCAAACAGCAGCAGCTGCCTGAAACCACATACAGTATTGAATTTTTGGCAGATATGATGGACGCGCCGCATCTTATTAGAAATGTAGTGTTGTTGGGACATCTTCATCATGGCAAAACTACTTTGGTCGACTGTTTGGTGCAACAAACACATCCTCACATACACAGCATAACTGACGAGAAGCCATTGAGGTATTAAATGTAATTCTTATCTGTTAAACTAATTATAAAAGTAAAGTACAATTTTTTTTTTTTTTTTTACGTGTTTTAGATATACAGATACATTGTTTACCGAACAACAGAGAGGCGTCTCCACAAAAGCTACTCCTGTTACTCTTTTACTACAAGATGTTAAATCTAAATCGTATCTCGTAAATATATTTGACACTCCGGGTCACGTAAATTTTTCTGACGAAGCAACAGCCGCGATTAGACTGTCGGATGGCGCGATATTGATCGTCGATGCGGCGGAGGGCGTGATGCTGAACACCGAGCGTTTGCTGAAGCACGCAATTCAAGAAAAGCTTGCCTTGACAGTTTGCATAAATAAAATAGATCGTTTGGTATTGGAGTTGAAACTACCACCCTTGGACGCTTACTACAAACTGCGACATATTATCGAAGAGATTAACGGATTAATATCGTTGTACTCCTCGGACACCGAGAATCCTGGTTTCGTTTCGCCCGCTGTAGGAAATGTTTGTTTCGCAAGTTCTGAATACAACGTGTGCTTTACTTTGAAGTCGTTCGCTGCGCTCTACGCCAAAAACTATCCCGGACTCAATTCCAACGAGTTTGCTAAGCGACTCTGGGGTGATATTTATTTTAATCCTAAAACTAGGAAGTTCACTAAAAAGCCACCACATAATACCGCACAACGAAGCTTTATCGAATTTATCTTGGAACCTCTGTATAAGATATTTGCACAAGTTGTCGGTGATGTAGACACAACATTACCTGATGGTAAATCTTTTTTTTCTTTTCTATAATTTAATTATTTTTAGTATTATGTATATGTACATAATTTTTTTTTAATGCACAGTTCTGGATGAACTCGGTATACGGTTGACATCAGAGGAGATGAAAATGAATATACGACCATTACTGAGACTTGTCTGCACGAGATTTTTAGGAGATATGTGTGGATTAGCAGACATGTGTGTCACTCACGTACCAAGCCCGCAAGCTCACGCATCTGCTAAAGTACAGCACGTTTATACCGGCCCAATGGACACGCCTCTTGCGCAAGACATGGTTAATTGTGATCCTGACGTAAGTATTTTAATTTCTTTACATATTTAATTAATATAATCACATTAATAGCGTAAATAAAAAAAATAGCGTGATAAATATTTAAAAAAAAAACTAATTATAAAATAAGTTTAAAAATATTTTCTAATATTACACACTTTTTATATATGTTAAATAAGTTTGTGATTTGCTTTTTTTTAGGGAAGACTGATGATCCATAGTACAAAGATGTATCCAACTGAAGATTGTACCTTATTTGTAGTTCTTGGTAGAGTAATGTCTGGTACGTTGGAAGCAGGACAACGCGTTCGCGTACTAGGTGAAGCATATTCACGCACAGACGAGGAGGATTCACGTGTTCTCACAGTAGGCAGATTGTGGATTAGCGAGGCACGTTACTCGATTGAGTTGAGTCGCGTGCCCGCGGGTAACTGGGTCCTCATAGAAGGTATCGATCGACCAATCGTAAAAACTAGCACTATCACGGATCTTAACAACTCGGAAGAATTGCACATTTTTCGACCACTTAAGTTTAACACGCAGAGTGTTATCAAAATCGCCGTTGAACCGGTCAATCCGTCCGAATTACCGAAGATGTTGGATGGTTTGCGAAAAGTGAACAAGAGTTATCCACTGCTGGGTACACGAGTGGAAGAAAGTGGTGAGCATGTCGTATTGGGAACCGGCGAACTTTATCTCGATTGTGCAATGCATGATCTACGTCGCATGTATTCCGAGATCGATATAAAGGTAGCTGATCCAGTGGTCGCCTTTGCGGAGACTGTCGTGGAGACCAGTTCTCTCAAATGTTTCGCCGAAACGCCAAATAAACGGAATAAGTTAACAATGATAGCGGAACCACTTGAGAGAGGTCTCGCCGAAGACATAGAAGCCGAACATGTTCGCATTACTTGGAACAAGTAAGTACCTACATGAAAAATCAGTAAGCTCTAACATATTTTATTATTTATTTCCATTTCGTTATTTTATAGAAAGAGACTCGGAGAATTTTTCCAAACAAAATATGATTGGGATTTATTAGCAGCGCGCAGCATATGGGCATTTGGCCCTGATTCTACAGGACCTAATATTTTAGTCGATGACACTTTGCCTTCTGAAGTAGACAAAACATTGTTAAACAGCGCGCGCGATGCAATTATTCAAGGCTTTCAATGGGGAACTCGCGAAGGTCCGTTGTGTGAAGAACCGATCCGAAATGTCAAGTTCAAAATTCTTGATGCAGTCATTGCACAGGAGCCACTGCACAGAGGAGGTAATCTAATTAATATATAATTTATTCCACAACTTTAATTTGTAATTTATAAGATTATAGCAAAAATATATCACAGTGAATTAATATGAATTAATAATAATTTACAGAGAGTAGTAATTTTCAAATGTTGCACCACGCGTGTTTGATTTTATTCCCTCAGGTGGTCAAATCATTCCTACTGCTCGACGTGTCGCGTACTCTGCTTTTCTTATGGCGACGCCACGACTGATGGAACCTTATCTGTTCGTCGAAGTTCAAGCACCCGCGGATTGCGTGTCCGCTGTCTACACCGTCTTGGCGAAACGACGAGGTCACGTAACGCAAGACGCTCCGGTTCCGGGCAGTCCATTGTACACAATCAAAGCCTTCATACCAGCGATCGACAGTTTCGGCTTCGAAACAGATCTACGGACGCACACTCAGGGCCAAGCGTTCTGTCTTTCTGTGTTTCACCATTGGCAGATTGTACCTGGGGATCCTCTGGACAAGAGCATCACCATCAGACCATTAGAACCGCAGCCTGCCACCCATCTGGCTAGAGAGTTTATGTTGAAAACTCGAAGACGTAAAGGGCTGTCTGAAGACGTGTCTATTAATAAATTCTTTGACGATCCTATGCTGCTCGAGTTGGCCCGACAGGATGTGCTATTAAACTATCCCCTGTAATTTATTAAATATGTATATAATTAGATGTAAAGCAATGTGTATATATGATCAAGTAATAACGATTTTTACAAAGCCAAACTTGCGCAGTGAAATATTCCACATTTTTTCCTATCCAAATGTAATATTTTTTAAATAAAATTAAAAGAAATCATGATTGATATTACTTTTTATTTTACTTTGTCTAATTATTGTCAAATGAGAAGTAAGATCATTAGACATTAGTTTCTTTTTAAGAAAATAAGGTAACTTTCATTGTCGTGATCAGAGAACAGAAGTGAAACCTAACCTAGTTCTTTTAGAAATCAACGTTCGACTTTTATTCTCAAAGTAAACCTCTGTGGGGGAAAGAAAATATATATTGTTTTAACATATAATAAAATAATTATATCGAATGTAATTTTATTACGATGTGCATAAAAAAATATGCTTTATATCATAAGCAATTAACAGATCAATATTTGTGATATGAATCTCTTTTTGCGAAATCTTACATTATTCTCGTAATTATTTTTCTAAAATCTATCTTTAAATTTAATGATTAATAATATTCTCGTTAAAACAAGATTCTGGTATATCATAATGTTATCATCTGTGTCTTATTGGAATTATATTTTTAACTAAATTATCACAATATACGCTTGATAACACATTCTCTTGATTAAATCATTCGAAACCTTATCCTCTCCAATTATAATAAAATACCCTTTAAAGGGTTTTGCTCGATAAACATTAAAAACAAATCAAACAATCGCTGGTTTCGTTTTATCCAAATAATCCGAAACAAAAAAATTCCATCAAGAAAAAAAGATGCTCGTGCATATTTAGATATTATCGCATCAATGGCTTTTCCAGATCGTTCATTAACGTCGCCAAAGATGCCAAACAAAAAAAAAAGAAAAACAATTAAAAATAATTATAACATTGCCATTGCGCACTAAGCGTGACAATAATAAATGAGCATCTCTATTCTCGCGCGCGCGCTAATCTTCTAATTTTTATTTCCAACGAGCGCGCGGAGTTTATACAACGTATGCCGCTCGAATCTTTAGTATCTAATCGTTATACGCGAATTAATTTGTTATCGATGCAGATTCAACGCCCGCGCGAGGAAGCGTCGGCCGCTCCAATCACCGGAGGCAGACACGCGATGACGGGCGCAAGGAAGTTGCGCGTCGGACTGTCTCACCAATTGCGCAAGCGATGGACGGAGTCGCAGCTGCGCGCCGTCGGTGAGGCGGAGTCGCGGCGGAGCCAGAGCGCCATTTTGACGTCCTTGGTCGTTCCCATTCGAGTTCTCCATTCCCATCCGTCCATAGGTCAGACCCGTGTCCGCCCGACGAACCCGATACGAGCGCGCGCGCGCTCACTGTACCTCGCCGGGCAACCTTCGGGCGACGCTATCGCGAGAGCGATCGATCAGCAGCTTTACTCCCCGAGTTCTCCGACAGTCAAATGTTCCCTTTACATCCCCGCTCCCGCCGTTTGCGTCTTTCACCCACACGCACACAGTCGCGCGGCGATCCGACGCACCCTTCGCCGTTTCTACTGGTTTCCACGCGACGGCCCCGGTCTCCGGCGACGTTCCCGTAACGGAGGTACGATTGAAGCCTGCTCTTCGCTGGATTCTCGACTACGGGAAATGTAGAGGAAGGGAGGGGGGAAGCGAAGAAGAAGAAGCTGTAAGTGGTCGGGTAGCTTGGCCTGCAAATTAACCTAATCAAGTTAGCGGGCCAGTCGAACTTTCTCTCGTAACTATCGCGGGGGAAAAAAATGACGAAAGCGTGCTCGAACGGACGTGAAGTTATTTACGTTTTAACGCACGATCTTGTGCAGTTATCGATATACGGCTTGTGATAAAATAATAATACGAAGAGATGAACTGTTACCGCGATAAGACACGCGTATAAGATTTTCGCAGCTGTACTTCTTTTTTTTTTTTTTTTGCGTATATTAAACCTAACGCTTTCGTCCGATTCTTTTTCACGACGTAAACAGCTGCGAGTGATGTAAAATGAGATTTTTACGTCGAATATTACAAAAGTAATTTATATAATTTTGTTTTTAATGTAACAATCCGAGTTTTGATTGCGGCTTTGAAATATCGATGAAAGAGTACTCGTTAACGCGATTAAATCTTGCTGCGAGTACATCGAATGCTAGTTCAAAACTCGAATAATGACTGGCTGTAAAGACTCCGTCCTACATTTGTTTGCACGCAACGCGGCCGAGTTTCTGCTAATTATCATACGCTGATGCGCATTAATATGTAATTGAGCGCTTCGTATACGATCTGTATTACCACGCAATTTCGTCCCGATATCATTTTAATAATGCAGCACCGCTCATATACACATAGACGCTCATACACATACCTGACGCATCAAATTATTATTTCAATGCTAGTAGTAAAATAAAATAAATACGTAAATAAATTAACTCGCAAGGTTCACAGAACTATTTACAATATACCGCGACGCGTTAATTATCGATGCTATTTTAATGAAATTAGCAATTATTTAAGACTGCGCTCAGCCTAGGTTCCCTCGGAATGTTTAATAACGCGTAAAACTTTTATATTTCTACATAAAACTGCATAATCGAGCAAAATATCTCGTGTCGAGTCATTTAGTAGAATTTAGCTCTTCGATTGCGCGCAGCAAATGCGTCCGAAGGCGTTTTGACGGGAAGCGTTCTCTGCTCTCGATGAGCAACGTAGCTCTTTTGTTAAACAGCAGCTGAACAAAAGAGAAACGAAAAAGATTGACTAACGCGCTTGTTGCCGAGCAGGTTAAAAGATTAAAGGGATCTCTCTCGCCAAGATGTTCAGGTCGATCGAGCGACGATTGCCACGGGAAAGTCTAACGCGCGATCTTCTACGCGAGAAGCGGAAACGCGAGCATCCAGTCGCGCGGGACAAAAAGTAAAGGTAGACGAAAGGGAGAGAGAGACGGAGGAGGACGGGATAACGCGATAAGGCCGCGCGAACGAGATGAAAAGGAGACGGAGCGAGAAGCACCGGAAGAAGCGTAGCGTTGTCCGCCGACGCCCGCCGACGCTTGGCGTCGCTTCGTGCGCTTCCGTCGCTGCGAGGCGGGGTTTAGGGGGTCGATACGGGGCGCCATCTCCTTCCGCACCCCGCGCGACGCCGCGAATGTCGTCACTCTCGTAGCCGCGCGGGTATCGAAATACCGCGACGATTGACGCCGTTATCAACGCAACCGCCCATCGCAGATAAGCAATTATTTCTCTCTCTTTTCTTCGTAGCTTTGATTCTATTTCTCTCTTGATTACGATTACGAGTTTTGCCACGAGTCGGTCGTACGTATTAGCGAGTCCGCCGCGCGCGCGGCGTTATCGCGGCGCGTCGATCTCGCGCGAAAGTCGCGTACATGGAAAAGGGCGCTAAGAGGGGGTGAACGGGGGTGGAAACACGAGGGGAGGAAGCGGAGAGCGCGCGCGCGCGCCCTTCAGTTCGGCTCGTGCCGGTCGATCAACGGTGGGTGACTAGAGTAGAGGGTTTAGAGGACGAGGACAGCGAACCGAGGTAGCGAGAAGGAAGGCTGGGACGCGCGCGCGCGCGCGGTCCGGCTTGGCGCGACGCGGTCGGAGCGCGACGGTGATCGGACTGAAACGAAGACGCGCGCGTCGATCGGTGACAGTCGGCACGAGGGCGCGAGGCAAGGCGACGTGACGCGACGCGACGCGACGCGACTGGTGCGCGACACGCATGCATACGGCCGTTACGTCATAGACATGACGGCCAGCGCGGGGACGTGATGTTACGTGGCCGCTATCGCCGCCGCCGTCGCCGCAGCAGCAGGTCGCTTATCTACCCGGAGTCGCGCAAGACTCGACTACCACTCGCGCTCGCCGCGCAGCACGCGGACGACGGAAAGGAAAGCCGAGGCTGGGAGCGACGACTACGGACGACGAGGACTATCGGCCTCGGGGCCAGGGCCGGGGCCGAGGCCGGGGCCGGGGTCGCGGCCGGGCCCGGGGCTGGAGCCAGACCCGGGGCTGGGGCCAGAGCCAGAGCTGGGGCCAGAGCCAGGGTCGTGGCCGGGGCCGGGGCCGGGGCCGGGGCCGAGGCGCCGTTGCACGCCAACCGACAGCGGAGCAACGTTGCCATCTCCTCGCCGCGGCCGCGGTCGCGGCCACCGTTGCTGCCACCGCCGCCACCGCCGCCGCCACCGCCGTCGCACCGTCATTGCCACGTCCGCCGCTACGTTCCACCGCCGGGAACGCCGGCGGCGACGGCGACGACGACGACGATCGCTTCTACCACGCCGCTGGTAAGCTCTTCCCTTGCTACTCCTACCGCTTCATCAATCTCTGCGCTTTTTTTTTCTCTCTATCTCTCTCTTTCTCTCTTACTCTCTCGTCCTGCACCCGCCGCGCCGTGCAGTTCCAATTCGGTATATCGTACGTTGTACATACTTGCGTAGCGGAGTTACTCGGTGACGGTAGTAGGGGGCCATGGTAATCCATGCCGAATAAAAGTCAAAGGTCTCCCACCTGACAGGACGCACTCGTGACCTCGAATCTTCCACATTACCGTTCGAATCCTAGCGAGTGACAAGACCCCCGAGTGCATCTCGTGTCTGCTAGCATCTCGCGAAATAAGAAATAAAAAAAAATTAAAAAAACTCGGAAACTAGCGTTAACGGCTGTATTTCCCACGGTAATCAGCGGTATAGTTTACTCGTATCACAAAAACAACGCAACTGGACCGATAGGAACGAAGTAATTAATACGTTCCGCTCGCCTTTTGCATTAAAAGAGAAAATTGTAATTACTGACGTTCGCGTAAGCTGTTGAATAATTCCTGTTTCAATTTTATGGAGATTCACGTAAATACGATAATTATTATGGAACAGCCGCTTGACTTCAGAAACCTCGAAAACATACGCTCGGCTTCGTTTCATCTCGATATTCGCGTTTGTTTGATTAAAAAAAAAAAAAAATAAATAAAATGTCCCTTTTTTACCCGGTCGTAGTTTTAATTTACAATAATTTAATTTCACAAAATTGTCCGCAATATCGATGCCGCGATTTATATTTGGAAACATTGTACGGAAAGTATCCTCGGTATATTTTAGTTTATTTAATATTGCTGAAGAGAGGACTCTTCATCTCACGTTTCCACGTTAGACAGCTCTCAGCACAGAGGGTAATTATCTGGGTAGTAGGAGTTATCGAACGAATGTGCATCGATAATGCAAAAAATCTGCGTGTCGCGCCATTCTTACGTTCGTATACCGCAGCATTCTTTTCGAACTACTTGGCGAAATATTGGTTTATGATTTTTTTTTTTAACATCAAGCTTTAGCTCTTTACGTCAATTTTTTAACGTGAACTTGCATCTTTGATTCGGATCGGAATATATTGAACGAGAGGTCGGAATTAATTCTCGATTATTTCGTTTTTCTTTTTCTGTTTTTTTTTTTTTTTTCTTTGAAATAGAATACACCGTGTTCAAGCGAGCAATTTCTTTCGCGACAGGCAGCACCGAAGAAGTCTCGAGGATCGATCCGAATTCGTCTGACCTCGCGAGTTTGTTTATCCGACGCGAGCGATGACACGTGACTCGATTTCCGACGAGTCACGGCATGCGAGGAACGTTTTCTGGACTTGGCACTCGTGTCCTCTCTTCCTCTCTTTCTCTCTCTCTTCTTCGTCGCGAGGAGAAGAGCGAGGGAGAGCGAAGACTACAGAGAGAGATGTTCATCCCTTCCCTTTCGCGTTCAGCCTTGGCGGATCATTCACAGAGCGGAGTCGCTTTCGCACAGATTCGTACGCCGGCACCAACGTTGTATAAGTTAAAACCAGACGGGCACAGGTGGTAGTGCTCACCGATGACGATACTTTCATTTTCGAAAGTTTATTAAATCGCCATGCCACCGCGATCAGGAAATATCACCTTTTTCTATTTTTATATTATTTATTTATATTTTTTATTATTAAAATTTTATTTATTTCTTATTTTTTATTAAATGCCATAAGTCGCATTTTAGCGAATCTAGTATCTCGAGTTCGACAGGAAGCTGCGATTGACGGCGAACGTCAATCCCTCTGCACCTGGCAGCTCACGTTAAAACAGAAATAACGAAAGAAACGCAACAGTAATCAGCCGTTCGAAGAGTATTCCCGAGAAACGGACGCTCGATCGCGGTTACCGTCGTCTGGTTTGCATTCTTTTGTACGCCTCGGGACCTCTAGCTATTCTCGTCACCGATGTCGAACAGGTCACGGAAACGGATCGCGCGAACGAAACTCACCGTGCGCATCGGCGTGCGCTTATTATAGGGCCTCGATACACACTTGCATAACGCATAAGGCATAAAGAAATCAACCAGAGTTCTTTGTATAAATAAAAAATTCCAGTTGGTTTCCTTTCGCCTCGTGTGTTATATAAAAATCTGTGCTTCCTCTCCAAACAAGTCTGCATAAATGCATGCATAAAAAAAATTTTTTTTAAATTAATTAATTAATTAATTAAATAATTAAATTGAATAAAAAAAATTAGTGGACCATTAGATTCCTTTATGCACATGCTTAATGCACCTGTGCAAGTTTATTGGAGCCTCACACCTATGCAGGCCGCCGCGCGTCGAGCTCGTGTTTATACCGGCTCAAAAGTATCGGACTTGCTGACGTTGGACGCGCGGGGTAGACGGAGCGGAGAGTGGAGGAACCATCCCCTTTAATAGATAGAGCTTAAAGTGCGCTCGGCCGTGCTTCGGCACGTTTTTCCCCCCTCCGAGATCTCGCGCGCGGGACACTCACGTCTACGCGGCACGCACGTCGTGCGCCGATGCGCACGAAAATTGTCCGGCGTTCGCGGGCAAAAGAGCGTCAGCGTTTCGCGTGGATGCGACGCCGGGAATGCGTTGCGAACGTTGCTATCCGGTCGCGTATACGCGTATTTACGCGCGAACTGCATTGCCGAATCGCGATTCTGTCGATCCTTTACGTTCCCGGAGCGCCCAAGAGTAAGTTTCCCTTCGTGAATTTTTTTTTTTCCTTTCCCGAAGAGAGTTTCTGTTTCACTTCACCACTGTGTAAATTGAATTTTCATCGTGCGTCCGGTGTGGTTTTGTAAAACCGAGAACCGACCGTTCTTTCTTTAGCAATAAATGTATGGAGATGGACAAGTCATTAATTAATAATCGATTTGCACAGCTGTTTCAGCGCAGATTAACATGGAGGCGAAGGAGAGGGAACGGCCGCTGGTCAGAGACTTGAACGAACATATCGTGTGTCCCCTGTGCCGAGGGTACCTTATAGACGCTACGACCCTCGTGGAATGTCTGCACTCCTGTTAGTATCTCCTTCCATCGTAATCATTACTGTCTGTCATTAGCTATACCGAGCAAGGGTAATAATCCCATTTCATTTATCAGTTTGTAGAGGCTGCATCGTTCGGCGTTTGAGCAGGGGTGCCCGAGCGTGTCCCGTATGCTGCGTCGCGGCTTCGCCGCCGCTTCTGCCGGACACGCGGCTCCAGCGGCTGGTATACCTCGCGGTGCCGGGCCTCTTCCGGTCGGAGCTCGAGCGTAGACGCCACTTCCGCCTGGTGAATCCGCAATGTCCCCCGTTGCCGTCGCCCATGGGCGCCCTCGAGCTCACCCTCGAGGACCCGGTCAGCTTGAGCCTGCGAAAGCTAGAAGACTCGGAGAACGGAAGGACGAGAGAGGCTCGAGATTCGTTTAAATGTGAGAACGACGGAAGCACGAGATACTTCAAATGCCCGGCCGCCGTGATGGTGCGTCACCTGGTGAGACTGCTGATGCTGAAACGAGGATGGGAGGAAGCGAACGCGACGGAAAACGGTGTGAATAATAGGATAGAAATTATGTACCAGAAGGACGAGGCGCAGCACCCCAACTGCGAGAGCATGCGCCCGCTCGATCCCTTCTGGACGCTTTTGGACCTCGCCTGCATATTCCGATGGAAGAGGGTAAGTCTAACAGTCCAGCCTGTCGCGGGCAATCGATCGCTTTCATTAACGTCGTGCAAGCTTACATTAACCCTTGACATGATTTGCTTTTCTCCCTTTTGTAGAAAAGGAATAAAAGAATTACTAATCTTTCATCGCTCAATATTCAAATGACAATTACTTCCCAATAAATCTGTTTAGATAAATTTTGACATTTTTAATGGTAATTTTTCTTTTTTTTTTTTGTTTTTTTTAACTACTTTTTATCAATGATAAAACTAGCGACTTGGCGATTATATTCCTATATTTTCGAATTGATTCACGTTTGGAAACGTTAAGCAAAGTACCCTGATAAAATACGTAAAGAAAAGATTCGGCGGCCATATATTTTTGCGTTTGCCACGATCGGAGCGTCGGTCGGCCAGCGCGGTGCGTACGTGGTGATGAAAGGCGGCGCGACGGCCTCTGTTGCAGGAGGCGCCGATGAGACTTATCTACCGGGTGTTGCGAAAGGAAGAAGCGGCCGCCTCGATCTCGAAGGTGTCCTCGTGCGCGGATCACGCAATCAAGGATAACGGCTCGGCGGCGGTCGAAGGAATACAGCGACCACCGACCCCACCGCCGAGTCCCAAGTCCGGTCGCGAAAAGGAAACGAGCCGAGACGCGGAGCCACCTCGCCCCCTCGAGACAACGAGCGTCGACGTTCGCGACAAGGAGATAAAGACGAAGAAGCCACGCTGCGAGGTGACGCCGGTCATGCGTACCCTTGAGCCCCCCTCGGCCTCCGAGCTACCGACGAGCAATCGCCGCCACTCACCAGAGAGCTCGAAACGCGAGGACATGGTCAGGCTGGAACACCGGAAGCGACATAAGCGGCGAAATAAGCGGGTGATCGCAGAAATTACGACGACGCCGCGTGAAGACCTTCTAAAGCTCAAGGTTCGTCTAACACCGTGCCCTCCGAGGATCACCTCCGGAGTGGCGGCCGGCGGCGGGAGCGGAAGCAGCGGTAGCAGCAGCGGAGCCATCAGCACTAGCACGAAAGAAAAGCTGCTGCAAATGCGGGCGGTGAGGCGCGAGAAAATGAAGATCATTCAGCAGAGATCGGCGGCGACTCGGGAGGAGACCAAGTTCAAGGAGCGCGCCTCGGAAGAGGCGGAAGAGACGATCGAGGAGATCATCGATAGTATTCCCGATGAGGTCGTGCATATCGCGAACATGGGCAATCAAAATGAAGAAGCTAAGTCCAACGAGTATGTCGCGGAGAAGGTAACTAGCAAGGAGACGGCGGAGTTCGCGAAAACGCCAGAAAGCAACGAGGAGCCGAAGAGACCGAGGAAAGACGAGGAGATTTTACGGCGGTTGGGCCTGATAGCTGTCAACGAGGTCAATGACAAAATAATGGCGAAGCAGCGCGCGCAAGGCGGCACCGACAAGGCGGACAGCCTGAATCGCGAGAAGCTGGAAAAACAACTGCGCGAGAGCAAGGCGAATCGCGTTCGAAGCCTGTTGGCGGAGAAGCAAATGCGCGACGCCCTGAAGACTATCATGTCGACGAAGGAAGACTTGGCATCGTCCGTCATCAAAACGTCAACGTCCGTTTTCACCTCCGTCGCCGCACCCGTGCCTACAACGCCCGCGACCGTGCCTGTCGCGTCGAAGAAGAAAGAGCCACCACCTCTGACGCCTCTACGGGTCGCAAAACCCTCCGGCTTCGCCGCGACTAGCGTTATAGTGTCGAACATCGCCTCGAAGCCATACGAGACGCCGCTTGACCTCAGCAGCGCCGGTGCCACCGTCAACGACAACGTCCTTGACCTATCTGCCACAATATCTAGTGGCCAGTCCGCTCTTCCATCCTTCTCGTCTTCTTCCTCCTCGTCATCTTCTTCGTCCTCTTCCTCCGTCTCTTCCCCTTCTTCATCGTCTTCTTCATCTTCCTCCTCGTCATCTTCCTACTCGCCGCTTTCGTCCTTACCGTCGCTGCCGCTATCGAAGCTGCCAGCGCGAGCAGCCCTCGGCGCCGACGGCAGTCTCTTCCGCAAATCCAAGGTGCTGGAGCGCGGCAAAGGACAGCAGGAATCAAACTTGAGGACACTCTCGGATGCCGCGATGTCACGCCTGAGCGTCGTGATAGACAAGAATCCGATGGTGGAGTCTCTGGCACTGACCTCTGCGAACGTGAACCCCACGGCTAGTAAGGTCGCCTTACGCATCCCCCAGCCGCACCACCGCATCTCTGGTTTCGGTATGAAAATCAAGCCGAACCTCAGCATCCGTCACATACCGAACCCTCAAGCCGTCGTGGTCTCGCAATATCGTAATCAAAAGCTGCTTCAACGCAATTTTTTCAACGCCGTTCAAAAGCCACCATAAAGGTTTCTATTAACTTTGATATCATTTATTTTTCCTCCCTTACCCCTCTCTCCCTGGTTTTTTTATTCATTGTTAAATTTGGACATTAAATTAATTTTTTCTCCAATTTTAACTTTATATTTAAATTTAATTGGAAGTCTTTTAAGCTCAGTATACAAAAAAAAAAGAATTTTATTATAAAATACCGACAAAAATAAAATATATTATTCAAAATTATTAAAAAAAAAAAAAAAAAAAATGTAATTGTCGGTGCTTTAATCAAACGATGTATTTTGATTTCCACAGGGAGGAGGAAAAAAAAAGAGAGGAAAAGAAAAATTGCCGATTGTTACCTAAATATATCAAAACTGTGTATGACTAATATTATACGTCTGACTTATGTCGCGGTCTATGCTTTATTGGCAAATTAATTTGGCATACGGGCTGTCGTAAAAAAAAAAAAAAAAAAACCGTGAAACTATATTCAATATTCAACGGGAGACGACGTAGTTAGCATATATAATATAGGCATATTTATAATATGTAGGTCGCGAAATGTGGTAATTGGTAAAGGTACGGGGAACGATATGCGGCGAAGCGTATTACAATTAACACAGTCATCCATTGTTCCTTCTTCAGGACTGTGCAAAGACCTCGAGTTCGCTAATCGCTGATTTCTTGTGAGTTCTAATATTTATTACTATTACGGAGGCTTCTCCGCCGGTCGTCAGCGATGAGGTGAACGTACCTATATTTTTTGAATTTTTGTTACTTACATTTCTATTAAAAATCTTATATGTTTATAATTTATAACATATCCTTATCCTGTGGCTTCTTCAGTTAACCACAAAGAGTTCCTTGTGACGTTTTACACTGGAAAAAAAAAAAAAAGAAAAAGGTGCTATTTTTGGTAAGATTAATCAAGACTGGATGATTATTATCAAATATAGCTTTTCTTTTTTTATTTTTTTATTTTATTTTTTTTTTTTCAGTGTACGTATTACTACGGCGTATTATATTTATCGATTGTATTATTACGTTTACCACTGTTGCGAATTTTAATTCCTTTAATACATGTTGACTTAATTGCGCGCGTGTACATAAAATGTATCCCGGAAGATTCGTTCACTTGAGGAAACACTAGAACCATTTAGGATGCAATTACGAGATGTGTATGCAGTCTGTTTGTTGAATGCTCCAAAGATGTAAATAATAAACGACTTGACGCGGTTTTAGCGGAACCCGATCACGTTCGTCTGCTATCCGTCTTTGCTATCGGACAAAAATCTATCCACGACTCAAAACTCGTACGAATGATTTTTCTCGAGTACACGCACGGGCCTACCGCGCCAAATGCGATATTTCCTTCTCTCTTTCTCTCTCTCTTTGTCTCTCTTTCTCTCGCTCGCTCGCAAAATTTTTGCGATTAGCAAAGTAACATATATGTGTAATGATTTGTAGAGATGCCAAAGAACACCCGCGCGCGAGAACGTGTGCAATGTATTAGTGCAATTTAGTTATCATTTAACGTGAATGTATAATCGACTTATAATTCGGCGAGCTAGCGGCGCCGAGACATAAAAAGGTAGATAAGTAGCGTCCGTATGATTACGCGCGAAGCGCGTGTGCGCGATTTGTGATTTCCTTATCAAGGGACTCCGTAGCATGTATAGACGTCCGAGGGACAAGATGTTTTTATAACAGCACACTTTTGTGGAGTTTAACAAAAAAAAATATAAAAAATATAAAAAAAAAATAAAATAAAAATAAATAACAAAAAAAATTAATAAATAAATAAAACAATTGTTGCAAAACGCGATTGCGCGCTCCAATGTGCGAAGGTGACCAAAACGACCAGCGCGTCTTTTGACTGACGAGCGCATAAATTTTTAATCGGCGGAATATACGATGGAAATTCCACGCCATTTGGAACAATAACACTTTTCAACGAGTCTGAAATTTTTTTGAGATTAAGACGGCGTTGATACGTTTTGTAATTCGTGTACTGATAATTTGCAGCGTTTATATTAGACGTATAGAAGTAAGGTTTGTATTTTGAAATGAAAATAACAGATTGTTTAAACATTTATAATTTATATCCTAAGATAAACAAACCAAAAAGAAAAGAAAAAAAACCATCACCATTCTATGTCGAAGTCAATGATGAAGTCTATATTTATAACGAGCCTTTAATTTAATTAAAAAGTCTCGTAGAGCGTACAAATATGATTTTTGCTTCTATACTTCTTGTATATACAATTGCAATAAGGAATAAATGTCAGAATAGACGGTTATATACTGTAGAAGGATCGGAAGTTATAAAATCATGCCGAGGAGAAGACTCGCGAACTTAAGGAGGAAAAAAAAAAAAATGACCAAATATAACATCGGATAGCAGTAGGTAGTATAAACTTTTCAAGTTTAATCTCTCGAGAGGTTGATCGATTAACCCATGGAAAATATCCTATTTATACGTATGTAACAGCTATATTCCAAAGTGCGAAATTGCAGCGGACGGCAAAATGCGGGTGGGCACTCGTAAAAGCCGGTTTTATTTCCACAATTACGACGTAAGGTACGTCGTATAAAAATCGATGTACAATCCCTCTTAATAGGCGCATGAAATGAATGCATAGCGGGTTCATACACGTGGGACGAACTACGATTGCGATGTGAACAAATAAAAGTACATATTCGATAAGAAGTTGTTCAAAGTGGTCTTAAATTTCCTTGAAAGGTCGAGCTCTCTTCCTTGTTGTTTATAGCGTAATTTTAAGACCCCTCTGTGCGAAGCTATCTGAAAGGAAAAAAAAAAGATAATTTTTTAATAGCCGTGATAACATATTTTGATATACTTTGAATACAGTTAAGTGGAAGACGAAATCAGTATTTATCACGAGGCGTTTTTCGAACCGTTGGATTTATTATTAAATGCTTCAATGATACGATTACATGTACGTGTCGCGTAGATGGATGTATATTGCGATTGCTTACAGAAAACCCGATATTCAATATTGTAATAATTTTCACATTTAAATTTGTATTATTATTATTATTATCCATGTGCCAAAACGCAAATTTTGCGCGCCTCACCGACGCTGATCACTTCCCGCTTTTGTGCGCGCCGTTTAAGTTTTACTGCATTTAATTTCGATGTTACGAGGACTACGAATAGTTTGGACGAAAGATTTTAAACAAGCGCATGTTTTAGATGTTTTTTTTTTTAATTTAAACAGTAACGTGTAAACAATAAAATTCCACAGGCTCTGATACTTTTTAATATTCGCGAAGCTGCAAGGGACTGGGCAATTCCTAATTTCAACCGCAATTAATCGCGAAGTCAATTAATAACGGGTACCACTAACGAGCGCGTAGACATTACACGTGTGATTTTCGTAAAAAAAATCTAAGTTTAGATTTATAGGTTGCCGCGCAGAACTTGTTTGTTGATTCAGTGAAAACGAAACAGCTTATTCTGTTCGCGAAAAAGATTCGTAACGTTTGTAGGCTTTTTACGTGAATGAAATCAGTACGCGTAGCGACTTCCGATTAATAATACAGTTTCTAAATACACGCGCAGAACCGAAACTGCATAAAATCAAGAACGCGGCCAAATAATTATTCAACCCGAATATGTATTCAAATGAAGACCTTGAAGCTATTATTAACTACGCGAGAAAAGAAAAAGACGTGGCTGATGTAACTTAAAACTGCACGTAGTAATTAGAATTCAGTAAAATATGGACACTTCATATCCTAGTTTTAGTAGCAATTTTCTCTCTTTCATAGTAAACAGTTTTGTCGAGACATTTATAGCTACGGCAGTAAAATACTTTCAGTAAATCATGATTAGTTACGGCAGCAAAAGTTTTTTTTTTTTTTCTTCTGTGTATCTTTTCAATTTGCTGTAACGTCAGTCAATCGTTATGTACAATTTTAATGAACCAATACCATAAAATCTGTGAAATAATGTAAAAGAAAAGAAAAAAAAAAAAGATTTAATCAAAACTGCCATTTTTACGATCCCGAAGAAAAGGTCGCAAGTAATTTCTATTATTTCTAGTGAACTCGACATACAAATGTATGAGAAACTCAGATTTTTCCAAACTATTTTTCTACCGTGCCTTTAAGTAATCGAATGTCCGTTTGCTTTTTCTTTTTTTCTATCTTTTTTTTTTTTACATGAGAATGTCACGCTGTAATAAATTTCCGAGAGACGTCAAATTCCATCAAAGACATAAAGAAAAAAAAAAAAATAATAGCAACGAGATCTATATCCATCGAAATTATGTCACTAGTAGCTGAAATATAAAACTGACAATTTTAGAATCGGCATTCTGATCAACGGGTATATTTTCGGGGACTAGACATAAATAATGCCGAAGCACAATAGACAATTTGTCGATCCATTGTTACACGATTGCCTAAAAGAAAAAAATATTACCGACATTCGCGGACGTTTCCTCGAAGTCTCGTAAGCGCGATAAGAATTCGAGAAATTGTTTTTGAAAAAAAAAAAAGAGTTTGGAAATCGGTTGACGATTTATTGTCGGTCGACAAAGAATTCTACCTGAGGCGCCTACCTTTCTTTTTTTTTTCTTTTTACTTTTTTTTTACGCCAACGATAAGCGTTTTGTAAAAATCAGTTCGGTATCTTATCGAAAGCCAAGATCTACGTTATTAACGTGACGTTCCGGCAATGTGCTCGGTGATGATGCATAAAGATCGCGAAGGTGTCGGACGCGGGAAATGGCTTCGTTTACGAGAAATTGGAATCTCGAAGGCTCTTCCCCAGGTGTAAATCAATTCTTATCATTCCAATCGCGAACTAGCGTTTTATCACCGCTAGCAGGCGTGTTCATATTTATACAGTATTCCATTCGAACGGACACCGTCCGCTCGAATTGTCGCTAGTATTATACTCATAGTGTAATCGTTGGTAATAATTGTTCAGTGTCAAATTGCAGCGAGAAATGATATAATTCGTTTGCCGTGTAAATTATGCTTTTACTTTACCGTAGGACAGTAATAATATCATATATCAGCAAATTATCACGTATTTAAACACGTTATTATTGCAAGATTGTAATGACTACGTTATTCCAAGCCATTCGACGTTTAAATTGAGGTGAAGCTGAAAATCCTTAGTTGGTCTTGTTACAAGTTTAACGTTACGGCTAAAATTGCGAAACGTCTGATTGTATTATATAGGTTTACTTTTAACTCGTATCGAAATAGCTGTTAATTGATGTTTATTGTTTCAATGTTCGTAAGCCAATATTCATTAATTACCGCTAAATACCAATAAAAGCGACGTCGCTGTTCTTCCTTATACGAATAGGTAGCGAGAGAGCTCATAAATAATCGATATAGTGAAAAGCAGTCGCTCTCATACTGATTAACATTAATATATGGTCGAGCGAAAGGTGAATCAGATTTTTTTTTTTTCTCTCTCTCTCTCTCTCTCTCTCTCTCTCTCTCTCTTTCTCTCACCAGCGTTGTACGCAACGTACATATATGTGTGCACACAAAGAAATGTTGTAATATCGTGCACGAATTGTAAATTACGACCTCGATAGAAGCCGAGGGTTCCCAAAAAAAAAGATAAAATAAAAAGAGAGATCCACGAACGGTACTAATCTTCTAAAATCAAAATTGACGGGAAAGGTGCACGGAAATCGGTTTTTACGACGGCGAGCACGTGTGTATGTATAACTGTTACGTGGTGTGGGTTTCTGTTGCGATCTGTACCGAGTGCTTTTAATTGACGAGCACACATGCCGCGCGCACTGCTATCCTCTCGGCGTCGGGAGAGAAATCAACCGAGTTTTATTTAACGAAAGCGAGAAATGAAGTGCCGAACGACGGATGAGTGCTGGCAATTGTTGCGCGTATTCATTAACCGTACCCCTCTTTTCGATCTTTGTTTCAGCAAGGTACTCCGGAAGTCATATCGCATTGTACGTTGTAGGATTTTTGCTCGTAAAAAAAATATAAAATGTATGACATCTTACGTGTGACTTGCGCTAATTCCACTGGTCCCCTGCCTTAGCGATGCTCGTAAGTCCCCTTTCCAGGCATCCATCACGGTAAGTCAACTGCAATTAAATCAATCTCGTTAAGAATTAAACATTAATATGTCGTAAAGCGTTTCGTTTCTTAAAAAGGTCAGATTACTGTCAGGCGCAGTAATTTAATTTCTTATATATATTTTATAATTTAATATCGCAGCTCGAATAATTTGCGGGAAAATTAAATTCTTAATTTTATCTTTCTTAAAATCTTCGACATTGAGAACTCGCGTCGCAAGAATAGAAATTTCAACGTGTACATGTGTGTTGCGTGTATGTGTTGCGTGTACATGTGCGTGTCAGAGCGAGCGTGAAAATGGCGAGTCAAACTGGGAATACGAACCTGCGTCGCAAGTGTAGCTCTTATCCGAGCAATTCTAAATTCTTCGCTTAATCGTCAACGGATAAATGCGCTTAATTAATAACGGTATCGTTATTAAAAAAAAGAAAAAAAGAATTTAACTAGTAGATGAATCACGCGACTCCCAAGCTCATCATCGACGTCTTACAATATCCAAAAAGCTATCGAGTTTATTCGTACAACTTTCAATAAAATACGGTCCAGTCACTAATTAATAAATCAGCATTATAACGTTTATAATGCGTTATCGCCGACGTTTTAGAATTCCGTAAACAAATTCTTTCAATTTCTCGCGGGTCTCGTTTGCGGGTTCGGTGAGCTCGCGGAATTTAGATCCCTTTGTTTCCTTTTCCCCTCGTTCTTTTTGCCTTTTCGTCGGATTATCGGTACAGCTAGCTGGCAGAATGATTTCAATTATACGCTTTCTGTGTGAAAGTCCCGTGTTGTCGCGGAGGAAGGTACCCCGGTGCTCACCTTCGGCAACCTACATTAGACGCAAGAGAGTCAGCCTGCAGCCGCAGGCCTCGGTCGCTGATTGGCTGTGGCCTCCCCGGGGAAGTGCATCGGAAGTGAAGAGGGCTGAGCGCGCTTGGGGCGCGAACGAGGCGCGGTTACACAAGGCGATCCGCACCCTTAGCCCTTCGAGAAGTGGCCGCGTCCGCGGGATCTTTCGGTAAACGACTCGGGACCGACGGGAAGTTTCGCGCGATTTTCATCACGAAAGTCTATTTAATCCCTCTTCTTTCGCGGACATCGGAAAGATCGAGCTGGGATCTTCCGGAATTCGATTTCAATTTTACATTTTGAATTAATTAATTTTTATTATGATTTTTTTTTCTCAAAATCTTTCAAGATTACTTTGAAGATCCTGCGGGATAAATTACTTGATTTTGTCCTCTTTGCCTTGAGAAGCATTAAGCATAATAAGATATCTCCCTTTCGAAATCGTCGATCTATTTACTCCAGATCGTAGTTAGCTAACAGTGCGTCGGCTGAAAGGTGTCTCCGATTAGAAGGATCTTATCCAGTCCCAGAGTCCCGAGGTCTTCCGAGTCCTACCCCCATTAGGTCCGCTCGTTTCAAGATCCAGGCTCGAAAACGACGAGGGCGTCCTCATCGTGTGCAAGGGACGTTTGCGCGTAAATTACCCCTCTCTGTTCTTCGCTCGCCCTCCGTCTCGCTTCGTCCCATTGGCAGGCGATCCTCGGGATTTGGGCTCTTTTTTTTCTTTCTCTCTCTTCCCCGTCCACGGCGGGGCGAACGGCGCGGCGATGTGCCCGCCACCCTTTCGCCCACCATTCTACGACGTGGAGGTCTTCGTCTTCCATTCTCGACCTTCCCCCGCGCGCCGCCGAGTCGCACGCACACGCGTGCACACACGCACACGGCGCACCCTTCGCGTGTAGTGGAGAATGAATAATGTACTCTCGCAGGAGGGGCTCCGGGGAATGCGACAGTGCAAAGGGCCTCGGCTCGCTTGCCCTTCTCCTCGCGGAAAGGCGCGCACAGCCTGCGTTCTTATCGTAGCGGCTGTGCCGAGGAGTAGATGAACTGGGCTTCGACAACCGGGGGATATCAGGACAACCGGACTCGTTTTTCGTTTTTCGTCCAGTCCGGAGACGGTCTCGAAAAGAACGAGGCTCGTGCCCGCGGACTTTACAGCAATGAAGCGATATAAAGATGATCGAATAAAACGCGCCTACGACGAATATAATGACGGATTATGTTTCTCATGTTTAATTGTAATATTTTTAATTACAGTGAGTGGTCCATTTTTCAAAGCGTAAACGTTTCGAAGAAAGAAAAGGAATAAAAAAGACGTTCTCTCCTTTCTTTCTTCCTTTTGCTACATGCTACCGGCCATGTGCTCATTCTTTGTAGTCGGGCTACACCGACCTGCGCCGATTCAGGATGTCGCCTCCGTGCGCTACAAAGACTAACGCGAGACGTGGCCCGATCCGGTGGAGATTGGTACAACCGGCTGCGAGGAGCGTAGTCGATCGTGGTGGAGGAACGGGAGAGTCGAGCAAGGCGGAGTCGCGGCGCGATGTCCTAAAATCGGTGGCAGGACGGACGGAATCGATACGGTCTCGCCGTCCTTGCCACCGCCCTCGGGCACTCGGCGAGTCGATTCCGCGTCGTTCTGGCAAATCGATGACTTCGACCGATTCGATGTACCTACTACACGGTCCCCTCGACCGTATTTGCATTTCAAGAAACCAGGTATCCCCCGAGCTCCGCGCGTCTTCCGACGAGATGGGAAAAAGAGAAAATAAAGAATAGCAAGTGGCGCGCTGGTCGACTCCCCCGCTTTCTTCCTTCGACGCGAAACACGTGGAGCGTTTCCCAAAAGCGTTTCTATTCTATCGACCGATATCGCCCGGCGCAGGCTCACTGTCGGCGCGCGCCCACGCACACGTTCGCTCACGCACATGCACGCGCGCCCGCGCGCCCGGATACGCACGCACACGCGCGCGGGGAGGCACGGATGTATTCTGGCCGGATGGAGCCGCCCACGCATCATCACCTATACAGGTTACGCGCGCGATGAAGGGGACGATGATTCGCGGAACGAGCCGCTCAGAGAAAGGGCCAGGAGAAGAGCCCGCGTGCCCCCGTCCACGTAGCGTCTCATTCGCTGCATCGTTCCTCGCTCCTCTGTGACGACCATCCATGTAGATCCTTTTAGGTAGGTAGAGAGAGAAAGGGAGAGAGAGAGAGAAGGAGCGAGAACCGAAGCACGAAGGCAGCTTCCCCAAATGAAAGTTTCGTAAACGATTAACCCCCGGGGGGATGACGAAGGACGAGAGACAGAGACAGGAGGATGACGGAGGCAGAGAAGGAGACAGAAAGGCTCGGAAACATTCTCTTTCGCGTCCTGCGTTCGTGAAGGAATGAGGGAGGGATGGAAGGGTGAGTGGGACCCTTGGTCTCCAAATGCAGACCGAGGGTGACTCCGGATTGGAAGATTCTGCTGCAGGGGGGCAGGATTTGATTCTAGCTTCCTTGGTGCAATTGCACCTGTCGTAATTATAAAGCAACGAAATTATAGAGCTCGTTAGCTCTTTAGTATTGTACATCAACGAATATTTTTATCACACTTGAGACAATCAATTGAGAAATTATGCGTATTTTTTTTTTCTTTTTGATTTTTTTTTATTATTTTTTTTTTTATTAACCAAGCCTTTCGTATCATTTTCATAATTTGTATATTAATTAAATTTTATCAAAAAAACCGCCGGGAAAGTTGCGAGTTCAAGCATCGAATTGCAAGGCGGAAAAATAACAGGAAGAGTTGCCTTCGAATAAACAACGGCTGCAATTAAAACGTGAAAAATGGGACGAAGTTTAACAGTCGGATGTTTTCCAAAAGGATTTTGAAAGAATAAATAGAGGAAAAAATACAGGGCTTTACGAGAAATGTTGAGGAATTCGTGTTTAGCGTACTCCATTACGATGGTCAAAACTGCACACCGTTTTACTTGAAAACCTGTCGTCTATCTTTCGATTTGATAATAGAAATTTACCTAAATTGATTACGACTTCTATTTATGTCAGTTTTAATATCATTTCCTTTTATAATAATTAGATTTTCTGGTTTCTTACGCGCGTGCCTAACAAATCGTGCTTCAAACCAGATCTTTTCCAAAATTACAATAATAAATAAATTCTCGAACGTGTACCTTTCGTATCAAATATTGAATTCGAAATTTCTTTTTAATTCGATTTAATGAATTAAAAATTATGCAACAAAAGCGATGCAATAGAAAGAATACGAGAACACAGCGTTTAATTAGCACGAAACAACTTTTAAGAAACGCATTTATCCATCCGTGCTTTTTATATTTTAATTTTCTTTGCGCGTCTCTGTGCGATGTAAAAGCTAGAATATAATTCTTTAATTCTATATCTATAAAATAAGAACTCGAATAAAATCAAATAATACATCGGTAACAAAAAAAAAAAAGTATCAATTAACGTGCAGCGTTCGGTGCATTCAATTACACATGAAATACTTTATTTTCTCTTATTATCGCTTTAATTACATAACCGCATCAACGGCAGACGACGTGTGCGTCCTTCGATTAAACGTTTTTATTAATTACAAATTTATCAATTATATCCGCGAATGTGCTGTGGGCAAAGAAGTTTCAACTCTTTCGATCGAGGTACATTCAATCGAAAGGCGTGCGTCGTCTGTCGTTGACGCGATTATACATACGCATGCGATTATATGCACGCACGATAATGGGCGAAGTTTGAAAAATCGTCAAGATTGCACGGTTTGTTAAGTCCTTTCGAGAAAAAAGAGGAAGAGGAGACCGCTCTGGCGAAATGCAGGAGAGGATTCGGACGACGGCATGGCGCAGGCGCCTCGTGTGCGCAAATAGCGACGACAGCCTCTACCGTGCACGGAGATATCTACCGTTCACTTGCTGCACACGAAGACTCGCATCGGATCCTTGCCGAGGATCTTAGACACCGAAATACGTATCGACTCGCGAATACATTAATATTCATTCGTTTATCGCGCCGCATCCGTTTAATCGTGTACTTTGCCGATTAAAAATCGGCATACTGTATTTCTTTACGTTTTTCAGATCTTTAAATTCGCGCATTATTTAGATTGGATGGACTTGTATTTAAAATAATACAACGCAACGATACTGGCACAATATCGTCATCGACTATTAATTTAATGATCATAGAAATCAATTAGAAATTAAAGTAGTGATGTACGCGAAAGTATGAATGATAAGTTAAATTTAATTGTATATAAATCAAGTCCCCTTGGCTGTGCTATGTTGAAACATTAATAAATAATAAAAGAAAAAAAAATTAATTCAATTATTAAATCAGTATTAGCTTTGAGACGAATTATTCGATTGCGCGTCGCACTTTACGTTTTTTTCGTGTATCATATTGAATAATTGTTCCTTTTCTGCTTTATGATTTTAAATACTTAACGAGGACCTCAGCGATTCTTCCCAATTAAAAAACAAATTTAATTTTTCAGAGTTACGATAAAAGCATATATCTTAATGTTTTGCGTCATATTGATCGCGCGACGTTGATAACATGGCGGTGCTTCGTGCGATCGTAGAAAACGTTCGAGCCGAATAAAAGTCAAGGTTCACCTATCCGCGTTTCATTTTTCAAGCTAAATTTATCTCGAGGCAAGTGTACCGACTTAATGCCGCGTCATTCCTTCAACCACCGGCATATCTCCATTGAAACTGTCGCCATCTTTCTTAATTCGGGACCTCCACCCCACGTACGGAAAGAACGGGGTGGTTCTCTCACTTGCCTAAAATTATTTTTAAACGTCCGAGTAATTGCACGCAATGTAATCGATGATTCAAACTCTTTCCCTATCGCATTTATCTCTTTTTTTTTCCCTTCTTCCAGCACAAGATATTTTTCTTCTCGCTCCCGTGTGCCGTACAAGTTCCACAAATCTTGCGAGTCATATCTTGCAAGTTTTTTTTATTCTTGCGAGTCATAAGCCGGTATTCGTAGTCGGTTCTTATTTCACGATCATCTCAAGCAATGTTTTAAAACGATAATACCGATCTGTAATTAGTTTAGAATCAAATCAAACTACTTAAAACGATCTTAAATATAAGAACCGACTGTGAATACCGGCCACAGTTCGCAAGTTTTTTCTTTTTTTTCTGTGCCACGTCGCGCTGTTCTCGCTGCGCCAGTTTCTAACATTTATAACGTTGGACTTCTCGCCAGAGTGTAAGGTGACATTTATTTACGTGGTTATACTGCATTCGTTGCAGTTACGAGATCTATCATATTACAACGCCGCGCATTCGACAAGTGTCGGCATTCGGCTCGACGGGCAGATAATTTTTTCTTCTGAAGTAAAAATAAAAAAAAAACTAGGAAAAAAAAAATCAAAAAAACAACGTAATACCTTTGGACGCTGTTACGTTCGGCATAGCTTTCTCCTCGACGTGGAGATTGCAGAAAATGATGATGGTATTGCCTCGACTCTCGCCAGTTATCCATCAGGAGAAAGACGCAAGGATGAAGGGTGCTGGTGAGAAGAAGAGAACAAGAAAAGATTACGGCAGGAAAGAGACGAGAAGGAAAGGTACGAAGAAGAAGCGACTAGAGTTTGACGATGAACGAGCGTAAAGGTAAAGGGAGAAAAGGTCGGAGGAAGGAAGACCCTTTTTTTCTGAGAAGGTACAACGGAGTTAACGCGTAAAAAAAAAAAGACAGAGAGGGCCGATCGAAAAGGGCGTCGGGGAGTGCAAAGGGAAGAAAACAAAATGGGGAGAGAAGCAGGGAGAGAAATAGGGAGAGTAGCGGCTGGAGTTGTGCGAGATAAAGGATGATCGAGAGGCTCATGGAGGGGAAGCTGGGAGAAGCGCCCGTGAAGAGGAAAAGGCAGAGGCTAGGTTATCCGAGGGAGAAAGGGAAGGTGGAGGAGATAAAAGATGAGAAAAAAAGGGGAGACAAGGGCTATACTCTGCGCTCACGACTCATCGCAGGGCAGACGAAGGAAGGGAGGAAGGGAGGGAAGAAGAGAGAGAGAGAGAGAGAGAAAGAAAGGGTGGCACCGAGAGAGGAGCCGTGCGACAGAGGTATAACGCCGGGGCGACGCCGGCGGGGCGCACGGAAACAGGGGGACGAGGAGGGAAAGGGAGTTGATAGTCTTGTAACCCCAGCTGGTAACGACCAGCGCGAAAAGGGGACTCGGTGCCGCCGCGAGAGGGGCAATTCAGCGTCGCTGTGTTAGTACACGAGGTACGTACTCCGGTTAAAGAGAGAGACAGAGAAAAAGAGAGAAAGAGAGACAGAGCGAGGAGGGTGGCAGGGAGAAGGAAGGGCAAGCGAGGAGGTACAGCCAGAAGTGGAGGGAGAAAAATGAAGGGGGAACGAGCGGGGCACATGCACGATACGGAGTACGGGATGACGAGAAACGGACGAAGAGAGACTAGCCGAACGAGCCGGTAGAGCTGGTCGCGTCGGTCGCGAACAACGACGAGAGGGAGAGAGACGGACGATGAGGTGGAGGAGAGACCAGAGGGGATGGAGGAAACCTAGCAAGAGAGAGATAAAGCGAGCGGACGAATAGAAAGGATAGGGGGGAGAGTGGATCAGAAGGGTCGCAAAGGACGCGACGGAAGGGGAAAAACAGAGAGAGAGAGAGAGAGAGAAAGATAGAGAGAAAGAAAGAGAGAGAGCGCGCTCACCGAGGGAGGCGAGAAAGGGCATCTCCCGCTCCGCACTCCACTCTCCCATTTAGTTCGGTATGAGACGTCGTCGGCGGAACGTACTGTTGCGCGTGCTCCCTCTTCGGCCTGTCCTTCGTCGCGCGTCCGAGAGTCCGTGGGTTGCGTCGGGAGCCGCGACGTTGATTCGGCAGCGCACCGCGCGGCGCTGCCTGTCGGCACCGTAACTTCGTGACCGCCCTGCGTACCACAACCTCGTCGAAGTAGCTGCTTTTTATCGCGCCAGCGTTATCGCTCGCTTGGCTTTGTCGGGATGATCAGCGTGATACGCCCGGATCGCGCTCGATCGGCCTGAAAATGACGCGCACGGCGAACGGTGAGAACGTGCGGCACCACGCGACAACGTAGGCTGGCCACCCTGCACAAAGAGAGACCGCCGTGCTAGAGAGGTGGAGGGACGACTACGGGGAAAGAGAGAGAGAGAGAGAGAGAAGAAGAGAAGGTAGAACGATCCGAGACGTCGACCGTAGCGCTTCGCACGCACGACGCACGTCGTGGTGTTGTCGTCGCCGTTGCGTCGGCTGATTCTTCGCGCGCGCGTGGGTTCATCCGTCGCTCCCGATCGAGAGCACGCTGGAAGCGTTTCTTCGTCGCCTTCGCCGACAGGCTCGCATGCTCGACCGTAAGTACATACCGATACACGCCAAACTTGCCCGCACACAAAACGGAGTCCTGCATTCACACACGCAAGAGCGCCGGTTAGACGATACGAGAGGGAGAGAGAGAGAGAGAGAGAGTATTTGCGTTTGTTGTGCCGAGAGATGGAGCAACGGGACGGACGGACGACGAACAGTGTTCTTCGTCTGTTTTCCGTTGCATCCCGCGTATTCTTTTTCTCGTCGTATCTCGAACCTTCTTTTTCCGCACACACAGGCATGTATTCACGTATATATATGTATGTACCCTGTCTCTCTTACGCTTCTCTCGCCAGTACTTGCACTTGTGCGTTTTCTTACAGCGCCTCCGTCTCGAGCGAAATCGCACGAGACTTCACGTCAGCAGACAAACAAGTGAGCCGAGATGCATTATTAGTAAATAGTAAAACCAATCGTTCGTCAAGAAGCATCAAAACATCCCACGCAGCGTGAAAGTGAATGAAAGATCGTCAATTTTAATTTGGAAACACGTCCAAGTGCTTTATACCAACATTTAGAAAATACTTGTTTTTATTTTATTTTAATTTTTTTTTTAATTGCTGGATATGTGTTTTTTACATAAAATTCTGCCGACGTGATGTCGAATCTTTTTTATACTTCGAAACATTCAGCTTTGTGCTGCGTGGGACAGCTCGCATTTTCGATGTCAATAGAAAAGCGCTCGATAAAACACTCTCGGAAGTTTTCTAAAATTGTATTCGTTCGTCGAAAACGTTGCACCTTGCGTTGCCTTCGCATTATTATTATACGAATTACATTAATATGTTAATAAATTCTAGATTCAATAAACGGATTTTAAAACGCGTTAATTCAGAATATATTAATTGTAAATAAACCATTATAGGAAGCTAAATAGGAGCTAATTTTTCAGCTGACGGCTCAGTCGGTCGTTCCCTGTGTCAACGAGCAATCTTTAAGACCCACTTCAGCCGAACTCCAATTTAATTCAAGATCTGATACGCAGCGGTACAGGAGTTCACGTCGGAACAAAACTGTATCGAACCTTCCAGTGAATCTAGATTAAATTAACCGGAGCTTGGCCGGAATGGTCGAACCCTTAACTGCAATATCACGGCTTGATGTACATGCGAACAAAACTCGGTGTCCGTCCGACGGATACCTTGGCCTATCGAGCATTATCAAGAGTCTCCGTTTCTAAACATACTCGAACGATCTTTCGCTTGTTAAATCATTTATAAGCTGCTTGATACGCTGCTTTCACGAATCTTATTACTTTCTCGTCTGTCGTAAGTTAAAACATTGGAGAAAAATTCCTACATAAAGACCGCTTCGAACGTCCGTTTTTTTCCCCCTTTTATCTCTTTGTTTTTTTTTCTTTCTTTTTTCTTTCCTCGCGCAACTCACCGCTGCGCGAAGATGACGGAGATGCTCGTAGCACGTGCTGATCTCCAAAACACGTGTTTTTTATTCTACACTTCAACGAATCTCGGCGATCCTCGGCGATGCCGTTCATATTGTTACGCGAGCGTGCCAATTTCGAGACGGATTTTCTTTTCTATTCGTGCGTTTAATAAAAAACACTTTGCAGCTATTCATGCAACTGTTATTCGTGTAGTATCACTAGGTCCTTGATACAATTTTACATTTATTACAGTTGACAATTTACATGTAATTTTGCCGCAGTTTTAACGCCGCGATATTATTAACGTTCGAGATGAAGCTCGAGATATTCGAGATGTATCTTTTACTCTCGCGTGTCCGCGGCGCGTTTTCGCGCGTTTTATTCGCCGCGATGAGAATTTCGCTTCTCGTAGCAGCTAGTTATAAATAGACGCGTAGTGCTAGACATCGCCGAGCGCGTTGTGCATACACCCAAGACATGCATCGAGTAACTAACGGAGGGATAAAGCGTCGTGTAAAGATAAACCGATGCGAATTATTTTACTTCCAGTACAAATCGCATCCTCCTACGGATCCTTCTCGTTACGCGCCTCTATTTCACCCGGAGATCTCTATAAATCACGAGGCCATCTTTCGGCAATAATTTGCCGCCCGCTGCGCGTCTTTTCGCCCTTCTAATTCCATCGCGAGAGTCCCTCCCTTCGCGAACTGAAAATGGGAAGAAAATGGAAACGGCAGGCGGTGCAGAAAAGTACGCCTCCCGGCGTTAATGGCGGGAATCGGTTGTCCCTTAGCCGTAAAACAAGCACGTGCTCGCGACGACGTTGTTGCTCCTCGTCGAAGGTGCGCGACCCGCGAGCCGACGCAACGACGAAAGCGTGAGCGAGGGGAAAAGAAAAGAAAAAAAATTAAGTCGACGAGATCCTCCAAGTTCGACGCGTGGCGGTTATTACGCGATAACTGGGTGAATCGAGCTTATTGTCGGGGCCGCAAAATACCGCGATATTCGATCAATACCGTGAGGTATATTCGACGGGCGTGCACACACGCGCGCGAGTGTGTACGCGCACCACGCTGCAAGGGATGCTTGGCGGTTCAACCGCGCCGGCGGGCGAGCGGAAAAATGGAAAGGACGACTCCGAACAGGGACGGGAACACGAGAAACGCGCGCGATACCCATATATGCAGCGTGAGAAGAGGGGAGAGGGAGGGGGATTTGGCGGCGGGTAGCAAGGGGAGTTAACGGGATAGCAGCTACCTGAACCACCTGAGGAACCTTCGGGAAATTCAGCTAGGTACGGTGGATAGATCGCTGGCACTTCTGTATATATCAAAGCCCGAAGTTGCGAATACAGCTGTTCGTTCCGAAGGTTTGAGAGCGCTGAGAAAGTAATCTCCCGACGGCGCCAACGGAGAGATTAGAGTTTCGCGATAAATTTAAGGAGGACGACGAGCCCTTGCGCCGATGCCGCAGGCTTGTATGACGTACATACAGTTCATTTATCTTAAAAACTATATGAGATAATTATGATTAAATAGCGGAACTTAATTAAAACTGAAATGTTCACTGTGTCGAATGTCAATTAACAAATGTGTTTACTCTTTACAGACTTCGTACTTTGCGGTTTACATAGAGAAATGGCTAGCATCGGCAAAAGGACACTTTTACGTGACATCAACCCACATTTAATTTGTCTACTGTGTCGGGGCTACCTTATAGATGCCACAACTGTAGTGGAGTGCCTGCACTCCTGTAAGTAAATTTGAAAGTTTAATTTCGCTAGTGACTACCGACAGCGATTATGAATATAACGTTTCTTTTTTTTTTTCCCTCCCGTTTAGTTTGCAGAAGCTGCATTTTAAAATATCTCAATACTGCGGCACATTGCCCGTCGTGCAAACATGCGATCAACAAGGCGAAGCCAAATATTAAGTACGATCGAATTCACTTTAATAATTTTAACGAAAGATTAGATTGTTTCTAAGATTGTTCAAGATCGTAAATTTTCTTTGCAGAGCTGACAAGACATTGCAAGAAATTGTATATAAATTGGTGCCTGGATTATACCACAAGGAAATGCTAAAGAGAAGAGAGTTTTATAAAAAGCATCCCGAACACGGTAATTGATTATTTTTGAAATAAATGTATTAAATAATACATTAATATCCGCATTTCTGATTAATACACTCATTATTGCGGTGCATATTGATAAACAATGTTTTAAATATTCTAAATTAATGATATTTTAAATAATTAGCGAACTCTGCAACTCCGGAACAACGTGGTGAGGATGTGAGCGGACGTTTAATATTTAATCCAGAGGATGTAGTGAGTTTGAGCTTGGAGTATTTGCCACCGGGAGCAGATCCGCTGACTATACTGAGTACCACCGACATGGATACAAACAACTCGAACAGTGCCAACACTACTAACGATAATAATAGTAATTGCAACGGTAATATCGCTAGCAGAAGATATCTGCAATGCCCAGCTTTGGTAACTGTGGCACACTTGAAGAAATTTATAGCTATGAAATATAGCGTTGACGTAACGAGATATTCCATTGAAATTTGCCATCGACGTGCAACACTTCCCGAAAACTGGACTCTCATGGACGTCGCTTATATCTATGCGTGGAAAAGGGTTTGTACTACCTTAAAATTTGTTATTTAAATATCTTTCTTTAAATACCTTCTTGATTTTCATTAAATAATGAATAAATTTGATCATATTAGAATTTAATTTTTGCACAGATTGCCCCAATGAGGTTTTTTTATCGAGTGGCTCAAGAGGAACAAAGACTCGAAGCACCGTTGCATCAGAGACCATCGACTCCGGGACTTGGAGCCCGGGACTGTTTGCCACCGAATGAAGCGCAGAGTAATCATTTGGAAATTTCCAAATTAGAAATTAAACCTGTTGACATTGTGGAAACGACAGTGAAAGATTTGAGCAACAAAATTGTCAATGAAGAAATAATTTCATCTGTGAATTGCAAGCAAACGATAACAATCGAGAAACACGAAGCAGACGAAACGACGAAAACAATGCCAGCAACGTCATCAACGACTACAAATATTACAAAACCAACAACGAATGCGTCTCTCTCACCAGAAACGCCCACGTCCCTCTTGACGACATGTAATGATTCGAACAAACAAATAAAAAGTCCAATTAAGATAATGAAGAATCCAGATGGAAGATACGAAGTGTTAAAAAGTCAACCCGCCGCTGCTGTAGCGGACGCTAGAAGTCCTACGAGTTCCAATCCCGAGTTCAGTGTTGTGAATTCTAACGGTGTAAAGATAACGCTAAAGCAGTGTTCGCCGCCGCAAAATAATAATTCAAAGAAACCAAAAATTATTAGCAATGTTTTACTGCGTCGCGGCCATATAGAGAAAGACACATCGCAGTCATCGAGTGCGTTAATAATTCCACAGTTACAGCCACATGAAGATAAGGAAAAATCCATGATGAAGAGTCCGATATTGTCGAGTAAGCAAGAAAAGCAACGGCGTAAAGTAACTTTCACGGATCGAACTCCAATATCTGAAAAAACTTCTCCTACTACCAGCGTTGCAACGCCGAAAACTGCATTAAAAAAACCAGCAGAGCAGCAAGATAAAAAACAATTTTTGCAAGGTTTTCAATTGACTGCTAGAGAACCATCAGTGGTGGACGATAACAAATTAAAGTCTCCCGTTCGAGACATTAATATGGCGTTGAATACCTTGAACGTTAAGTCTTTCCAAAAAAATAATTTGAAGATCGAAGAATCGTCAAAGAAAAATTCCGACGAAGTCAAGAAAAAGAATAATATTGAAAATACTGGCTCGAATGCGAATAATAGTACTATCACGACAAGTATGATTACGAAACGCGTTGCTGGAGTACCGGCCAACTCGCGAACATACGCACACAAAACCGAAGACGTAGATAGACGTCCGTCTAATTCAGGATCAGGAACAAGTCCACACAGCGTGAGCATTGCAAGCGGCAATCATGCTGCCAAAGCAGATGTATATACCTTTTCCAGCGATCCGCCGATTGTTCCAGCTGGAGCAGTTAAAAGAAAGTGTCCTCCGGGTGTACCGATTGCGGATTTGAAGCGTCGAAAAACATCGCAAATTATGCAAAGACAAGAAGCACCAATTAACAAGAAACAAAATGCTCCATATAATTCCGTTGTTAACAAGCTACCGCGTACTTCTTCCGCTGAACATATAGTTCCTATTAATAAATCGATCAACATGATGGGAGATCACGATGCTGGATCAAGCCGTGTATCTAACGTGAACAGTACGAAAGTATCAACTGGTCCATTGCTTTCGAATGATACTAGAGATCTGTTAGTGGACGGATACGGTTTGAATATTCCGGCGAGTTTGAGCATAACGCTAACCTCACCAAAATCTCATGTGTCTTCAGGACCGTTTGTCGAACCTAACGATTCCAGTGACAATGTTCGGAAGGCCGCGCTGGGCAAAGTAAATCCCAGCATCACGTTGAACGACTGCTCGGTCGACCCGCGCGTGTTGAAAGCTCTGAAGACTGGTCAAATCAGAATGCCGTCTACTCCGCCCAAAGCTAAAACAACAGCAGCGACGATAACGAAACATACGATGGCCACGGTGACGAATGATCGAGGAGAAATAGTTAATCAACAGCGTACGACAGCCACCAAGCGGAAAAAAGAACACGAGTTATCCAAGGACATTTTGGACTTGAGTGGAGGCAACAGAAAAGTAGACATACATCCTTTGAGAATTCCACAGCCGGTGTCGAAACTTAATAAAACTAATAAAGTTACGACTGGCAGAGATAACATGCAACCGGCAGGTATTTCCGATCAAGGTCAAGTAGTAACGCTCATGGGTGGTCACAGATATTATCGGGCACCTCCGGGTTCTCTGACACCCGCTGCTCATCGCGTAAATGATATGCCGTTACCGTCATTGTCTTCGCGTACACCTGTCTATGCGCCGTCTTTCGGTATCGGCCGATCGAACTCTGATTTCGCGTCGATCTTCCCGAGCCTGCCTACCTACGCTCAGCAACAAGCCTCGACTCTTCAGCAGTTTTCGATAGATACAGCACGATTTAAATTACCACCACGATCTACTACGGAAAGTGCAGGAACATCTGGGATTGGAAGTGGTGATAATATTAACGCCAGTATTAATAGTATAGCGGGGAAAAGTCACCTAGCCGCGCAGTGTGCACCCGTTAAGCCAGCGAGATCTTCCGTGGCACCCTTAGCGGTTCCCATTAGCAAACAACCGCCCACTGAAAAACCTACGAACGTTAACGTCAGTCGGACAGTCCCAGTCAATTCGAATAAGCCTTTAAGTTTTCAAAACAACGAAGTACTCGAATCTACGAATAAAACTTGTCACGTACAAAAGAGTTATTCTTTAAACGTCGAAAGCACAAACAACAAGTTGTCGCGAAACGATTGCGCAAAGAATAGCGATCGAACTACTAGTGAAACGAGCAGAGATTCAAGTTCCGAGTCCAGAAGCGAAACGATCAGCACTGAAAATTCGGCGCAGCAGCAGGAGCAACAGCATCGCGAGCCCATGAGCCCTAATGTCGTATCATCAACGGCTTCACCGTCACCACCTCCAGGAAATAATAGCACAAACGTCAGAAATAGTGGTAGTGCTAACAACAGTGATGGTAATATTAATAGCAACGATTCAAATAGAAGTAATAGTGCAACGTCTTGTCAGACCAAAACCACCAACTCCGATGTGATATGCAACAAGTCGCCAGACAGCCCGGATTCCAGTTCAATTACAGTTGAGAATTCGAGTAAGAGCTCGACTACAACTGACCGTGAAATATCAACGGATGTCCAAACGTCACCGAACACGACCAAAGCCTTGGAATCACCCGTCAACTCTGACACCAACGTCGTCGATGATTCGATCGCTGCTAAGGATAAAAATAAGCTAGCCAACAAATCGGAGGCAAGTGAAATCGCGAAACAATTAAGTTCTGTGCAAAAAAGATTACTTGCAGTTTTTCCTTCAACCGAATGGGCGAACAATCCTATAGCTGCCGAACATCTGGGAAAATTTCTCAAGAGTTTAAACGCCTCGATAAAGAACGAGGAATTTCCCGAGGGGTCAAAAACGGAAAAATCTGATCAGAAAGTCGTCGGCGATGATAACGATAATAAGAATCGGTAATGATATATCTCTGTGAAAATGAGATTTTCCAAGGTAATTTCGTTTGCGGTTGTATTGAATCCTCACAAAGTTTCGAAAAAACAATACGTAATATTTAACGTCTACGTGATAGCGGCGCAAGATTTAATCAATTTGACGGAAGTTTGTAATTTTTTTTTTTACCTCGTTATCTCGTTAAACACGTAAGAACAATTATGTAAAGTGTGTGACAAAGCTGAATAACTGATAAACTTTAAGGCACTGCCATGCAAATTGAAAGATGCATAAAATTATTTTCAATTACGGTGTACACAGTTACATGAGTCACGTAGCGTGAGGAGAGTCTTACAGTTGAAAACGATATTATAATACGCAATACACGTATATTATAAAAATCTAAAACGCGTAGTGTAAAGAGCAGTTAGATCGAGAATCTTATTTTTTCAAATTTTTTAAAAATAATCTTTTGCACATAAAAATAATCTATAAAAACTACACAAGTTACTGGAACTACTTACATTCCGGAAGGAAAGAAACATGATAATTTGAAAATTATATAATATCTATATAATTAAAAAGGAAAAATTTTCTTTGATCATTGATGCAATTTGATAAACTGAAATGACATGTTCGGTAAATGAGCTACAGTTTATATTAAGAGGCTTTCGAAATTTACTGTAAAAGTTGGATTGTCTATAAAACGATTGGCACGATAACTACTAAATTAATAATGTGTACAGTCTATTCTCTGTATTCTTAGCATATCGGGACCAACTTGCTTAATCTCCTAACATTTTTTCTTGAATTTTACTCTGTATGAGGTATATAAAATAAAAAAATTAATTTGTTGGATTATTCATTCTACATATAGTACAGATAATAAATATTAAATGGCAAGAAAATTGAGAAATTAAAAATACAGAGATATTAAGAATGTAGAGATTGGACTGCAACCGAGAGAAAGGGAATTTTAATTGTTTGTATCTGTATAAACAAGTAATGAAAAGCCAGAGACAATTAGATACGAAAAAAAGCAACAGCAATTCGTATTTGCATATAACATTTCGTATTTAAATATAAATTTAAACGTTTACACGATATACGTGACAATTTTTCTAACGACAAAACTTGCTAGTTTATCATCATCAAGCTAAAGAAGTTAAAAATTTTAAAACACTTTTGATCTTCCATTTTATACCTATCACTATCAGATCTCCCGATTAGAATATAGATTCTCCCCCTGTTCGTAAAGCAAGCATTTGAATGTTGAAGATAATCCGTGGAAAAAAAAAAAAAAATTAAGAAATATTTATGAAACTACAGTTTTTAGACGGCGCATTTTATATTCTTATACACCGTATATAAAGCAATGAAGAATGAATACAATCGCAGCATTTTTACATAGAATCGTGACAATTTGTAACAAAAAAAAAAAAAAATTATATTTTAATGTATCGAGCTTTTATTATCGTGTCTATTTATAGTTGTATATTTTTTATTATAATGTATGTTGCACCAAAATCGAGTATCAAGATTGTGGCATATGATACAAGTGCCGTTCCATATACATATATGCAGATCTGAGACATATTCTTGGAAAACGAAAGATCCTTCAATCATGTGCTATTGTTAGTATCTTATTTTTTTACGTTACATTTTTGTGTATTGGTAATTAACATGCGTAACAGCGGTATGTTGTACGATAATTGTTGCATACGTTATGCGTTCGCATGTAAGACATTGTATTATATTGATCATTGTATTATTTTGGAAACGTGTATATATTTATAATTATTATAATATAGCAAGAGAGCGGGACACGTTCTCGCCTCGGATTTCCTGTTAATTTTACAAATTGGAAGTTGATTGAGTACGGTGCATTTCCTGCGTTTCAAGTATTTCAGAAAAAAAAAGAACAAAAAAAAACGTAACTTAATAAAAAGTAAATACGAAAAAGAAAGTACATTATTCCCTCCCGAGTGTCTTTTTTTTTAATAGATTTTTCTTCGTGATATTTCTTCGTATGTTTCTCAAGTTTTTATATACAACTAAAACAAACTATGAGCATGCTTCGCGTACGCTGATTTTTGACAAGTCCTAATTCGTGCGCGTCATTATAATTGAATCAACGATATATTGTCGACGACGTGTTATCGGTTCAAGAGACGCGGTTACAAACTGTGAAAAATATTTTTGCGACTTACCAATCTGCATGAGCTTCAGCGGAGTTGTGGAATTCTGCCGGTGACTGTAACATAAAATAAAACAATATTAATGTAGACGTGCTGAAAATAGTTAATGTTTAAACAAAAAAAAAAATACGCGTACGCATTTGATTCTTAAAAAAAAAAGTAAAAATTAAGTTAATAAAATGACAAATTAAAAAAAAGAATTATCTCTCACCTAAAAGTTGCTCCGCTGATGCAGGATGCCCCGTCCCGGGCCTGCTCCTCCTCTCAGATGGGACGTGTCGAGTCATCCTTCCGCGCACTGGACACTCGCGAGATAGTCCACGACACTCCCGACCGTCTTAAATCCTCGAATTCAACACGAGAAACGGGCTACGACGCACGGATGCCTCGACATTTTCGTTTCGAACTCGAACAACGTGCTCGCCGTGACCTCTAGTAGCACGCAGTAGCACGAGTCCACGTAGTCCGATACGAGCTCGCGATCAGGCGATCGATGGAACGCTGTGATTGGTCGGCGTGCTAGAAAAACTACGCATCGACCAATCACAGCGCTCCACTGGACACTAGTTACTAGTACACGATAAGCTGTGAGAGAACACGTGCAGATGCCTCGATATCTTCGTCTCGAAGCCGATGCTCTACGTGTGGCCGACGTGTCCTCTCGTTCGTAGTGGAATGAGTCACGTAAGCCCGTTGCAAGCTCGCGATCAGGTTTTTGCAGCCTGCTGAGTTCTGTGACGTTGCAAAAGTTCTAAAGTTATCACACCTGCGCGCAGCAGCCATCTTTTACACCTCGACCCGGACGCCGCCGTTGTCGCCGCATCTCTCGTACAGGTTACGTCGCGCCGTAGGTTTTACGGGAGAGATTTAGTTTCTTTCTCTGCATATTGCTCGCGCGAGTTATCGTGATGAACGCGAAGGAAAACTCGACGGCGCCGGCGACCAAGTCCGCGAACGCATCGAACGCGAAGCCTTATGGCAAGATCGTGTTGACGTTGCAAAATTGTCTCCTGCCGGACGAGAAGCTCAACTCCACCCCGTCGTATTTGGACGGTCTTGACGCAGAAACCGAGACAGACTTGCGGATACTGGGATGCGAGCTCATTCAGACGGCCGGGATTCTACTGAAACTGCCGCAGGTGAGTTTACGCGCGCCGACCTGGTCGGAGCCTCAACTTGAACGATTTTAACCTTAAAATCTCTGGACGAAGCCGCTGATCGTTAAAAGCGGCTTACTTTTATTATTGCGCATTTTTGTGCTAATCGGCAATTCAATTTCGCGCAGTTCACCTTTTCGATTTGTATTACAAGATGCAACGTGTACATTTATACGTACGTTTTATACGTCTTAATATTTCTAATAAGGTAACGTTTTACGGAGCTTCACGAAGATGGTATTGCGTGTGAATAATAATAAGAGAAAAATGGGAACTGTGTAGACTTAGTCAATTTTTATCAAATAGTTTTATATAAAAAAGAAATTTGGTTTTCTTGACAAGATATTTAAACGTTAAAGTAATTCTATGAGAGAGAAAAAATATTCGATATGTGTATTAGTTTTAATTGCTTATATGGAAAAAGTATTTGCTATTGTGGTTACTTTAACCCTTTGCGGACAGAATTTACAACTGTATATTGTTTATTTATTACAAAACTTGCAAAAATAGCTCAAAATGTATGTACTTTCCAGAGTCTCGATTTCCAGAGTGGCTAATGTAAACAAATGTGAGTGGCAACGTGCACGCTGGATAATAGTCGACACAGTCGTGTTGCACAACAAAAATCCAAATGTGGCAATGGAAATATCTACTTGTGTCCCTAAAGGGTTAAAAACTGTTGACATACTAATAATTTTGTTGCAAACCAGCATAATCTAATCATCTTTTTTCGTTTTCTTTTCTTTGTTACGTTTGTGTAGGTTGCAATGGCTACGGCGCAAGTAATTTTCCAACGATTTTATTATAGCAAATCTTTAGTTAGACATAATATGGAAACTACTGCAATGGGTTGCATCTACTTAGCCAGCAAAATTGAGGAAGCACCTAGGCGCGTTAGGGACGTGATTAATGTTTTTAATCACATAAAACAAGTATCCAGTCAAAAGTTAGTATTTCTATTTTCTAGTACAAATAATTAGGAGCATAGGTTAGATTAAGTTAGGTAAGAAATCTTTAAAAGTGATATAAAAACATTTACACAATTAATTTTAGGTCAATACAGCCTGTGATTCTCAATCAGAATTATGTAGCTCTAAAGAATCAGGTGATCAAGTCGGAGAGAAGAGTGTTGAAAGAATTAGGTTTCTGCGTTCATGTAAAACATCCCCACAAAATTATAGTCATGTATTTGCAAGTACTGGGATATGAGAAGAATCGCACGTTAATGCAACAAAGTTGGAATTACATGAACGACTCGTTGCGCTCCGATGTGTTTTTGCGTTATCAACCAGAGACAGTGGCGTGCGCGTGCGTTTATTTGACCGCTCGTCAATTGCAGTTGCCTTTACCCACGTCACCCGCTTGGTTCTCATTATTTAGAGTTAGCGAATCGGCAATCAGAGACGTGTGCCGGCGTATTTTGCGCCTTTACTTACGACCTCGTGTAAAACCCGAGCAGTTAGAGAAGCGCGTCGAGGAATTACGACGTCAGTATGAAGAAGCAAGAACTAAAGCACGTGGCGGAGACGTTGACGGACATACACCGAGTCCACCATTGCCAAAACACCATAACGCTTGGGGCGGATTTATCAGTCGTAGTGGCACGCATGCAGCTCCCGAGAGAACAAAATCACCCAGGTAACAATAACATTTTTATACGAATAAATAATAACAAATAAGAATAAGCATGCACCGTTATGAATTAAGAAATTAAAAATTTCTTAATTTGTTTAGGCGTTCCAAATCACCAAGTACTTCCCCATCACGAGGTGAAGAAACAAAATATTCCAATAAACGGAAAAAGCATAGCAGTAGAAGTAGATCTCGAAGTCATAGCCATAGTCGGTCTAGCAAACCCAAAAAAACGCAGCGAAGAAGATCAGGTAGCCACAAATCGTCGCGAAGATCGCGTAGTTACAGATCACGAAGTCGATCACGAGATAGAGATTTGGAAAAATCGAGCAAACACCGTAGTAAACGTAGCAGACGGCTACATTGAATATCAGCATGTAATAATAAAAAAAAATATTACGATGTTTTGTAAGATATAATTTGAATAACTATTGTAATCATAATTTGTAATGTATACATCAAAACTTTGTCCACTACAATTTCTTCAGTTTATTTCAAAAATAATACTCAGTTTTTTAAGATTATTACGATGAATTTACAAAGTTGCTTCCAATAAAAACTTTATATCTTCGTAAGTTTTAACAATTTGATTATTGACAGGTATGTAATTAAAAGGCCAATAAATATGTATTTCTTTTTTAATACTGAACTAAACCTGAGGAGCATTTTTAATAATTTCGTGAGTATAGAATCTTGTATGAAAAAATATCAGGGATATTTCTAACTCTCAATTTACATACCTTTGTAAATTTTTATAACAATTCCCGAATTTATGAAAAGATTATTAATACGAGTAACAATGTATCTAATAACAGCATTTGTTATACGTTTATGATTCCATTTTTAGAAGTTACATTTATCGATTTAATGCTTGCTATTATTTTCTATAAAATTTAGTTTCATTAATCAGACACTTCTACTATTGTCTGCATCTATTCTAAGAAGGAAATACGTCGCTCAATTCTCCCTTTTTTTTATATATTTATCAAATAAACTATAATATATGCAAAAGAAAGTAAAAGAGGGAGATGATCGAGATGGGATGGTATTTTAAATGTTTCTCGTTTCTTTAAATATTATTTTTGTATATATATACATTTAAACATTAATTAATATAATTTATACTAATACTCATATGTATATATATACTCATATATATATTTAGTTATTATTTAGTTTGCAAATAATGGTTCTCCATTAATCGCAGATGCTATTTTCTTGTTTCTCATAATTGTTATATGAGTACCTTCGATACAATAAACTTTTACTGCATTTTGAGTCACCTTAAATCATTAAAATTTAATAAGACGTTTTGTTAAAGTTTAAACGTAAATAGAGATTTTTAAACAATCTTATTAAAATACCTTTTGCAGACCATAATCTTCTTCCATCATGGGTATTTGCAATAATTGTGTAGATCTTAGCAACGTGATGGAAGATTTAATAGACGATAACGTAGAAGGATTATACTGCTGTACAGCGGATAAATATTTATAAATTGTTATACACAACTTCTTTAAATTTAGAGCTGAAAGTGACTTGTTCGTTGCCAAGAACTGTTTGGCAAAAATATTATATTTTTCTTCCCAGGTCTGACATTTTTTCAATTGTATTAAAATCTGTAAAATTGCATATTTTCTGTTTTTTATATACAAGTTTTACTTTAAAGTATAATATTCTAAAGACTAGAAATGTACGAGTCACGCTTTTGTCTCGCAGTATTTCGATTTAGTTTGATTTAAATTCAAAGAAATTCATACATTTTTATATAAAATTTTATTAAGCTTAAAAAAAAAAAGATATACTTTTTCACTACTTCCTGGTGAATAAATTTCCATAATGTTGGTTAAAACAACAATTTGAAGATCTGTATTATTAGAATTTGATACAGAATGTCTATATAATGCTTGTATTTGTTCAGGAGCGCCGTCAATAAGAATTAGCCGACCTTTAAAATTCATAGTCTCCAGTTTTCTAGTTAATTCAATTGCGATAATAGATCCGAAAGAGTATCCTACCATTACGAAATCTTTTCCATTTTCCAGTTTTAATAATACATGCTGTAAACATATTAAAAATATTAGATAAACTTTACGTTTCTCCTTAAACATAAAAACGATTCTTTATGAATATAATATTAAAGTGATTGACTTACGTTTATGAGATGATCAGTCGCCTCTGATATAATATCTACAGCATCGATATCGATTGTCGTGTAATGTAAAAATGTTGTTGAAAATTTAATATTTGGTATCAAATAATTAAATATAGTGGCACTCCCATCAATACCCGGTATAAGAAAAACTTCGGTTGTAGATTCTTGTTTTTTAGTTGAAAGATTTAAACAGGATTCTAAAATAAAATCTTTATCTTTTACAATGCCAATTAAAAGGTTTATAGCATTTGTTTCCACCACGTTGGGTTTCTTGTTATTTAGTGTGTTATCGTCGCTAACATTTGCATTGCCATTAACATTTGCATTGCCATTAGCATTTGCATTGCTACTAACATTGTCATTGGTTAGTTTGTTAAGTTTTGCGAAAGTGAGATTTCGTATTTCTTGCGTAGTTAAAAAAATATCAAAATCTCGTTCAAGAGTTTGCTTAATTTCCACGGTCATCATGGAGTCCACTCCAAGTTCAGCCAGATACGTATTTTGACTTATAACTTTCCAATCTTTTATATCTAAAATATAGTAGAAAATTATTATGATTTATACGGCTGTAACATATTACTTATAAATTATACTATATAAACTATAAAAAATATTATTACACCCGTATATATATTTGCATACTTTAAGTAACGTAAGTTAAAATTAATACATTATTATTAATATTATTATAACAAATACGTGCAAAAAGTAAATTCGTGAATACTTACCTAAGATATTCGCAACAGTTTCTACCAAACTGCTCAACCCGGAAGATCCCGCTTTCTTTTCAGCTACAACCATGCTACTCACAATTGGTCGACCGTAAATTAAAAACTTATCGAGCTCATTTAAACAGGAAGATATCCTCTGTTGTAAAGTGCCACCGATAATCAGTTCCTTATTTTCCTCTTGCATATCGGCAACAAGACCGACATCACCCACAGCTCCCCATTGAATCGCTAATCCAGGTAATCCTTCTTCCACTCTTTTCTCACAGATCCTTTCCATAATGGAATTGGCCATCCCATAATTGGTTTGTCCCGCGTTTCCTCTGCCACACGAAACAGAAGAAAACACAACAAAGTGTCGTAATTTCGGGCAGATCTGTCTAGAAAGTTTGTCTAATGTTTGCGTTGCTCGAGCTTTCGACTGAAAGGTTTCTGCAAAAGTTGCCGCAGTTTGATTCTCCAAGATGTTGTCTTTCAATATCACACCGAGATTAAATATTGCATCCACCGGTGCTCCTCTCTCGGCAGTTCGTAAGAGGTATTCGCAGTCCTTGTAATCAGCGACGTTAATATTCTGCATAATTAACACATTCACACCGTACGACTTCCACAATCGAACTTTCATTCGCTGATATCCGTTTTTTATTCCAGTTCGTGATATTAGGACGATATTCCTGGCGCCTCGAAATATCAGCCAATCAGTTAATTCCAATCCAAAACCACCGAGTCCTCCTAATATAATGTAACTTTTGTTTTTAAGGCAATAGTAGCGACGATATGCGAGAACAGGGTTATCTAAAGGTTTATCCACTTCTGGAATGCTTATAATTATCTATAAAAGTTTTTATACATATATAAAAAAACGTGTTTTTATAAGATATAATATACTATACGTATAAATTATTTTCTACGCAATTATTAATTAATACTGACGCATACCTTTCCGATATGTCTTCCGCTTGCCATGTATCTAAAAGCCTCTTCAATTTCTGTTTTCGCAAAAATTTTTGCATTGAGTGGTTTGATAGTACCGTTTTTAAGGCCGTTAGTCATCATTTCGCATAATTGCGATTTATACTTGTGATCGCTGGTAAACATATTATCAAGGAGAACTCCGTAGAAACTAATACCTTTCCGAAATATAGATACGTCTAAAGGATTGTTGGAGTTGAGATCAAATTTGCCAATTTCTAGAAAACGTCCGTTTTGCGCCAGACAGTGAATGGACGCGATTAATTTTTCTTCCGCTAATGAATTTAATACAATGTTGACGCCACGACCGTTCGTTTCCTGCATTATCATTTGCTCAAAGCTCGTATCTCGTGAATTTCCAATATGTTTATCCGAAATTGTCGGGAAATTTTTTTTAATAAACTTTCGTTTATCGCTCGTGCCCACAGTAGTGAACACTTCGCACCCTTCCTTGAGAGCAAGATGAATAGCCGCCTGTCCAATGCCGCCAGTACCAGAATGTATAAGCACTTTATCACCTTTTTTCATTTTCCCATAAATGTATAAGGCTAAATAAACTGTACTGTAAACGCATGGAACTGTTGCAGCTGCTTCAAATGTCCATGTATCGGGTATTTTCCAAGATAAATTTTTGTCTTTTACAACAACGTTTGTTATACAACTGAAAAGAATAATTTTCATTTAATTTCAATTTTATTATATTTTAACGAAGCTATTTTTTTAATCGAGAATTATTTACTTTGTATTAAGTCCCATTACACGTTGTCCGTTGGCATCGAATCCCACATATTCTAATCCTAAGGGTATATATTGAAATAGCCGTCCTTGCGCGAGTGCTTGATTAAACAATTTTCCAGTCGCAAGCATTACATCTTTAAAATTGAGAGATGAATAAACCACGCGTACCAAATCCTCTCGACAAGATTCAATAGATTGACTATTCTCTATCCAGCGAAATGTACTTAGATCGCCACAAATCTGTGAAAAAATTTGAATAAATAGAATTAGTTTGATACCAAATACAATATTTAAAAAAAAACGAAAATACATAATATATTATCGAAAATAATAAAAATATTCTTTGAAAAAATTCGTATGTACCATTTGACGGATATGGGCGGTAGGTACTAATTCGGTGTTCAATTGGGCTAATCTCAAATGTCTATATGAACCCCATGTTTTATTAGATCGTAATACATTGATAACCATATCTTTTTGCAACTGCTGCATATATAAAGGATCTTGCAAAGAAAATTCAGGAGCTTTTTCATCTTGAATAAGCACACCCCGAATAAACTCTCCACCTGGCTCTTTTCTCAAACAATTAATGAAACCCAACAAACCGCATTCGAAATCTTTTTCTCCAACAATTATAATTCTATTATTTTTCTTGAGCTTATTTTCACCGCTCACGAGTAGTTTTAGATCTTCCAACCAATTAAAATTATCATTATTTATGTGAACAACAATTCTTTTTTCTATAAAAATTATCTTCTTCAAGAGCACAATTATTTCTGTGTCAGTGTGCTTTTCAAGAACAATATTTAATTCGTACTGCTCTAAATATTTGGTATAATTATTTATGTCACATTTCTCACGTGTTAACAAGTAACCGCCATCTCTTATAAATGGTAAGAGCCGTTCTAACGAGGATTGTTGTTTAGTCAGCAAGTTAAATCCGGCAACTATTAAGACTTTCTCGCTTACAGATGGCTTGTTTAAATCTCCAATCGAAATGTTCGGTGGCAGGTTTGTTAGATCAAAACGATTTTGTGATGCTAGTACAGTGATATTCGTCTGTATCAATGGCACGTCACCAAATGCTTCAACTAGCAACGAAGATGAAAGTAGTTGCAATGCAACATCATCGACGTCTTCTACCATTTCAAGAACATTTATTTTTATGATTCCATAATCTTCTAGCACAAGTTGCGCCGTTATCCGAATCGCTTCGCTTAAAGAAATTTTACCGCGATCACAATGAGCTACAAATACGTGTTCCTCGACAACAGCGTCCTGAGTTAATTTTCGACGAAAAATTTGAGTGGCCTTAAGGCCACGAATTTCTATTCCACCAGCTACAAATGTGTCTAGTTGTTTGTATATTTGTATCGGTAATTCTATAATTAAACCAAACAATACGTGTAATGATATTAAATATTGTCACGGATAATTAAAGAACACTTACGTTTATCCTTAGCTGTCGTATCTTCCGCACCAGTCACGCTATTCTGTACCCTCGATGTATGTAGCTTAGGATTAATTACCAACTTCTGAATGCTCGTTGGAACATACAAATCCCTGGTATCGTATCCAATAATACGCATCTGTAGCATGGTATCCATAAATGTTACCCAATTATTTTTCCAAACAATATGTCCTTTAATTCCGGAAATAGATGCACTTTGCAGTCCACGGAACAAGCCACTATACTGATAACCGCGCAATCTTAATTCCTTGTAGATATCTCGAGCAGTCATATGTTCCACTTCATCATTATTTTCTAGTGATATATCTGTCCGAATCATTTCCTCTTCTGGGTTGGTTGTTTGGTGCACTATGCCGGTTACAACAACGCTATCCCTTTCGATTATTTCAAACTTTCCATCTGTAATATTTTTTCTATATCTAATATGCAGTTTTATGACCTAATATATGTCATTTTCAAACAACTTTTTTATAAATACCTTTTTGTATCGAAATTATTAATTTTACAACATCATTTTTTGCTAAATGCGTAGCGCGAATAAAGTTAACGTCTCGAAATACTATCGGTATTGTTGTGTATATTACTCCTTTCATCATTCCGATAGTTTGCCAAACGAGATCGAGATAACCCGTTGCGGGAAGCAAATTTCTTCCATCGATTACATGACCGTTCATATATTCGTAATCTTCATCATCAAGTGAGATTTCAACGTATCTTTCTTGGGATTCTAGGACCGTTTGTAATTCAGAATTCATTACGTACCAATTTTTGGAATGATCCCATCTAATATTACATTAATATAATATATTAATAGAATGTTTCAAACAAAGAGTCAGAGTTGAAAAGTTATTTTTACAAAATATATGGTACATAACTTTTTGTTTCGGATTTCCGTAATACACTTTTTTATAATTTTCGACTTTGACACTTTTGTTAAGTTCGTCTCTTTCTTCTTATTTATGTATACAATATTGATATTGTGATTTTAAATAATATCCTGTCGCATACCTGATAAATGGAGAGATCATAGGAGTTCCTCGGCTAACAGGAAAATCTATTGGCGGGTATAAATTAGCAACTTGCGGCTGCAAGCCATAATTATAAAGTCTTCCAATTCCTTGTAGAATCATCTTGATGTTTTGTTCAGTACGCCCAGTCAATATAACGTTCCTTTCTAGATGCAAAGATTCTTTCAAAATACTTTGCAGAACGCCGTCGGGAGCGATTTCAATGGTCACCGCATTACTAGAAATTAGATGTGTCGCTTGTTCAAAGAGAACGGTATTTAATATACTACGTGTATGATACTCTGCTGATGATATTTTTGATGCCGAAGTAAACCATTCCGTACGACGTGTGGAAGTGCTGATCCACTTTGAACTCCGATCTTTCGGTTGTAATATTATTTTACTTAAATTAAGCAAAAGTTTATTTTTTACAGATGCAAGATAAGAGCTGTGATATGGTACGTTGCAATCTATCTCTTTTACGTGAACATTATTAATCTGACAATAAAAATGTATTTTAATTATATGATACAGATTTAATTATATGATATGATATGATAAATTATGCCTGGAATTAAAAAATGTTATTTAATGATAATGTTACGTCCTAGTTTCTTTTAAAAAGATTTTTTTTCTCTTAGATATCAAGAGTTTCCAAGACTCAGTAGTCTATATAATCTATCGCTAAGAATAATTTCTATTTTTAGATCTATGATTCAATTAATTCCTTATCGAAATCAAGGCCACCAATTATACAATTTCAAATAAGCGTCAAAATATCTTTCTCTTTTTATCCTTATCACGACCCTAGACGTAACAAATTATTAAACAACTTTTCAAATTATGAAATACAAGAAGCGTTCAATTTTACCTGTAATTTTTTAATAAATTCTTGCAACGATTTTATGGGTCCACTCACAACGTTATTGCTCTTGCTGTTGCGGCATATTATTTCGATATTAGCCGGACATATATTTTTGAGAGATTCGTAATCAAGACTGACAGTTGCCATAGAGCTATGAATTATTTTTTCTTCAGTACATACCAAACCAATAAAATATGCCGATAAAATAGTTTGTTCAATAGTAAGACATCCATCAGCATACGCACAACCAAGTTCGCCAGCAGAATGACTTATCATGTAATTCGGAATAATTCCTAGTGATGTTAAAAGATCTACTAAACCAATCTAGAAATTTATACAAATAACTTTAGACTAATTACTTTTTATTTTATATTTCTTGTTTTATAATATATATAATTGCAACTATTTTATAACTTTAATATACAATATAATATATTACCTGAATAGCGACAATACCAACAAATATGTACAACTCGTTTTCGCATATTATTTTATCTGTCTTTGTCAAAATATCTGTGACATTTATGCCGTATGGTTTTAAAGTGTCATCGCATATTTGTATAGCATTTGCAAAAACATGAAATTTTAACAAGTTTTGACCTAAAATAATTAAAAAATTATATCATTATATAAATCCTACTGTAAATATTATATAAAGCAGAAAAATTTTTAATACGTACCCATTCCAGGCCACTGCGAACCTAAAGAAGTAAATACAAACCAAATAGGTCTTTTTATATTTTCATAATTTTGAATTTCCATTATTGAATCTTGTTGCAGTGTATTTAATATAGTGAATCCTCTCCATGAATGACCATTTATGTTATCCGTATGTATGTCGTGTAACAAACGAATATATTCTACATTTAATGGACAACTAGCGACCTATGATAAAAAAAAAGTTTAAGCAAATGATATCACATATAATAATTAATTTTAATTTATTTTTAATATAGTTATTGCAAAGTTGTTTTTAAAATATCTACTAACATTATTTAAAAATACTTTGACTAATTCTTCAGTGCATCCAGATAATATTACAAGTCTTGGCGAATCATCTTTCGGTTCATTACTAATCTTATGCTTGCGATTCCATATTAATGACATGTGAGCATTAGAGCCACCGAAACCGAAAGAATTGATACCTACATAACCACTTTTAAGTGGCATTGGTTCGTCGACAACATGAATAGCTCCATTTCTTAAGGCATCTATATCATTTCGTGGTGAAGTATAATGAATATTTGGTGGAACAATACCAGTTTCGAATGCTATTATTACCTTGAAAAATCAATGACTAATTTAAAATTTAAATATAAAGTTATGAGAGGTATAAAATAATAATAAATTGCAAATTCAGCTCGGCTAGATTAGTTCAACAGTTTCATTTATCATGTATATTATGCGTATCGTATCTCGATAACGATTTAACGTAATAGAAGAGTTCTGCAAATTTTTAATAAGTAATCGTGTCTCAAATAATAAACTATAAAACAAATTTTTAATTTTAACTTTCAAAATAAAATTAATCAATAAGAAAGAAAAGTCAAAATTACTTATTTTACCTTAGCGATTTGAGTGAAACCACTTGCTGGTTCAGCGTGACCAAGATTAGATTTTACAGAACCGATCATTAATGGAGTTTTTCTATCCTTACATAAAGCATTATAAATGGCATTAATTTCCTGAGGGTCACCAATTTTGGTAGCAGTTCCATGTGCTTCAAAATATTCTAAGCAAAATGGTGATATTCCACACTCTTGATAATATTCCGATAGTAAGGTACTTTGTATTTTCGTCGATGGATATGTTATTCCTTCTTCTTTATAACCGTCGCTGTTTGTTTTAATATGTGGACATATGGCGTAAATCCTTTTTGCATTTTTTGCTTTTTGTACGTATATTACTCCTACTGTTTCACTACGTACATAACCATCTGCGTTGGTATCAAAAGGCTTGCAGTAACCGGTAGGTGACAAAACACCTGAAAAGTAAAAACCATATACATACACAGGATATATATCTTAAGTGTACGCGCAACGGAATTTTATGGAGAAAATATTGTAATAATAAATAGTTTTAAATGCGGTTCAGGCGCGACAAGTTTTTGTTCGCCAGTTTTTTTCCAGTTCTCCGCCAGTTTGTCAGTGATCTTTATTAATTTTATTAGGTTTATTATTATTATTATATAGTAGATTAATTAATACCAAGACGAGCAAATTGTAAATTTATAGTTGCATGAAAACATCCACTTGCAGTCCCAATTATTGCGTCTTCGCATTCGCCTGACATGATATGACGATAACCAGCAGCCAAAGCATAAAGAGTGGAACTGCAGGCTGTATCAACTACATAAGATGGGCCATTCAGGCCTAATTGATACGAAAGCATGCTTGCCATTGTAGATTTGGAACATCCAATAATATTCAAACCACGCATCTAATTGCAAAAACTTAATAGTTACAATTTCTCACACATAAGTTTAATAATATTTTCTCGTTTATATTATATCTTTTATAGATATTAATTAACGTATTTCTCTACCTCAAGATCTTCATATAAAAATTTAGACTGCGTTTCGCAAAAGGATGATCCTATGATCACAGCGGTATTTTTTCCTCTCAATTGCTTTGGGTTGATCCCTGCATCCATAATTGCTTCACTAGCATGTTCTAATAACATTCTTATCTCAGGTGCAAGTGTGTGTGCTTCTTGAGAAGATATTCCAAAGAAATCCGCGTCAAACTTGTCGAAGTTATGAATTATTCCCATGCGTTTTGGCAAGTCAACATAATCTAAACATACAATGTTACAGTTTATACACTTCGTTTATTTTATATGCAATAAAATTTTGGTTTAAAAAGTATTATATTTTCTTAACAGGTTACAATTAATTAACGTGATAATAAATTGTTACAAAAAGAATTTACGTATATACTCAGCATTATGAATGCAAAACTGTCTCGTATATTATTGTCAATCACCTCTCTTCCATCGTCCACAAATTTCTGTAACGAGATCAATTTTATTGAATAGATTTTCTCGTAACTGATCCATATTGTTGGAATCTGGAAATCTACCGGCAATACCAGAAATGACAATTTCTTCCCCAGAAACAAAATCGTCCCACGGCTCAGATGTTGCTGTGCTATCCATGATCTCGATTCTTTTTCGGATAATCTAAAAAAAAAAAAAAATATTATTATGTGTATTTTATTCGTTCTTTTAATAAGTATTATAAAATGCGCTTTGTGCAAAAATACGCGCATAATTTATTTAATTACTCTTTTAATTTTCTTTTCAATAACGCATATGTTACATCCCAATGAAACCTCTTCCTCTTTTTTAGTATATAATTATAAATTCTTCTCTATATTCGTTTATGAAAAGACTTTCCTTGAATTTACTAGAACCTGTTAAAATTTGTTTAGATATATAATACATTAATTATGCGGCAATTTAAATTTCTCAAATTTTTCATAAATCTTGCTTTAAAGGTAGATTAGATTGCCAATTATACCTGGTTTTGACGTTTGTACTTTTACTGTGATGTTCAAGTCCGATGAAAAAACGAAAAGTCATTCGGATTACCTTAATAACAAGTCTAACTCAAATGACTGTTATGATGTAAATTTGGTTGACTTTATAAACTGTCGCAACGCTCTTATACATGCAATTCTATTTTAGTAAATTTGTAATTTAAAGTACTTCCGTTTAAAAAACAAGAAGTAGAAAAATAAGAAAAAGAAAGAAAAGTAACTCTGAATTGCAATTTACATCATGTAATATGGTATACACATCAATGTACACGTGTAACATGAGTCGTTATTTTTCAAAGTGGTATAAGTTTATTAATTTATATATTAAGATGTTTAAGAGTTTGCATTTTAATCAACCAAAAAAAAAAAAAATCGGCAGTTATTAATATATTAAGATACTGTTTTTTAAACTGACGAGTTATTAAACTTTATTATATATAAAGTAATTAATAAAACTGTTAAAGAAATTAAATAATTTTTTAGCCACAAATAGACTAATACCACTTTCATTAATAACAAATTATAAAAATATTGTATTATCACTGACTCTGAATTATTAAATGTTAAACTATAAATGAAAAAAAGGACAACACATGTCTCGTTAAGGATAGTTTTATCCTTAACTCACTTTTTTTCTAAAATACGCTTCGGCATTTTAATGTTGTTCTCAATAATTTTATAAAATAATATAGGACTTTCTCTAAAAAACCTATCTACCTGTAAGAGCTTCCCACATGGGGTGAGACACCCTGTATATAATATATATGCAATTGACACTCACCACTTTTTACAACTTGTCTTATTGCTTTTATTTGCCTAAATTATCGTATTATCACATTAAATAAAAAATTTTTATGAAATATACTTTTATATTCTAAAGCCAGCCAATCGTTAAAAAAATGCAAAAAATTAAACACTGAATTAAAGAGTGAGAATATACGTCAATATCAATTGATCCCGGATGTCACCTTTTCTTAATTAAAACAACATTAACATGTTACTAACAAAAGGCGTGAATTGGCATTTTTTATTATTTGATTATTAAACCGGAATATAACTTGAATTCTCGTTAACAACGGTGGCATTGCGTTTTGTTAATGTACACATAATTGGAAAAAATTCTAAAGTGGATGGTTATACTATATATTTACTTTAAAGGCAAATAAATTGTCCAAAATCATAAGACTTGATCCAAATAACGGTAAATATAAAATTTCTTTATTAACTTGTGTTATGTATCATTATTTTGTTTCCGAAAGTTTTTTGTTTTTAATACAAAAGTAAGAGATTTTAACTAGAGATTCATAGTACTCGTTACAGAAAAAGTATCTATCTATAAATACTGAAATATTTATTCTTATACTTATAAAACTGATAAACAATATCTAACAATATTCACGCACGATACATTTTACTTGATGTGTAAAACACAAAATAAGCTATATATAAATTTAACATTTAAAGTTACTGTTCAAAAAAGATACGCAAATGAATTTTTGTTATAAGTAACTCAATGACTGCAATTGTACAATGCTGCAAAATGTTGAAAAAACTAAATTAATATGCTCTTAAAATCTCATTGTCAATATATTTAAATTATAAAAAATATTTATTTTAAATTGCTGTACACAAAAAGTAAATTATTTAAGTTAAAGATTCTAACTTTTTATCTACATTTTTTTACATAACATTGACAACTATCATAATTTATCTACTTTTATAAAAAATTATTCTTATATAAATGTATGTAATCATAAATGATATATTATGTAAATCGTTATAAAATTGACAAGAATATTATAAATGTAAAATTGTTTGATAATTTTATATAAATCAGTCTTTATCTCTCAGTCACATGTAAACAAAAAAATGCAGTTAAATAATATTCTTTAACATAAAATCGTTAAATAAGTGCAATTGTAAAAAATAAAAGAAAAGACTAAATATCACTGTTTAAATTTAAGCTACTTTTAAATAAAAATCTATATTTTCTGCAATTAATTTTGCATAGCGATTAATTTCTTCTGACATGTCTTTAAATGAATCGTCATGATATGTTTCCTCAAGCATCAGTTCCATAATCGTGGAACATGAAGTCACCAATTCGTACCAAATCCGTTTATAAGTTTGTAATTCTGAATCTACGTTGATTACTTTATGAAATTTTTTACGTACATCCTCTAAGAACTCTATTCGTCGTTTGTGTAGCTTTATCCGTTTATCTTTTTGTTGTTCAAAACCTGCCAAGTACTTATATGCTTCTGAAATTTGTAGTATTACTTTGGCATGAAACTCAATATCACTATCAGCAGTAAAATATTCCTTTGCTAGATTAAGATGTCTTAGAGTTGTTACAAAAATTGATTTGGCTTGGGCAAAATTTGATATACATGTATCATTAATCTGATTAGTCATACAGTTTAATTCTTTCTTTAAACTAAAAAATATTAGCAAGTTGGATTCCTCCTCGGATTTTATTTCTAATTTTGACATAACATCTTCTATCTCACGTGATTTGTCTTCATCAATCCATGGGGTTTTTTCCATCCAGAAACGTAAAAGAGAAATTCCATAAGAACCCCAACTTTTAGCACTAATAGCACAGATATAAGCATAACTTTCGTACAAGTAGTTCAATCGCGATTTATCTTTTTTCTTTATCGTTTTTAATTTATCTTCAGAAAATCTGTATAGCACATAATCTGCAGTAGCAATGTGATTTTGGGCTTCAATAAAACGATTATTTGCTAGAAAATATTTAGACAAATCGTACAATGTTAAAGCCCAATCAAGATAATTTTCTTGAAATTCCATTCCTCTAGAAATCATATCTGTTAATCGAATATTTAATATCTTATGCATATATATTACAAATCGATGCTTATCTTTTGGCTTTGACAAATATTGAATTCCTAAGTCCTGTAAAGTTGTGAAATGCAAAGTGTCCAAGAGAATACGAGGATTTGATTCATTTTCTTTAATACCAAGAACAGATGCTATGTGGATAGGATCAGGATAATCATCCTTCATTGTATATTTTAAATATAGTTCCATAGAGGTATTCAAGAACTTATAAGTATACCTCTTTTCATCCACTTTTTCACAAACTAAATTTAATTCGTTAAGAGCACCTATAGTTGTCAATATAGCTTTACGGTCCAACTGTTTTCCTTGCAACAATTCCAAGCATTTTGAAAAGCATACTATAGCAGTATTTAAATCTTCAATATCAGTAGAATTAACAAATTCTAAACCTACGTTGTAAAAAGATACTGCTAAAGCAACAACATCATCAAATTTTGGATTTGTTGAAACATCAATTACATGATCGAATAACATTTCTGCCCTGTTCACTATTGCATTGAGTTTATTTTTCTTTTTGGAAAGTTTCATATCTTTACTTAGGTATTTTGCTTCAAACGATAATTCTAGAACGTCCAAAAACTTCTTACTAATATTCATACTTTTAGTAGGCTCAGTTGGTTTTGCCTCTGTGTTAACAAAAAGATTCGATGTAGAAAAATTATTATAAACACTATAATCTATTCTATGGTAATTATATATGTACGTTACCTCTTTTAAGAACATCGTGCCTGTCTTCCATTACTTGTCTCAAAAAGGCGAACATTATTGCTCGGTGTAAAATTAATCTCTGGTTTAAATTTATATCGCAACTTGCAAATTTATCTAACTGCTTTCGATCCGGCGAAATTTCTGTACACGCGTGGTATAGCTGTACAAAAAAAAATTTAGACCGTTTATTACTATTTACTCATCTGACAGCCAATAGAAAAACATTTTTTATAGGGATAAAAATGTTTTCCACCTAAGGACTCTCTGAACAGTCTCCAGAACCACTCTCCTCCAATAGAGTATCGAATATAATAGAAACTAGATAACGTTGAACACAAATAAAGAGGCAAGAAGTTTCCGCTCAAGGTGATGACTTATTCGTTATACATACGAAAAATATCATCGTTTACTTTTCGAATAATTTATTAGAAGAGAAGTATACAAAAGGAACATCCACAAATAAAGTACTTTTGTAAAATATAAAAATTTTTAATTCGTAAAATATTGCAAAAATACAGAATTGTATCATTCATAATCATGTAAGAAATTAAAACTGTTATCACATTATCACGTTGGTGATCTTTTTTTACGATTAACCACCTAGAAACTGCAGAAATGGAATTTAAAGAAAAAAAGAATATAACGTACAACACGTGAAGCATCATGCAAGACACAATACGAATTGTGTCTCACGCATCTGCATGAGAACGGATCAGTCAAGGTCAGCGATCCCCTATTCATCTCCCTTCTCCCACCTGAGGTGATTGAAATCACATGGAGTAAATGGGACGTTGCTGTAAGCAGTAACGCACACGTTTTGTCTCGTACGACTTGGCAATTCACGATTCACACTCGTTTTAACGTTACCTGTTAGCTATGATTCGACCTAAAAAAAAAACTAGAAGCTATGAGGGTGTCGTAAAAAATCTCATAGCCGGCGGTAAGTAAAAACTCTGTTTTAATATAGATAGAATAGATATTATATGTATACATTTTCAGGTGTTGCTGGTATGTGCTCTAAAACAACCGTGGCACCGTTGGATCGAATTAAAATTTTATTACAAGCACAGCATGAGCATTATAAACATTTTGGTAGGAATATAATATAAATCTTGTTACCAGTAATAAGTGCAAATAATTAAAAAAATTTGTACACACATGCATGAACAATTCAACATATGTATCAACAATTAAACAAATATATAAATTTTTGCAGGTGTTTTCTCAGGATTCAGAGAAATTATTCGACGTGAAAATTTCCTGGCTTTATATAAAGGTAATCTCGTTCAAATGATCCGAGCCGTGCCATATGCAGCTATACAATTTACAGCATATGAACAGTACAAAAAGGTATGGAAAAAGAAAACTAAATTAAATATTAGTTAACTAATTAGAATTATTTTATTATTGTAATAAGAAAATTATTTTATATTTTATTTTAATTTTATTATATTATTATTTTATTTATTATTTTCTGATTTAGAAATGTTGATAAAACCATTTGAAAATGTTCAATGCTTTCTCTCAAATTAAAACGACTTATCGCATTATTTTAAATTAATGCAAATAATATAATTATTATATTTATTCATCAATATATATCTAATTACTTTAAGTAACTTTTATGATGATTTATGATGAAGAAAATTGGCATAGTGAAGATTTCGGTTTAATTGAAGGCCAAATATTCCTTACAATAGCAATACTTGATATTTTATTAAGATAAACGTCAATTTTCAGTCGATAGAGGAAGTCTCTGGAACAAATATGGAATATATATATGAAAATCAAAGTAAGCAAATAAGACTTTCTATCGTGAAACCAGATGATTTAAAATATCACATTAGTCATTTAATTCATTTCTAAATTATGTAATATTTGGCCAAATATTTGTATGGCGTTAAAAAAAATATTAGTAATTTATTCTGTTGCATACAAATTGTTCAATCTGTTTCTGTAGCTGTAACTAAAACTGATATTGATGTTCACGAAATTTCTCTTAGCATTTAGAAGGATTCTTTGATCAAAGTTCGCACGTAAGTGGATTTCTGGCTGGAGCTGCTGCAGGTGTTACAGCCGCTGCAATTACATATCCACTGGATACTATCAGAGCAAGACTAGCCTTTCAAGTTACCAGTAACACACTTTACTCTGGAATCAAACACACTGCTGTGAAAATGTTGAAGGAGGTAATTAGGCAGGCCTCATAAAGCCACTTATCAACATATATAATTAAGTAAATAAATCTAAAAAATTATATTTGTATTGTTAGATTATAATATTAATAAATATCATGATTTTTTTGTAAAATAAAAATTTAAATTTGGAATGGAAAAATAAGAACAAAAATATTCTGTTTGTAAGATTTCTTACTACAATAAAGTAATAACTGCTAATTATTTCAGGAAGGAGGTCTTCGAGCGTTGTACAGAGGTTTCTGGCCAAATATGTTAGGCATGATACCATACGCCGGATTTTCTTTTTATACATTCGAGAAAGTAAAATATCTAAGCATGAAGTATGCACCACATTATTTTTGTTCCGAGCATAAAACAAGCACCGGTAAGTAAAACTTAAACGATTCCAACGAAACTATACATATAAAAAATGTACAGGTATTATATTTTTTTATTTTGTAGGTAATATATATCTCGTATTAAATATACCAGCAAAACTTTTATGTGGAGGAGCTGCCGGAGCTGTAGCACACACCTTCTCCTATCCATTAGATGTTACAAAAAGACGTATGCAATTAGCTATGATGAACCCAGCTACATATAAGTATGCGTAAGTAATGTGATACAATAACTTAAAAATATGTTTCATATTTTTTTTATACTTACTAAATTAATTTACTGTTAATATCTTTTAAATCTGTAAATGAAAAATACTCCCTATTAATTTATTTTAAATATAAATAAGTTGAATTTTATTTATGCATTAAAATAATACATAAAATTAATTTTTATTTTATTTTATTTTTTATTAATTAAAATACATAAATTTTAGATCAGGAATGTTGTCTACTCTTAGAATGATATATATCGAGAATGGCATTGTAAAAGGTTTATATCGTGGAATGAGTATTAATTTCTTACGAGCAGTTCCTTTTATGGCAGTTGGTTTTGCGACGTATGAAGTAATGAAACAAATACTTCATTTAGATACTGGAATAAAACTATAACCTAAATTAGAAGACATGCATTATGTATATATATTATTTTTTTAATTCAGTTTTTTAAGTAAAAAAAAAAAAAAACATATGTACAAGTATTAAAAATATCTTTAAATGTTATATAATTATTAAAAAGAGAATAATTTTTTAAATAGATTCCTTGATTAAAAACTAATATAAAGTTGTCATACGCTAAATAATGTTTATATGTATCATATATCGTACAATATTTTTACATTTAACGAACAAAAATCGATACCAAAGTGTCGATAAAAATAGATACTTGAATCTTGTTTAATTATTTAATATTAGATAAAGGTATAAAATTATATTGTAAATAAAAAATTTATATCAAATGTTTCATAAAAATTAAATATTTGAATACATAACAATTCTTGTTCCAAGAGTGAAATAAATTAAACAAATCACTATTCTGTGTAATATACGATTTTATATGCACTGACAAAATTGTACATTATATGAAAAAAAAAAGAAATATTTTTGTATACATTTTTCTAGAATATTTATTTATACATTATAACTCTATCTAAATGTGATAATACCTCTTTATTTCTCTAATTCTTTATAATAAGATGACATTATATAATTATATGTCCGTGGCATTTTTTTTTTTTTCGCAAATTTAGGTGTATCTACGTGTGATGTTAGATTTTGCAAGTTAAAGTAAAAGTATTGAAATAAAACTCATGTCGTGTAAAGTTTAAGAGAGTAATTGCATGCTTAGTGTGGCCCAATTCTATATTTATCATGTGTGTATAATCGATTTAAGTATTATTTCAGATAAGTTAAAAAATTATAAAAGCTATCACAAAAAATTTTTAGTTTATTAGGATATACAAAATTTGCTCCACACATATTGTAATAGTCGCGAATTAACCATATAAATTTCTAAGTTAAATCTAAAATGAAACTAATTTCTTTGTCTTTCTTGCTCTCTCTCTTTCTCTCTCTCTCAAATAGCTAAGTATATATATATGCGTATTAATGGTTTATTTAATTTATACAGTACGAGAGTATTTTCAGAATTTAATCGACAAAAAATATTTAATAAGTGAGTGAATAACCATACAGTGTTTCATTTTTATGATATTAAACAAATATTTAAAAAATAAATACATTTACACAAAATAATTTATGCAAAATTTATATTTAAAAAATTCAAATTGAAACGTATTACAAAATATGACATTTGCTAATTATTCATTGTTATAATACTTTCTATATGTAGTATAAATGCTTTATTCCCGTTGTGGGGTACATTTCACGAATAATACTTTCTATATATGTGAACGTAATAAAATGTATAATATTGTATTTAAAAAATAATTAATTTTTTAATTTTAGATACAGCATCCAATAAATGTTTTCATAAAATGTTTAAAATTAAATAACCTTTTTGTAATTAGTTTTTATGTAAAATTTATTTATTTTTAAAGTATTTGTTTCTGTTAAAATGAACACCGTGTATAATAGCTTTCCTGTTTTTCACGCCAATATGAAGTCGATATATGATATTATTCGTACAGGTATTAAGGTACTACTCGGGTATGTATGTTTTTACCAAAACACTTACTTTGATAGTGTTTTAATATTTTATATTAATTTCATCCGTCATGAAAATTGGTATGCAATGATAGGGTAATAAATAGAGCAAATACAAAATTAACTATAATAATTGTTGGTGCCTATTATTCATTCGTCATACCTTTAAATTCCGTCGCATTATATATAATACTACAAGTGCATCTTTGTTCTATAGGAAAATTTATTCTTATTAATGTAGTCTAGAGAATATTATGTATATACGCATACTTAATAGAAAACGGAAAAAAAGAAGAAAAAAAATGCTCAGCCTGCATTGTGCAGAAGGCTCGCGTTAACTCCACGCTGCATCCTGTGCTGTGTATGGATTTACAGTCTTAGTCAATTGCTATAATGTACATCTAACATATCTCATGTTCACCTTGTCGGTCTTCGTCGTCGCTATTGTAAATTGCTTCGTTATGTATCATATTCGAATTGCAATGTTATCCTTATAAATACGTTCCCATGTGTTTTTTCCTTCTAGCTGCTCATTATACACAAATTGCTCCTGCGTTTAACGAATATAAAATTTGACAATGGGTTGCTTTGGCTTGCATTACACATGTTTATTTACCAGAAGCATTATTATTTTATATCTATTAATTAGTAAAAAGATCGTCAATGATAGGTTTACAAGCAATCAATGTTCTTTTTTTCTTTTAATTTAATTATTAATGAGTGTACAGATTCACTCGATACAAAGTATGTGTTTCACTCTAGAAGGCAGATAGAATTGATGCAAAAGTGTCGTAATTTTTAAAATCATTAGCTATTAACTAGTATAATTCAGTTTTATATTATAATCTATGATTATAAGAAAAATGTATGATGTAAAAAAAAAAAAAAAATATAACGAATAGAAAAATTAATTGAAATAAAATCAACTAAATTTTATATACAGTAAAATATAAGCATTATGCCAAAAACAAAAATTAAAACATTTAAGATACGGATGTAGATATTATTCTCATCGATTTTCTTTTTATTATACAAACACATGTTATTTTGCAAAAATAATATTATGGATTAATAGAAAGCTACGTCAACAAGAACAAGATTTACATTCGGTTTTTTAGAATTTTTATGCTATTTAAATAAAAGTGTCTACTTTATATTTACTTAAAAATAATAAATACTGTAATTGTAATTCTAACAAAACAATTGTTCATCATGATTCTGATGAATTCGTATGTGTAATGCCGTATTAAATCTTTTAATAACCTTCTACTTAAAAATTATATTTATTGAATTCTTTGTATGGCACAATTTATACATGCCAATTTACTGTTGCATCAACTCACCTTGCATTTTCTTCAAGTGGAACATTTCGTGCTCCATTCACACTAATAATAACATGACACTCTCTTAAATATAACATGACCATTTTGGTATATTTTCTTGGAATCTTGTATGATAATTAATTTCGATTAGAATTTACGATTGTTTAAAATACACACGGTGTTGCTTTACTTATATCAATTTCTCTCGACGAGGTTTAGTATCTTCATTCAAGATTACAAAACAATACCATTTTACTAATATTTTTCGTTCCGTCTATTGCGCGCAAATGTGTGCATTATCATATTATCATTTTTTTTTTAATAATAAAAATACAAGCGGATATAATAAAAGTTGTAAAACTCAATGCTACAAGTGAATTTAATCGATACGTGTACATTATTGTATTATTTTCCTTTTTAGTGTACAAGTAATGTTGTGTCTACATGTATCATGTAAGGCACGCACAAAACGTGCGTGTAATCTATTCTATTTCTCAATGAGACACCACAAAGTGAGCCATGATATAATACTCGAGGCTATATGTGGTATGTGTGAAGACATTATCGAAACCTCACACATTTATTTAGCGATGTTCTAGTATAAGTTTGTCCGGCGTCACTACAAAGTCAGGATCGCATTTCCATTCCCCTACCTTGACACTTAACCCTGAAGTTTAGTTCTTTAAAGGAAGTAATCTGGCGTTCGCCTGGTAACATGTGGTTCTCCGCGTCTCGGTGCTGGATCAAATTGTAGGCTATAACGAGAAAAATTAAAAGGATATTTATTAAAAAATTTAATTTATTGTACAGCGTTCTACCACATATGGAAAAACTTTCAGATCTAGATAAAAATTGAAAATATAAATATTAAAGTCCTATATAGATTCGCTTAATTCGCATTGATAACTAAAATACGATTTTTTTCTTTTAGTGAGTGAGAGCACATTGATAGAAGCGATTCCTACGTAAGAACCATAGCACGACCCTAGCATTTCCGTTGCTATGATAAGACGGCCAGCCGCTATTCCTTTGCAACCGCTTAATCAGCGATCGGTTGCTAGGCAACGGAAATGCTAGAGCCATGCTTTAACTTTTAGCGCGGGGAACGTCACTATCGACGCGCTTTCAACGCTTTTATTTGTTGTCGCCTATAATTAAAAAAAAAAAATTGTATATCCTTGTTATCATTGCGAATTAAGCAAATCGGTATAAGATTTTATATTTATATTCTCATTATCTACTTAGATCCAAAGACTTCCGTACGTGGTAAAACACCCTGAATAATTACGTACAAAAACGAAAACATAATACGAATCCAAGACATTAATTCATTATGCAAGTAACGTATTTAATAATAGATTAACAGAATAAAATTTTGCATATATCATACACACTAAAAATTGTACTTACAATGAATATTTCAAAGCATCATCCAGTTCCATGATTGCAGCTTGATTTCCGCAACGATAACAATAATTAGGTGCTGAGAATATAGTCACGACATTACGATCGTGACACCTAAAAAACACCCACATCATAAATAATATATTATTGTATAAATTATATATTATACATTTCTTATAAAATTAGGCTACATATACGAAAAAAGAAATAATAAGTAAAGAACAACGAGAAAACTAAATAAATGTTAAAATATTCATACCAATTATAACCCTCCATAACCAACTGATGAGCTCGTGATACAAGTGTTAATCCGTTAGAGTGGTTAAACGTTTCTGAAATGTCTTGACCAAAAGTATATCCCGCCCCACGGGGTGAAATACCCCATCCTCCTCTATCATCTGGATCTGACCAAAGTAGATCGCACATAGGACCCTGTATTAAATAAAAGATAATTAAAATTATAAATTAAGTTCTATTGTAACCGTATAAAAATTACAAATGTAAATACTAACTTCATGTGGCACTTCCTGAAGACGATCTAAAGCACGTATGTGATCTAAAGTGTCGATCGATGGCGATAAACCGCCATGCAAACAAAATATTTGGCCATCGACCAGAGCCGTTAGCGGTAGATAATCAAATAAATCCGTAAAGAATTTCCATACATTGGCATTGCCATATTTACGTAAACATTCATCATAAAATCCATACACCTGTGTGATTTGCCTCGATTCGTGGTTACCTCGCAAAATGGTTATTCTTTCTCGATATCTCACCTTTAATTATACAAAACAAACGGGAAGAAGGGAAGAGAAATAAACTAAATATATATTTCTTGTTATCTGTTTAAAGAAAAAAGTAACGACTATATATTCTTTAAACAATTAAATACATTAATTAAAAAATTACTATTAAAACCATAACATAAATTAATAAAATATTATACTATACCTTAAGAGCTACGAGTAAAGTGACGGTCTCAACTGAGTAATAGCCACGATCAACGTAGTCGCCCATAAAAAGGTAATTTGTATCAGGTGATTTGCCACCTATTCTGAATAATTCCATTAAATCATGGAATTGCCCATGTACATCTCCACATACCGTTACAGGACATTTTACTTCTTGTACATTTGATTCCTTTGCTAAAATTTCTTTTGCCTGAAAGATTTAAGCATTATTACTATTACATATGTTAAATACAATAACAATGTTGAAAACATACTATTACTATGTTAAATACAATGATAGGGTGTCGCAATCTATGAGCGTCTGGATGATTCACGATGATAATTTTCCTCATCGTTCTCCTATCGTTAAAAAGATAACAAAAGTGTGATATATACTATTGCAGATACCGTAAAGTACATCCATTACTATTGTGCGATAAGATTATCTCCTAGGCAAATTATAGGACCGCAAATTACGACAATGCACTTTTACGATAAAATTACAATGATCGTGAAGAAGGAGCGTTGCACCTGTTGCAAAATTACAGTAACAGGTTCAAAACGGCACGATAAATCGATGAGAAACCGAAAGGTCACTCTCGAAAGATGATTGTAAAAACGAATACCGAAGGGCGAGAAGCTGATTGCGTTACTCGAGAACGCGATGATGAGGGAAAATCCCGAGGTTACTTGAAGAGGGAGGAAGGGGGAGGCGTTCGACGAATCTTCGCGACGGTCCACGTCGCGAAGGGAGCGAAGGTACATTTAACGGCGGGTCCTCGCGTTGGATGGTGACGCGGAGCAACAGCGGCATACATATGTGTGTGTGTGTATATATATATATGTATATATATATACATATATATATATATATATATAATGTGTGTGCATACATATCATATATCCATATATATATATATATATATATACATACGTACGTACATACATACGTCATACATACATACACGCGCGCGTGCGTATGTACATACATACGCACGGTATTCCCGTTGGAACACGACAGTCAAATGTACGAATAATTAACGCCAAGACGGCGGGGGGCGACGGGCACCGCGGCCGGTGGGGGGGCGGTGTCGCGACTTTAACGAGCGTGGGCGATCATATACCTTATCGCAGAGAGTTTTCACTTGGCTTTCTGTCAGCTGTTTGCAGTCGTTTAATTGTTCTATCCACTGGTCGAGTTCCTTGAGCGACGCCTTATCCTCCATCGTACCTGTTCCACAGTTTTGCACGGGAGTGTAACGCGGCGAGCTGGCGGGCGATCACGTTCGGTCGCACCCTTTTTATACTAGCGCATGTAATCCGGCGTGCCGCCTCTCTCTCCCTAACACGGAAAACTAAATCATCCGAGTCTTTATCTCCGCCACTGACCGCAAATCCCGCAACACACAAATACTCCGTGAAAGCGGAGAGCGCTCATTCACACAAAATGGCCGAACGCAAAGCGCTGGCGCGGTGACGTCACAGGCTAGAGGACGCTTTTGACCGGCGTGATTGCGGTCGAGAGTGGAGGAAAAATGGCGATCGTCCATGTCGACCAATTGCTACCCACAGTTGCGCGATTGGACGCGCGAAGACGAATATAGCAGCAATGGTAAAATCTTACATATCTATATGCATATGGTCTAAGGTCTAAGCCGTCTAAGAATAAAATTAAAAAAAAGCGATAGTTGAGAGAGTAATTTGAGATCGATCAACTCTTACAATTAGTGAGTTTAAGACATTTAATGATTTATTTACATAAAATTAGAATATTTTATATATGACTACATATTATAGCAATAATTATCGAGACGGATCAACTAAGATAATTATAAAAGCTGCTTGCGCTTGCTATTATAAAATATAGATATACATTATACTTTCGTAACGAGAAATATTCTCTTTGATTATTTTAAAAACAAATATACCTTAAAAGTAATTGGAATATTCGAAATATTAATATCTATTAGCTTCTTAAAGTAATTATAGATTTTTATAGAAACTTATGGTATAATAATAGAGTAATATAATAATATACGATAAGAAAAAAAAAAAAAGGAAAATGTATCAACAACTGTAAAACTTGTTCAAAATCAAAATTATTGTGACACAATGGTTAATTATTTCTCGTATTTCTTTTTCAATATAAAAAAAGATTTTTAAGAAATTAATTACTGGATTTCAACATTGAGTAGCTTTGTAAATCTAATATCAAGCACATTTTCGATATAAGTACTATGATTAATTTTATATGACCAAGCCTCTACATAATGATCGTATCGGATATAAAAAAAAAAAAAAAAATACAACCAGTAAATGGATTCCACCATATAGATCAGCGCTCGGAATTAGTAGCCCAGTTCGGCCGATTTCTGATCGTCTCTGCCTTTGGTCAGAAATCGGCCGAACTGGGCTACTAATTCCGAGCGCTGATATAGATTGTCCATGAACAATTTATGTTATTTTTTAGTTGTACATACTCATTAATATTTTACTTATTGTTATTCTCTCCACTGTTGACCAGACTTTCGCTTACAAAGCGTTGCATCCAGTTGTTCAAGCCACGGCAGTAATAGGATGATTTTTCTCCTATAATTTGAATCCTTTGCTATAGGATTTTGCTCCAAATACACAGTCTGTAGTTTTTTGTTTGCTGTTAAGTTCTCTAATGTGCTCCAATCTTCAATTTCATTATTATTCATCTGTTAAATAATACAAGTTGTAAAAACAATACGCAATTGCATGATATAGAAATATTAAAAATTAATTTTTACCCAAAATTCTTCAAGACTTTCCAGATGACTCATATTTTGAATCTTTTTTATTTTGTTATTAGCCAGATCCAATGTTGTTAATCCTAGACAATTCTCTATGCCTTCTATGCATGTAATACCATTTTCAGATAAGTATAATTCATTCAATTTCTTTAATTCTTCAATATTCTCAATCGTCGTAATCCGATTACTTTGTAAGCTTAACAATTCAAGGTCCTTTAAGCTCTCCAAATTCTGAATTTTTGTAATTTTGTTTTTACCAAGATATAAATACGTCAACTTTTCAAGACCTTCTAAATTCTCAATTTCGCGTATTTTATTATCGCCTAATTCTAAAGTTGTAAGATTTACTAGATGTGAGATGTTCTCAATTTTTAAAACTTTATTTGATGATATATATAATCTTTGCAAATTCAATAAATTGTCCAGCCCCTCTATCTTTTTTATGCGATTGAATGACAAGTCCAAGAATCTAAAACCAAAATCATATTATTATTATAATTTTAAATTATTTAACTGCCTGTCATTTCTTATATGGATTTAAAGTAAAATACTTTAAATTCTGAAGAGCGTCCAGATTTTCTATAGTTGTAATTTGATTATCCCTTAACTCCAGTTCTACCAAAGTAGTCAATGTATCAAGATTTTCTATCTTCTTAATCAGGTTCCATGTAAAGCATAATCTTCGTATTTGTGTCAATGGCTCCAAATTTTCGAGTTTGGTTAATCTCGCGTGATTAAAGTCTAATTCCTGAAATAATTGATGTAATATTGTCAGTAATAACTTGCAGCAGTATGCAACAATTTTAAAATATAAAAAAAAACATGCTAATTTTTATTTAATAAAAAAATGAACCAGAAAACATACTTCACTATCGGGATCTATAATTAATATCTTATCAGGCTCCTCAGAATCCTTCTCATTTTCGACTTTAATGTCGACGGAGCTCTCGCTCTTGTCCTCGTCTGGAATAATCGGACTAAACATAACCTAAGCTCATAATTTCGTGCACAAAATTAAGATCTTAACTCCTTAAATATCATACCGTTATTAGCCATCGTTGGAACCGTTGAACGGAACAAAAAGTGACGGGCGCTCAGCTGTTCAGATCTGATGGGCCGCTCAGCTGTTGACGATAAAAATCGACCTAAAACATCACGATGATTCACTACTTCTGTACGACTGGCGGAAATTTCGCGCAATTAACGAAACCGTAGAGATAAATTTATAGCAAACGTCGCACGATACCGTGAAATGATAAGAACGTAAGCGAACTACGTACGGGGGAAGAAAAAATCCGATAGACTTGAAGGCTAATAATATAAATAATAAATCAATCAAACACCGTATGAAACATGATAGTATCTCACATAAGATCGCGAACCATCGCCAGCTTGCCGAGTGTTGCCGAGCGTCATGACTCGAGTGACGTTGAAAAGGATGCCAAATATAAGTAAAACCTTCCTGTTTTACCACCCATTTGTAGTTCTCGTTTTTATTTCGAATTGACTGCGTGGAATTAAAAATCTTTTTACAAGATTAAAGCTGCGTATACACTAATCTACGCCATCCCGATCAATTTGAAGCAAAATATACGAAAAAATTTTTGAAAATTGCATTAGCCAATGAAACTCTTGCTTCACATTGCAAACGGTCACGTATCATTTGGATACAGTGCAAGTCGTGTAAATAAACATAAAAAAGTGACACAACGTTCGTTTGGTCAAGAAAAGACGACCACAGTTCAAACGGTCATTGTGCATTTGGCTCTCCGTGATTAACACTGGCTGTATTGTCCCTGAGCTGAACAGGAATAAGTGCCATTAATAAGAAAAAGAAGAAGAAGAAGGAGGAGAAGAAGAAGGCTCTCGGTGCATTCGGTCACAGTTGGGGCATCTTTTCGATCATGTCATACACTCATATGACATACACTCATATGGATAGCTTGTATACAGCAGATAAAAGGCAGAAGACGATGTAAAACGACGGGCGTCCACGGTATGTGACGTAAGTAGTTATTCTATTCAAGAGATATATACCTAACCAAACAAAATAATTTTTAAAAAAAGTAAGACAAACGTATATGCGATCAATTGCAGAAATAGTACAATATCACAAGCATAAAGAAAAGATTATTAATATATTTTTTAATTAAAAAAAAAATATATATATATATATATAAAAATATAATTTTTTTTGTCTGTGGAAACTCTGAATGTTAATCCAGTATAACCGTTGTCTAAGTGGAAAAATTAATTTTAATTAAATAGAAAAAAAAATAAGAAACATAGCTTATCTAGATTTGACGATATTAAGATGACATCTTGTTAAACAATTAAATTACGACAGAAATTAGGAAAACAACATATTTATTTGCATAATATATAATAATGTAAAATGCAATAATGTGTAGCACTGTCAAAGCTTGAACAACGTTAACTATTTAAATATTTTTGATGAGGGACAAAAGAGATAGAAGTACATCAAAGCAAAAACTTGAAACATCATGTCACGCATATAGCGCAATTATATCGCGATATATTTATTTCTGCTAAAGATATCTGAGTAATCGGTAAGCCGTTGGTTTAAACCATGGATGCTGCAGTGAAAGTGAGCGCAATGCGGGAAGCGTATTACCTCATTAAAGTCTCGGAAGAATTAGATTTACAATTGATCTTTCAGTACCTAGAAACAAAGTTATGTTTGATTTAGTACAGTTTTATTTAATTGAAATATTTCCAAAATATTAATTTAATTAATTTATTCACTAATTATACAAGCTAATTTACTTTCGTGTATATAAATATTTTTTCTTGCGTTATTTCCATAAAAATAGAAAGAATAGAAAATAGCCAAATTTTAATATTGAGAATAGAAAAAAATCTTATAACAAAAATTAATTTTTAATATTTACCAGCGTGCAAAAGAGTTGTAATTATAAAATTTCTTTATTGCGGTATGCTTAAAAGTCAGAGTACATGATTTCTTGCGGCTTCTCGAATTTAATCGGGCGATAGAATGTGAATGACTGATTCCATCCACGTGGTGCTGTATTATAATTTGTCAAATTGTGAAGACTGGCCACCTTCGGTCCGGCATAATTGTCATTTTCGTACAGTTTACTCCCTGAAAATTAATATATTAGACATAAGTCCTCAAATATAAAGACATCCAATTAAGATATCTGATCCTTCATATCTCGTAATAAATTATCTTACATCTAGATAAGGATCGAGGGCTAGTGGGCTTGCAACAATTTCTACATTTAGTATGCAAAAGCATTAATATTATAATCTACAAAAGCGCATGCATATTAACTTGCCTAGGTCCGGATTAACGTCAGCGGGTTTGCATTCTGGTGTAGAGGTGCCAGGTAAAAGATTATCCAAAACCGGCGTATTACGCAAATGTTTCTTGGTCTCGAGTATGTTCTCTTGCGAGGCGACTATCGAGAGCATCAGCGACTTTGCTTCGGGAAGTATTTCGCTTTCGGTATTAATGAATCTCTTGTCCGCGTCGCAAAGGGCTTCTAATTCCTGTGAAGTAGCCGAATGACGTTGATTAGTCAGGTACTCGTCTTCGAATGCAATCGAGTATTCGCTGCTGTCGCAGCAGTTCAGCAGAGCGGACGGTGCGGAATTGCCACGGTCTATAGATCCCTCCTCGTTCGGATAATATTCGGAATTGGTGTCGTCCGTCGTGTATTCGCTTTCGTCAGTGGACACGTATCCATTGCATCGAGGTAGCACCTTCGCGGGCACTTCGTATTCGCTTTCGTGTGCACCGCATAACTGGCCGTTACACTTTGACTGCAATTTCCTTTCGTAGCTTCCACACGTGTCGTATAATCGGCTGTTACGTTGGGACTGCAGTTTCGCAGATTCTTCGTAGCTCCCGCGCTGTCTGTATAATTAATTAAAACAGATTCACGAAACGATTTCGCTAGAACTTTCGTTCTAAAGAGGAATACGCTACGATTATGAAATTCAATTGACGTAAAGAAAAAAATTATGTACGTATTAATGAAAGATAAACATTAAACTTCGGACTTGGTTGAATTACGCATTATATGAATGGCAACGTTATAAATGACATCCTAGCATCCGTCACATTTGCAATTAAAATGATAGTTTAAGATGTGCAGTTAAAAAAAAAAAAAAAAAAAAAAAGTACGTAGCGCGAGTATAATATAAAAACTATAATAAATTCTCAACAGATACACTTCCTCCAATACGTGAATCATCAAAGAAGAATTTTAATAATTCTGTTAACTTAAAGAAATAGGTGACCGTGCTCGGAAATAGATTGAAATAAAACGCGGAAAGGCTTGTTGCACTTAATTGTGATTAATTAAAGTCGAAGAATCCATCGTTCTCACCGTGCATATCTCTCCTCCTCGTTCTTGTACTTGATAGGATTTTTCGTCTCAAAGAAACGTGCTATGCCATTATCCAACGGGCACTGCTGTACGATTGGAATGATCTTTGGACTGATCTGTTTATATTGCAGAACTGGTCTGCATGTTTTTTCAAATTCTTGTATCAGCTGCTTCACTGGCACAGGAGTGTATCCGTTTTTCTCATTGTCATCCTGAATTTGCTTCACGCTCTGCTGTTTATTCCCAATTTTGCTGGCAATCACGTAATCGTTGCACTTGTTGTTGTCGTAACGCTGAATCCTCGTGTCTTTGTGGTTGTAGTCTCGCACATTGCAAACGTCAGGTTTCCTCGGCGATTGATAGTTGTTGTTAATGTATCTATTATTGCTACTTGCGATTGCGTGCTTATTGGCCATGTTAGTATGACGATTGTTAGTAGATTCGTAAACGGTACGACGCGACTTTTCGACGACGGGCGATCGTCGAGAATGATCCGAAGGGAAATCGGAATCGGTGCCCACCGCAATTTCCCGTAAATAAATCTTTTTGATCTCGCTAGAATGGCCGCATCGATTAGCATTGCAGTGCCTGTCTGCAACTCGTAAGTCGAAATTAATACAGCAGAGTAGCTGCTAGGAAAAAGCTTTTGTTAAAAAATTTAGCATAAAATGCCTCTTCGAGGGAATAAAAAAAATTATATATGTTCAATATAAAGGTTTTTGTGAAACTTAAAAATAATAAAAGTTTATCGGAATATAATTTTGTAATAAAAATAATATTTAATTATAATTTAATTACAATTGAACTGGTTTATAATAAATATGAAAGATCGAATTTAATGTGAAAGATGAAATACTTTTTGAGAACAAGGTTTCTTATGTGAAAATGATGTATTTTACAATGTCGATAACTAAAGATTAAACTTTTTTTTTTTTTTTTTTTTTTTTAAATGTATCTTTTAGATGTTTTATATTTATATGCTTGGCAACGTAAATGTTTTAATGTGTCATTTTATCGTCAGATTAGACGTTTGCCTTGAAATGCACTTAATCTCTCTATTGATCAATCGTTGTAAATAACATGATCATAACTTTAAAATATCGTAGAGAATAGAGAAAACAAGCTTAGCCGTTTGACAACAGGCCAATCTAAATTTGCCAAGTGAGATCACCTTGGATTTGAGATTATTATTCTGTTCATCATTGAATACTTTTTATGTTATACACACCTGTTACCGGAATATTTGCAGCATCGAGTGAAATATCCACCGTAAAAGGATTGTAAAATGGTTTGTCACAGCTTGAAATCGGCGTGTGAGGTGTTAACGACATAGGAGTTGTAAACTTCGAATTACCGTTAATTTCCTGAAAGCGTAATTTTTTTTTTTTTATTTGGTTTTTACAATGTAAAATTATTTTTAGTTCACGAAGAACAAAGTTCTCTTAAAATTGAAAAAAAGAAATTAATTATTCTTTTTATTTATTTTTGGTAGAAACACTGTTGTAAGAAATTAAATTTATTTTATAAATTGAGGACTAATTCTTTAAAAATAAAATAAAATGCGAAGCTCAACACATAAAAAATTTTGCTGCTTACTAATTTTTCTGGATATGTTGGGGTCTTGGGTGTGATAGGCGTGTTAGGTGTCTGCGGCTGTTCTTGGTCCACCACCCACTTTTCTGACCTTTTCCTACGTTTCGCAAATATTTCAGCACCTGTGAATTATTTTGACAACGTTATACATACACCTTTTTTATATTTTATCATATTGCTATATTTATAAAATATTTTTGCAGATTTTAAGCGTCGTGTGGTGTTTCCATCATTTAAAATGTGCAGTACTCACCGCGTCCTTTTTGGTTATTCAAATCGCGCACGATATCGAAAAGCTTCTCAGGATTTTTTGGAATCGGTGCAATATTGACCTCTTCACCTAACGCCTGAATGCCATGAATGTCTAATACTTTTCCACATGGATTCATTACGCATTTAAGAGGTAACTTTTCCTGTTAAATAAAATTTTATCATACAGTATATAAATGCTAAAAATTTAACAATGCGCGCTTTGGATGCTTTACCTTATGAATCGTCGTGATTGATTCCTCTTCGTCTTCGACACCTGTGAAATATTATTCATTATATTTTTGCATACTATACAAAATAATTAAAAAATAGCAAAATAAAATTTTGTAAAGAAGAACATGACAGATTTTTACGGGAATGTAACTGTACAAATAAGGGTTCTTTATTAAAAAAAAATTGTAATGCATACCATTCCCATCATGGATCCATTTAACAGATCGTTTTTTTCTATTCACATACATGGACTGTCCTTTGCTTTTTACATTTTTCACATCGCTAAGCGAATGCGAAATTCGGCGTGCAAGTTCAACTTGATCCTCAACGGTAGGATGTGTCGGGGCATAAAAGTATGAAGACGCATACATTTTTTCTGAAAATGTTATTAACATTATGTTAATTTCATTGCATTAATTTACATTTGAAATTAAATTTTATTTAATTAAATAAATTGACTATTTAAAGAAAATTTTTTTTAAGCATTTCATAAAAATTATATTTTTGTTGTTAATTATATTAATAAAAATACGTACTATTTTTCGATTGTAATGGTTCTTGAGAGTCTGATGCTGGAGTTAATAACTTTTGCAAATTAATTGGAGTAGTAGTATCCCCTTCCTGTAATTAAAAAAATAATTGTGCAAATTTAATCTATCAAAACTATAATACTAAAATGTATTTAAAAAAAAAATTTAGTTCTGTGTAACTTATTCCTTGAAATTTTACAGATTAAAAGCAACTATGTGCCAATGGTTTCACTCACCATACCGAAGTGCAATATTCTCGATGTGAGGTTCTCGAGGAAGTTTCTTTTAACCGGATCGTGTCTGTCGGATGGCTTGTAACCACGCGAACGGATTACAACATTGTCTGCCGATACGCTACGTTGCAGGTAATTTTTCTCCTGTAAAGACCCGCTGTATTTCAGACTGCACTTGTATTCCGCATCCTTAGTGCACGTGAGCCCATACGAAGTGTTGCCCAAAACGTTGCGCTTGGCGTTAACGTGTCTGTGGACATTTGAAACGTTCGCAACGCGATGCAAATCTTCCATTTGCGCAAACTCTATAAGATTCCACGATTGTATGAAACAAAAAAAATTTAACAGAATACGTGCAAGAGAAGGTTTTTTTCTCTAACTTGATCGCACATCTCTAACTCTCGACCTGAAATTTGCGAATATTTATATATTGCACGTCAATTTGCTTTGCTGCGAGCTACGGAAATATACTTAACATAAATACGCTCGGTGCAAAAGCGTCGCGCGTATCCGATCTTAGATCTTTGATGTTGTGATATCTGAATTACATGAGATATCCGAGAGAGGGGAAAAAAAATAAAAAGAAAGAAAGAAAGAAGAGGATTTGTTCGTGCCCGGGCCGGCGTGCCGTAGAGCTCACAGTGAAGCTTTTTTGACTACGAAAATTGGTTACCTTCCAAGCAGCCAATTAATTCCGCGTCGCGGTATTGGCAGTGGTACAACGAGCTCTGTGTAAAAGAAACGCTAAATTTATCTGTTGTAACGTAATACGCAGTAACAGTTTGAAAGCAGTCGCCCTCACTGATCGGCGCGCATCCCATTATTATGTCGAAAAATTCTGAAATAATACTTAACAGTGCTATTAACGTTCTTTTAAATCGACAAGTTATCAACTCGATTCCTTACCCCGAATGCAAATTATTCGTCAATATACGATCGTATGATTACGTTTGATAGGCAATCAACGGAATTGACTTCCTGGTACATGTACATTTTAATTTAGAATATTTACTTGACGAAATTGAATAATTATATTAGTACATTGTTAAGTGTTTTGTTCTTTGAATTCGTGTTAAAAAGAAGCAATATGGCGAGGTTCAATTCTTACAACGCAATCGATACTTTCTTTAAATAGATTGTTTGGTGCAAGTTTGAGAGTTTCCTCGAAGTCGGTCACGCTGCTCGCAGCACTTGGTGAATTGAAATTTCGAGAAAGTTTTTTAACGGTTAAAGTTTTGATCGTCGACTTAATTTGAATAACAATTGGCGATTATTTAGTTGAAAGATCAATTGGAGAGAACACATGAGTTTCAAAGAAAATATATTAAAAAATAATAATTGCGAGGAATATATCTTTTTTTTTTTTTTTACAGATAAATTAAAAATTTTCTTCTCTCTTTGTCTCATTTTTCCAACATTTCACAATATGATTTCACTAAGATCTTTTAGTACCGTCACCGCAGCTGGAGAACACATCACGATTAATAAAGTTATCCATCGCGGAAAAATAGCCACATTGATAAACACAGCTGACATTTCTGATACCATTCTTGGGAAATTTCTCTCGCGAATAGTAACGATAAGAAAAAAAGAGGAAAAAAAAAAAAAAAAAAAAAGGAAAAAGAAAAGGAAAAAAAATTGACAAAACGGGGAAAAAGGAAAAGAAAGAGAAAGGAGGAGGGAAAAAACCATGACTTAGATAACGCACTCTCTCCCTCCCTCTCTCAACCCCATTCTCTCCCAGGTTGACAGGGTCATTGCGAAGAGTGAATTTACTTATCAAACGATGCTCTCCTCATCGCGACGTGCACGCACACAGAAAAGTGGGTCGTCTCTCTTCTTCGCCTACACTTTGTTTTTCTTCTTTTCCTCGAGATTTATTTTTCCCACGAGCTTTACGTAACGCCGCGACACCCCAGCCTGCACACTTAGCCGAAGGTAGTCAGAATCCACCTAAGCTCGACAACGAGGGCTCTCTCGTCGCCAGAGGAAAACCTCGCATCTTGCAAAACGCTCCCTGGCACACACCAGCCGTTCAAGGTAGCAGAGGCAGCGGTACCAGAAGAAGTCTCTGCCGCTGCTACTGCTGCCACCGTCGTTGCAACATTCAGAAGTCAACGAGCCGGTTCATTGACGGGACGGAGATGAGAAAAAGGGAGTAACGGGGAGCGAGAAAGAGAGAAATGGTACTTATTTTTATATCGAGCAAACTGCGGAATCGTCATGGTTCTCCACCGGATATCTCGCAACTCCAGTAGCATGCAAGGGAACTCTTTCGAAAGAAAGATGGTCCGGGTCGCGACACCGGTTTTGCACCTAAATATCAATCGCCTACATACGTGAATAAGTATATATCTTCCGAAACGGACCGACCGGGCTGGCGGAGAGAAGTGTCACTACCGCGGTGGCGAAGGTCTCTCTCGATGGCTTCTCTACAGACAGGTCTACGCCGATACTACCGAGAGAATCCACCTTGCGTCACTTGCGTGCCCTTCTCTTCGCCATGAAGATCCGTTCGTAATCGTTGAGCCCAATCAGCAAGGGGTCCGCAGTTATATGCGATGAATTACAAACACGGCCGGCACACCCTGGTGCTTTATAATAGCGCCCAAACCGTTGTCTATACCGCGACCGCTTGCCGACTGGCTTGGGACGCCTTTCGTTAAAAATAGATCATCAGAAAGCGACACCTCAAGATTCGAGTCGAGCCAACGACGGGTTGTTCGCTATGGTACGTCCGTAAGGCGTCGTGTACAGAGCAAATGGTAGTTATGTGTATTACCAAGCGAACACCTGTAAGTCATCAAGCTATAAAGATACTCAAAGACATTTGAAAAGGTATGATTTTTATGCCGCTTACTTTGTTTCTTTTTTTTCTTTTTTATTTTTTTTTATACGTCGGGAATAAATTATTTTTCATATTAATTCAAAAGATAACAGTAAAGATTTACTGCAATGTATTTTAGAATATAAAAAAATGTTATATAAATATTATATTATATATTATTTATAATTTGTATGTACTATAGGATTTATATTTTAGGTTCCATGATTTATTAAATTCATCATCCGTAAGCGAGACAACAACTCGTGTCATTGGAGCATGCTTGAAAACGGACATTCCGTAAAGTTTCTTATCACTGATTACTACTGCTGAATGGAGGGGGAACGCGTTGATTATGCAGTTGTTACATGAACATTTAACATGCATGTAGTTCTCTTCTGTGTTGCGTATTTCTATATTGTAAATTTAGCGAAAAGTGTGCTCTGTGAAAATTGTTACGAACATGGGTATATCGAAACGACTCCTCGATACTACTGTGCATTTCGTAAAGATTTCTCGTCTTTAAACTAGTGTTATCTACAATATAACGATGTCTAATATAAGTGCGCACGTACATGTGTTATCAATACGTGGTAATTAATTTCCAGTTATTGTGTCACTTCGAAGAAATCATGCTGCTTTATTAATTAGGAAAACTTTTCAAGAGAGTAAACTTCTTAACAAATTTATAATTCTGCTTGATTAATGAATTCTCTTTACTGTTATTTTTTTTATTTATGTATAAAATTCTTTTTCTTTTGTCAAAATTTTTATAAAAAATTTTTTTTTATATATGTATATCTTGACAAAATTCAAGAAATTCTTATTTAAATTTTACAATGAATTATTAATGTAAATATTCTGTGAAATTATTGTTAAAAGTGTCATCATTCGGTTTTTTTTCTACTAGGTGCGCATTTTACGTCGGCGGTTTGATTTTGTTGAATTAAATATTAATGTAATCTCGGACGCGTGTGGTATGTTATCATAATCACTATACATTAACGAATAACTTTGAATTCGCCGGTTTGCACGTATAGCGCCTCCAAGATAATTGATCTGTCACGTGCGTTGGTTTAGCTCGAACTTATATAAACACATACGCGCGGAGCAAGCGATTAAACCAATGTCGTATAGCGTCCGAGAGGTTTGCTCAAACACCTAAAGTTTCTGAAAAATTAATAGAATATTCTTGTGATTTAATAATTCATGCGTATTTACTGAATTCTATGATGAACGTAATATTGGATTTGTTTGTAAAAATTGTCGATTATTTTTTAAAATACCTTGGAAAACTTTGGTATTTGGTCAGTCCAAAGGAGACAACTTTCGAGTTTCCACACGAGGTGCCGGACTATCAACAACAGGTAATGTTCTTAATACAAGAACTAATAAAATAAAATCTTTCCGAAGCTCAACATAATTTTTTATCGGATTAAATTACATGCTATTTTTTGCGTGATGTATAATGTCGTAATTTAAACAATACACGCGATAGACGATTAATTAATAATATAATTAATTAATTGTAATAATAAAATTACTTAACAAAATAAAAAATGTTTTAGTCCATTAGTGTGTGACATTAATTGTACTTAATAAAACTGGTTTGAAAAATTTACTTAGTGCTTGATACGTGATAAGATTTATGCTAAAGTAGCATAAACGATGTCAAATGCATCGAGTGAGTCCAGTAATTTGAATGCGCAGCTGGACTTCTTGTTACAAACGTGGCAAGCTACATGAATCGTTAACAAGTCATATGTGTGCGCTATTTTTGTCGAGACCTCATTCGAATGTATTACTAATACATACGAAATCATACGCAAAGTTTAACTTTCTGCATACACAATCTTATATTTATAGGTATGGATTCCGTTTTTTTTGTTGCTGATCTTGGAACAATTATTACTGAGAGAAAAGAAATTCCGTCTAAACGACCAAGTAACATCGTTATCACACTGGATACTTGATGAATTTGTCAGGTAAGTTTATAAACTACAGCTTATACATAGAGTTGTACAAGAAAAAGAAACTTTAAATTCAAAGATTGAAATAATAAAAATATAAAATTTATATATGAGAAATATATATATATAATTTGTATTTTTTTTAATTAATTTATTTAAATAAAACGTTGTTGATTTTACAGAATTTTTTCTCGCGGTGCTGAATATCTTTTATACATTACCATTTATGAAAATTTTGGCAAAAGATACACTTTACCCTGGAATTCATTATGGACATGGTATATTACTTTCATTGCTGTGGATTTTTGTTATTATTGGGCTCATCGCAGTAACCATGGTTAAATTTCTATTTAAGATTTCTCAGCATTTAACACCCATCGCTCTCTCTTCTCCTTTAATTTAAGATGTTAATTGACTGCTTGCAGAAGTTCACTTTTTATGGGCTTATCATCAAGTACATCATAGTAGTGAGGAGTTTAATCTCGCGGTTGGTCTGCGACAGTCCATTCTACAACATTGGTGCAACTCCGTAAGTAACAATCTATTAAAATTTTATATTAGATACACGTACAAAAATTATAATAATTAAAAAAATATATACATTAATACAAAATTTTGATAGTTAGTATTATATTTCTTAAAATCGATTAACGTAAATTAAAAGTTAAAAGTGTTTTGAAACTAAAATTTAAAAATCTAAAATTAAAATAAAACTTTATAGTGCATTTTATATTGTGTGTGTGTACCGTTTTAATTTAAATATTTCAATTTTAATAATCTTTTATAGATAATTTACTTGCCTCTTGCCTTTTTTATACCTCCATCACATTTTATGGTCCATAATCAGTTTAACTTAATATATCAATTGTGGATACATACAACAGTCATTGGTAATCTTGGATTATTCGAATTGATTTTTAATACGCCTAAACATCATCGTGTTCATCATGGTAAATTAAATATATTGTACTTTTTTTCACGACTTGTATTAATTACATATAAACTTTTATTTTTGCAGGCTGCAATCTTTATTGCTTAGATAAAAATTATGGCGGTGTACTTATAATATGGGACCGACTATTTGGTACATTTCAAGATGAAGAACAAAAAGAAGAAATTGTTTATGGACTGGTTATTAATGTCGAATCATTTAATGCGTTTTATTTGCAGGTAAAGTGTGCAATTAATTATATAGAGAACTTTTAAAAGAGCTAAAATTAAAAGATAAATTATTCTTTTAATATTAATTTTTAGATATTTTACTTAAAAAATTTAATCAAGAGAAGTATAAGTGTGAATACATGGACCGATAAATGTGCTACTTTTTGGAAAGGTCCTAGTTGGTTTCCAGGTACACCACGTTTAGGTTTAGATGAATTTAAAATAAAGGTAAATTAATCAAAATTGTTTAGTAGAATAACGTGTTGATGCACTTGATAAATATTTAAATAATTTGAATTTAAATTGAAATAATCTTTTCGTAGGTGAAATCTAGACCTGTATACGATCCTTACATACCAAACTGGCAAAAAATATATATAAGTATACAGTTTTTGGTGATTCTTCTCAATCATTATAAACTATACAAACCACAATACTATGAAGTAAGTTTTTAATGTAATTAGTTATTATATACGAAAAAATTTGCATTATAGAATATAACTAAAGAAAAAAGTAACATGATAACTTAATTTTATGAATGTTATCTAAATGTATAATATTAAAAAGCATATACATGTTTTTCAGAATCTGGATAATTCTTTGGTTGCAATTCCAGTGGCAGACAACTTAATTAGTATAATCAGCATCGGTTTGTTATTTGATAATTGTGCGTTTATTTATTCTAGCGTCATTGAAACTCTGCGTTGCATCTCTTATGTGTATTTAATGCATATGTGCGAAGAAAACTTAACTGATCATTTAATATATTACGTACATGTATGTCAGTTGGGCTTTATTTGGATACCTTTTTTTGTATGCAAATTTTACATGTACATATACTTCCTTTATTTACAGGATTTTTATTTTATTTACGGTCTTGAGGAATAGCAATAAAAATTTATGTAAATATAATTTTTCGAAGCATTACATAAAGCAATTATTAATAATCGAACGGTGATTTTAATTTGTACGATTTAGCTAAATAAATATGTGTAGAGCGTAATATCATTGCATGCATGTTAATTGAAATACAACGTATCCATCGCTCAAAAATTCGTGATATACATATACAATGTAGAGAGCATCCTTGATCGTTCTTTCTTCTCCTAAAGTGATAGCTCTCTCTTTACAGCCGCGTGAATATCTCAATGTAAGTGGTGGATATCTCAAGCTGTAAGCGATCAATTCGGGTCTGCTTCGATCAGGGTACAAGCAGACTGATCGACAATTAATTCGAACGATATCGGCCACGAAACCTTCGCGACGAATATCTTAAGCTATAAGCGATTGATTCGAAACCGCATTTATTTCGTCGGGTCGTTTTCGGACAATTACGCTATGCGAAACATTAATAGATAACTTTATTTTATTTTATTTTTTTTTTTTTTACTTAAAAAATCAATTAGATATATATTTTTTTTTATTTAAACAGTAAATAATTTCAGCAACTCTTACCTACCCGTTGCATCGTCAACTCTGCTGTTGCGCATTGACCGGTAAGTTGTAAAATTTGTTTATAATATAATTGCATTTTAGGGCAATGAATGTAGGATAAGGACTAAGATCGAATCGACATTTAGCCACGTCTCTAACCTTAAAGCTATACGTTATCTTATAATCGGAAATAATAAAATTAATGGAGATTAATTCGTAAATTAATTGCTACTCTCTTAATGCTTTTATATTATTTTTATTATTAATTTATTAATAGTATTATTAATTCTACGGTTATACAAACGAGTCGTATCACTGATAATAAACGATGCAGTAAACGTATATATTGAGGTTCGATTTAATTTTAATATTTAATTAATATGTCCAGGCAAAAGACGGTCTTGACGATCTTCGAGATCGAGGACGATCTAGTGAAAGTACCGTCTTTATCTGGACATGCTAATTAAATATTACAATTAAATCGAACGGGAGTAACGAATAGACAGCCGCGGGGGGAGACGAAGGGGGGGATGGGGTGAGAGCGAGCGCGAGTCTACGTGCCGCGCGCTGGTATATTCCCCCACTACTCTCACTCTCGCTTTGTCCTTCTTCAGAGGTTACGCGAAGCACAGTACATACGTATCGCGCACTCATGGCAACCGCGTTCTCGTGCCGAAATTAATACGTACTTTCGTTTAACGAAAACCGCCCGTCACGAGAACCATCTTCTCCTCTTTATTTTCCGTGTGAGGAGAGTACGTGTCGCAGCCGGTTCGTCGGTCGTTCCGTGAGTTCCGCGAAGTATTCGGACGTAATTTATCGGCTTTATTCTAAACGCGAGTGCCGGACAGGAACGCGCGAAAGCGTTGAATAATATTCGAGGTTGTAAAATCACGGTCGGGATGTTCGCGAGCGTCCAGTGCGCGGAAGGACGACTCGACACGTGCCATCTGAAAGGAGGAGGAGGAGGAGGAGGAGGCTCGGGAAGGGTATCCTGCACCAGTGGAACAACCCCAGGGTAAGTAGTATCATTTTTCCTTCCTAATGAAATGCTTCAGATTTATGATAACATTTTTTTAATATTTTATTTAATTAATTTAACATGTATGAAATAATGTTTTAATTTTTCTGTTGCAGATTAAAAAGAACTCCGCCGCTGCTTATCGTTTAGTGAAAAATTTAAGTGCCGCACGCCGTTATTAACAATTATACGAACCGCAGTCGGTTCGTCGGTCGTTCCGGGAGTTTCGCATAGTATTCGGGCGTGATTTTTTCGCACGACTTTATTTTAAACGCGAGTGCCGAACATGGAGCGCGCGGAAAGTGATCATTGAGTAATTATCGCGATTAAAATCACGGTCGGGGTGTTCGCGAGTGACTTGTGCGCGGAAGGATGACTCGACACGCAAACTGAGAGGAGGAGCAGGCCTCGGATAGGCATCCTGCATCGGCGGAGCAACTTATAGGTAAATATAAATTTTTTCTTTTTTTAGAAAATCAAAAAAAAAAAAAAAAAAAAGCTTTACCTTTACATTAATTAAAATATTAATATGTCTACATTAATATGTTTTACTTTTTGTTACAGTCACCGGCAGAATCCTTCAACTCCGCCGAAGCTCATGCAGATTGGTGAGTCGCATAATTTTTTTTATTTAGCATGTTGGGGTTTTTTAAAAAATAGCGCGCGTATGGTTTCTTCTAATAGGAATAATAAACGTGAGCAGAATAAACGTGAACAAGTTTCAGATAATGCACAGATGTATATTTTTTATCGTTGAGGAAATAAACTTTTTAAATCACATTATTACAATATTAATTAATTTAATAATAATAGTAACATGTAATAATATACAATACATGTGTAAACATAATTAATAACATATACCGCGGTAACTTTATGTCATAAGAGAAACAAATCTAATGAGTTACGAAACAAATATCGGATCTATTTTAATAGAAAAGTATATTTGCTACTTTTCGTAATGTGTATGTGTGCCCTAAATATTATATTCGCATATAAAACTTTCTATTTAGATATTATGTATTTGTCTCGCTCTTCCTTTATAAACATGCGTAAGACAGCATTGCATTATTGTATTTTTGAGTTTGTAGATATCGCTTGAAATAAATTACGCAACACGGGACACATTAAATATATTATAAAATTTTACGAAAGCGCATTCCGCAAAGTTATTCCGTAATTCAAAGAGTTTATAAAACACGCGAGTACCGTCAAACACGAGCGCGCGCTTATAATACAAATGGAATATGTAAATAGCACTTCAACGTATTTGTCAAAAAAGTATGTGTAAAATGCAACTTAACGTACTTATGTAAAGATATCAAAAAACAGTTAAAATTATTTGCGTCTCCTTAAATAAATGGAAATGAGAATTATTACAACAATAACGTTTGCCCAAATTTAATAATGACAAACAAGCAAGCGTTCTCCAACTTTTCTTATTTTACGCAACAATATTATATTTTAAAGATAGCAACTATCTTGCTTAAGCACAATGTAAATGTTATCAGAAGACATCGCGTAAAACAAGGACAAAATACTATCTTGTATATTCACAATGCACAAGTTTCTTTTTTTTTTTTTTTTTTTTTTTTTTCAGTACATTATATTTAATATCGTGTTTTACATATAAAGCTTCTTAAGTTATTCGGTAATAATGTTTATGAAATTGTGGCAAAAATCCTTCTCGATGGTCCTTATCTAAAATTGAGAACGAAATACAATTAGACTTTTAATTACAGAATTAGCGAGGTATTTCGCAAGGAAAAGAAACGAGATATATTAATTATTTGAAAATAATTTTTTTTTAAATATTAAAATTAATATTTTCCATTTCACCCTTACCCGTAAAAATTATTCTATATACCGCCGCTCGGTGACGTTTTCTTCTTGCCGTTTATCGTTCCTACTGCAGACGTTTGTTCAATAGGGCGATCAATTTCCTCCTCCGCGTGATGTCCGTTGCTGTCGCTGCTTTTTTCTGATTGCTCCTGCTGCAAAGGCATCTCGAGAGAATCCGAGGAAATACGCCTCGCGCCGCCGTATGATTCAGCGGCCTCCGGCGTTTCTTTCGTATCTTTTATATTATTCAACGAATCTGAACTCAAAGACGGAAAGTCCAGAGTCGTTTTCATTTCTAAAGAATCGGAGCTTCGGCATAATTGCTGATATTTTTTCTCCGCGTTGTCTTCTAATTCCAGGGAGTCCGTGCTCGTTTCCATGATATTGCTTTCTTTCTGCATCGCTCGTGAATCGTCAAGTACTTCCGTTTCCTCCATAAGAGGTTCCGGAATTGATTGAGCGATAGGTTTTTCAGCATCGGTAGCCTCGATCTGCGAGATGTCCTCCGTGGTGTCGTCCTGTCGTTCTAGTTTCTCCACGTTAGACTGCGCAATGCGTATTATTTCGTCAATTTCTTTTATCCTTTTTTCATAGTCGTCCGAGCCGGAAGTGCTAGGATTGAACGAGCCGGTCGCACTAGTCTCCGTTCTCGAACGCGGTAGATTTTCTAATTTGTATTTATTTTCCGGACTTTCGTGCTCCAGCAGTTCCTCTTCCTCGCGGGCTCTCAGCTCCATTAAATGTGCCTCTCTGCAGGCTTTCTCCAGACCTTCGAAATCTTTTAGCGAAGACAACGAGACATCGTCGCCGTGACCCGAACGACTGGTCATGTATCGTCGCGGAAGACTACCATTATTGCTACTAGAATCCTGCGAGCCGCATTGTTCCTTTCTTTTCGAATTCTCGGCCGCCACGGTGTTCTCCAGGTGCTCGAATTCCTGCAACGAGGTCAACGACGCGGTTTCGTGATCCGTAGGTTTTGTGAAATATTTTTTTCCTAAAATGTCGTAATCCGGGGTGCTACCGAAGCTACCGCGCATACTTCCTACGCTGCCTATGGATTCTTTGTGGCTACCTAAACTGCCGAGCCTACTACTACCGGCTTCGAAATCGGTGATCTCTTCCTCCTTGATATCTTCCAATGGTCCGCGATCGTATTCAATATCGTAGACTCTCGCGTCCGCGTGGAACTGCATCTCTATCCATTTTTTGTTCTCATACTGTTCTTCGTCGGAATAAGATTGAGATTGATCGTCGTTCGACGCCTGGGGAGGGCTCTCTTCGGTTTCGAAGTCGAACAGATCGTTGTTCTTCGACGTCTGGCTCGTTGATACCTGCGCGTCCTCTTTTTTCTCCGCAATTAAATTTTCTAGGTCGCGATCGTACTGTTTGCTCGTAGTTTGCGGCATTGAACTTATGCGAATGCTTTTACCCTCCGCGTCGAACTCCTTTGCTTCGCGTCCGACCTCCTCGATTACCACGAAGTCATCGATTATATCGGGCTTGTCCACGAGCTCGAATGAATCGCTATCGGGTGAGTGGCGCTCGGACTTATCTTTTTCTATATCTTTCTCTACAACTGTGTCGAAGGACATACCTGATGCCGAAGACAAGGACATGCTGGCCTGTTGCAGCATAGAGTGGACGGATGTTGCCGGTTCAAGACTCTCGTCTCCAATCATTTCTCTCATCGTCTCCGTCGTTTCTACGTCTCTTTCCGCGTCCCTTTTTACTTCTAAATCTTCTTCTATTTCGTTCTTTTCGCGTTCCTCGCTATCGCCGAGCCTAACTTGCGCGGAAATCGCCTGCGCTTTTTCAACCTCTTCTTCGGACATTTGTGACGACGTTACAGGTTGAGGAACGCTGGGCGCAGTTTTAATAGCAGAAGCAGCTGAATCTACAATTTTGGCTTGATCCTCTTCCAGCACTTCGTCCATGGATTCTGCTTCCATACCCAGGCTATCGTCTACGATCTGTTGAAAAATCATCTCGGACGAACGTTTCATACGGCACGGTATGTGACTGTCAATTTTATCTACGGTTTCGTCCAACGGTATTTCCTCGCTATTGGAAGAGTCCGACGCCTCGGCAGTTTCGTGCTCTGCGTCTAATGCGCTCTCCAGATTTTCATCTATCTCGTCGGCGTCTACATCTGCTTCCTCCGAAGGTACTAATGTCTCCGACAGCTCGCTAGTGCTGTCAATGCTACCGAGGTGACCTGAACTAAGAGAATTCAATGATTTCATGGATTCGTGGGAGCTTAGCGTACTTGCCGCGGTTTGATACTCTTGCGACGTAGGTAAAGTTTTCGATCCGTCGTGTTCGACGGACATCATCGCAGTCTCGTACTCTGACGCGGTTCCGGATTGTACGCCACCGACGGCGGATTGCATCGCCTCGACGTCTGACGAGCTGGGCCTGCTTCCGCTGCCAATTTCATAATCGCAGGATTGATAGTTGCTACTTTCGCCGGAGCTCGAAACGTCCGCTTCGCTTTCCGAGGTTTTAACTTTCTTAGATATTCTAGCTGGTTTCTGTCGTCTTCTGGGCGCCGGTTGAGGTAGCGCTAATGAATAGCTGTCGTCTCGATTATCCATATCCGAGCCGACGTCCGACGATCTACTGATAGGAAGCGGACTGGGGCGACCTTCGTCCTCCTCTTCCTGTTCCTCGACGGTTATTACAGGCTCTTCTTCTTCTTCTTCCTCTTCGATATCAATTTCAGGCGTTTTAATTGTATCCGCTGGTCTATCTTCAACGATGGCAGTTGGTTGAACAGATAATTTGTCGTCGACGATGTCTTCGGTAACTTCTCGATTCGTTTCATCGAATTTTTGAATTTTCGCGATCGACGATTCGGCGTGCGTGGCGACTTTAGTTTCAGTTTCTTGTTCAGTTTCTACAGGAACATGTTCGATGGACGGTGGTCTGTACAAAAACGGCAAATCGTTCGGGATGGACTCCGGTTCGAGTTTAAACTGAAACTCTGAAGGCGAATCTTTGATCTGAATCACAGTCTGATTATTTTCGCTCAGTTCTTCTATCAAGTCTTGCTTAGCTGCTTCCAAAGATTCTTTGACTTCGGCGATCTCTTTTTTTACTACTTGATCGAGCACCGTTATCGCGTATCTCGCGCTCAAATCGACGCTCTGAAGATCGTCTTTCTTTAATTTCAAGGCACAGGTATCGGAAGGAGCGATCGATTTACTAGATTTTTCGTGTTTCTCGGTAGTTTTTTCCATATGCCGTTTATATTCCTCACTCGGTGGTTTAATCTTAGTTAAATAAGTTTCCGTCCATTCTTTCAGAACGTCGTCAACTCTTGCACACTTGGGTGGTATCTCCGATTCTTTTTTTGTGAAATCTTTAGTCTCTTCTTTTTTATCCGTAGAAATGTCTCGTTGAGAAGTCTCTTTATTTATTTCCTGAGTCTTGATTTCTGCAATTTCTAAAGCTAAATCTTTCGCTTCCTCTTCCTTCATAGGTATCATTTCCGTGACGGCTTCAGTAATACTCGTTTCCCAATCAAAATCTTGGTGCGGTATCGATTGTTTTATATTAGCAACGTATTCTTCTGTTGGCGTTTTCGCATCATATTCTCTTTGCAAAGTGTCAACCAACTCTTGACAAGTAACGTCTAATTTATTTTCTATTAACTCGCTCTCCAAGTCTTCGGTTACCGGTATTACAGTAAACTTTGTTACTTTACTCGCAGCGGCTGTAACATCACTGGCAGCTGACTCTTTAATTGATTCGATCACACTAATCTCTTCCGAAGATTTAGTCACGGATTCTTGTTCGATAGATTCGTCTTGCGAGAAAGTACGAGTACGTTGTAAAGACGATTCGTACTCTTCCAGCTCTTGATTAAATACTTGAAAAGGCTGCAGGGTTTCTGATATTTCGATCTTTTCGTCGCCTATCATCCAGTCCACCGGCTTGATTTCTAAATCGCGCACATGTTTCGTCCTTGGTGAAACCAACGGCGGGCTCTCGATTTCGAAGCTGTCTGCTCTTCGTCTATCTTTTCTATCGTATTCTTTTGAGGCAACAGTCGAGGATAAAACATGCTCGTGAACCGGAGGAAAATCTACGAAAACGTCCTCGGATACAGTATTAGAACTGACGGTCATATCTTTCTCTTGGGCGATTTTCTCCAAAGAATCTACGGCAACACTTTCGTGTAAGGAAGCTACGTCTTTGCTGGTCTGGTCGGACACTTTGTGCTCATCTAACTCCAATGATGGCACGTCGAATGAATCTTGTCGGCTGTCTGCATCTGGTTCCAAGATTTCTAACACTCTAGCGCCCGAAAGTTCTGACATTATTTTGTCTTTCGAGAGACTGTCGGTATCTTTTTGCAGCGGCTCAATATGACCGCTCGATCTGTCAGAACGAAGACTTGGCTTAGATAAATCTTCCAATTCTCCAGTATCGACGTCGATGGTTTCCTCGAGATCAATCTGCTCGGATATACTACCGGGGCTTATAGTGATATCTTTATCTTGAAATTTTGCTTGCAAGGACGAATGTAAACTCTCCTCTCGATCACGTAGTGAGGATTCTTCTTCTTCTTCTTCTTCCTTCGTTGTGTCTTCGCTTATACTGTCTCTGGAAAATCCTGTCTCGAACATTTCCTGCTGTATAGATATTTTAGATAATGCTGCGCCTGTAGTCGGATGATCGTCCTTCTGCATAATACTTTCGAATTGCTTTGTTAAATCGTCCGCCAGTTTTTCGTGGTCGGTATCGCTACTCTCGGATGTTAATTGATCTAAATATTCTTTATTCAACATCTGTGGTTTCAATTCTGATACCGATGCTCTTCTCTCAATCTCACTTTCAATCGATTGTATCAAATCTTCTGCTATATTTCGCGCTTCAATTTCTTTCGCGACCGATTGTTCCTTCCTTTCCAAAGTTATCGGAGCTGTTTCGCTCGTAAATTGTTCGTCTTTTTTAATCTTATCAAGTAATTCTTTTTCGTCTCTTTGAGTAGATATAAATTGTTCAATTTTGAAACTCTCCAAATTTTCGCTGTAAGATTGTTTTTGTGCAATCATTTCAATTTGTTCCAAATTTATTTCCTTATCTGTTTTAGGCAGATTTTTAATATTTTCCACTTTCTGTGCGTCATCTCTTTTAATTCTAATCGCTACATCGACGTCGCTTTTTCTGTCTCTACTAGTTCCAGATTGTTTCGTGGCGGTCCCCTCGCTGTCCTCCAGCAATTTAAATAATTCTTCTTTTTCAGTCTTTGCTTTGGACTCGGAAGCACTTGCGTCTATCACTTTCTTACCTTCGATCACGTTCATTGACATTTTTTCCACAACAGTTTCATCCACCTTTTCGCTTTTGCTTTTTTTCTCCTCTGTTGTTTCAGCCGGCGATTCTTTAATTAATTTAAATTCCGATGACTTTTTCCTCTCCACTTTCTCCTTTTCCTCGTGAGTTATAAATTTATCCGCTCCACTGGAGATTTTCGACGAAAATACTTCCTTCTTCTCCACCTTACTTGTAGCTTTGGTATCGACCTTTGAAGTAACGGTATCGAAATCTTTGTCTCTCATTGCACTCATGTCTTCGAACATCTTAAACGTATCCTGTGCGTCAGCGAAGGTTTTAGAAAAAGTCTGCGTCTTACTCTTCGTGGTCGAGCGTTCTTCGTGTCGCGAGGTAACTTCCTCGCTAGATTTTTTCTCCGTGACGGTGACGGTCTCATCTTTTCGCCCTGGTAATTCTTTCTTTGTTCCTTCTTTCTCCTTTGTCCCTTCCACGATACGCTTGGGTATACGAGATTCGAATTCTTTTTTCTTACTGGATGGCGAGGCAATGTCTTTTTCTTTCTCCGTAGCAAGAGAACTTTTTGGCGATCTCTCTTCCGGTTTCTCTGACGGTTTGCTTTTTCCTTCTCTCTGATTTTTATCCTTTTCAGCCATCGAACTAGAAATTGGAATGCGAGACTCGAATTCTTTTCTTATTTGTTTAACTCCCGCGTCAGCAGTAATTTTTTTATCTTTATCGTAACGATTGATTTCAGTTTTTTCTCTCATTTTTGCTTCTTCTTCGATAATTCGCCTTTCTTCTTCGAGAAATTGCTCGATCTCCGTTTTATCATCCAAAGGAAATGCTTCCAAAGTTTCCTTTTCTACAAATCTTTGCACGTCTGTGGATATATCGAGCTTTCTTTGTGTGACTTTTTCTGCAACCGGAGTATGTTTAATTTGCGGCTCCTCGGCAAGCTCTCTTTCCTTGTTTAATAATTCCTTGCAAATTTTCGTCACCGGCTGAGTCGCTATTTTTTGAGCCTCTTCATCCCTTTTTTTATCGTCGTCCTTTTTCTTTTTATCTTTCCACGGTTCCTTCGTCCATTTATCAACCTCCGTAGCAGCTTTCAAAATCTTCTCTATTTCCCTCGATTCCGCTACGTGTCTTTCTTCAATGTCAATCTTCTCCTTTGTCATTTCCACCGTACTCTTTTCCTCGTGGCTCTTCTGATCGTCCGTCTGGTCAACCAATTTACCCTTGAGAGACTTATCCTTATCAGATTTGACCGAGTCTTGCGGGTGCAGTCGTGGTGTTCCCTTTGCCATCTCCTTCTGTATTTGTTCCTCAAAATAATGTGCTTTTTCGGCCACTGAACACTCCGAGATATCTGGCACATTGATGTCCTCGATGGTCTCCGATCTTATGACGTCCGAAATGCCCTCCGTTGTTCCATCACCCTCCTCGGACACGATATTCGGCTGGCACGACTCGCTGTCGCTCTCGTTAATGGTCAATTGAGAGGTCCTCGAGATCTCGGATTCAGAACGCTGGTAGTTTTCGCGTTTCCTCGAGATATCCTCCCAAAATTTACGCTTCTCCGAGTACGTTTGCTTTTCGAGATCAGGCGACAGATCCGGTTCCGATTGATCGGCGCTTACTTTATTGGGATAACTAGCATCTACGGATTCTAGGGAACAAGCCGCTTTTTGTGCAAAGGATTCGTGGATAGCGGCATCTAGAACAACCAAGAATTATGCTCACATTACTTTTTATTAATCATGTCGTTATAATGACTGCGATACATCGTGTCTATTTCTTTTTACAATTGTTCATTTCTCTTTTCTTTTTTATTTTTTTTTTTTTTTCTTTTTTTTTCTTTTCAATTCACAGCGAGATCTGGCGATCGAGAACTTCCGTAGCGTAAATCCTTCGTCTTTCATTTTTATTTTCTTTTCTTTTCTTTTCTACAGTCGTGGCAGGTACAAGTTGCAGTAGAGCCATGATGTGTGAAGCCGCAAAATGCGAAACAGCAGTCCATTTAACTTGGATTTCGCGGCAAAGCATTTCTGAGCAAGTCTAATCTTGCTAACGTTATTAAGATACTTATTTTTCATATAGATAAAATTTTATAACTACAAAAGAATGGACTTGATCTGTTTCATATTTTTACAGCTTTAATTCATTATAAAATACAACTTGCTAAGTTTTGAATGTATGTAATATCGTTATGTAATAATATTATTAATATTGTTAATATCATTAACAATTTTTTTTATACTTAAAAAATTATTAGATGTGTTACAGCTTGAATTATAATTGCGGATATATTTCCGTCAAAAATATAACTCACAAATACGAAATAAATTTTTCTATTTCTTGCACGTACAACGATTTGATCTTAAAAAAAAAATTATTGTCGCGAACAACCACCGTGTGCCTCGTCACTTCGAAATTTACCGCGAGCCAGTTCGAGATTTACTGTAGATTCCCTTGAAAGACGAACGCATCTGCGAGAGAGAGCGATAAATTATTGTCACTGCGTTGCCATCGGCTTGAAGAAGGAAAAAAAAAAAAAAGAAAAAAGAATTACTGAAAGCCGATGGATTTCGTTGTTTGCGGCACGCGATATTTTATGTTCGAGGTAACGTTAAGATCGCCGCGACGAATTTTTTTTTTTTTTTTTTTTTTTTTATAATTAAAATTGCGTGACGATAAATCTGGCTCTTACTCCGATTTAAGAGTCCTAATTAAGGAACAATATTTTCTAACGCCTGCAGAACGAAGTTTATAGTTTTATACTTAAAAAATTATTAGATGTGTTACAGCTTGAATTATAATTGCGGATATATTTCCGTCAAAAATATAACTCACAAATACGAAATAAATTTTTCTATTTCTTGCACGTACAACGACTTGATCTTAAAAACAATATTATTGTTAAGAAAAGAAAACACTCGTCAAGTATTGCTGTATTAATTATCTATGTACGTATTTACATATTATATGATATAATTATAATTAAACATTTGTATATATGTATATTCTGTTTCTATCAGAAAATTTCTTTAGATTGCGGAGACATACTCTTTTGTATTAATATCCCATACGGTTGTCTATGATAATGTTGAGGACGGCAGTTCGGTCTGCAAGTATAACAAGTACACAAATATATCGTTATTATTGATTTTTATAATGTGGATATAAGAATTAGTTTGTCGATAATCGTTTTGACGCGCATTGTCTTGTTATTAGATTTATGAATAATCAATCGATGTTTAATATCGTACTTATTATAAGCGGACTTCTTTAATCACCTAATGCTATTTTAAATAATGCTCAACAACTAAACAACTTGTTAATTTCTAAATATCAATTTTTTTGTGTATTTTATTTTTCTTGAATTTATGTATTTTTATTATATAAAAATTTTATTAAGTTTTAGGCACGGTGCAAAAAGGAAAGAATTAGTGATAAACTAGGTTGTCCAAAAAATAATCCTTATGTATGTTACTTTACTTGATATATAGTATTTAAAAAATATTAAATTTAAACATAAAAATAGATATATAATTTTATATTCTATTTTTAAGTATTAATTTTTAATTTGCTTCATAATTTTCTAAAATACATATTTACTACGAGAAATTTAAAAACTATTTTATGGGCAACTTTTGCAGAAAGATAAAAAATAGAAATAAAGAAAAATTAGTTATTTAATAAATTTTGTACTTTATTTAATAAAGAGCAAATTGTTAGTTGTTTGATATGAAATATAATGTTAATATATATATAAGAAATTTTAAATTATTTAATTGCGTATTTGTAATTATTTTAAAGGATTTTGACAAATGCTTAATTAATATTTTTCAAAGTTATAACAGAAAAATTTGTTTATTCTATTTGTCTTTAAAATAAGAACTTCTAATTAAATCAAAATTTATTACATTCACGTAAGATGTTACATAACTTTAATGACATTATCCAATCACGATCGATCAAAAGCGCCTTACTTGTGTTATTCGTGATAATATCATTCTATTATCCTATTAATGGCATGTCAATTTTTGTTATGCATAATCAAAGAGACGGAAACTCTTTCTGGTCTTCATTTTAAAGATTATTTCTCAAATATCTTTTTAAGTTTTTTTTTTTTTTTTTTTATTTTATTTTATTTGGTTTAATCAACATCCTCGATATCAGTGTGACAATCGCTAATATCGTTATCAACGACGTCCGGAACATGCAAAGTGTTTTCCATTTTGTTGGTCATGATAATCTGCGATGCTGCCAGGATATCAAGGTCTTCATAAACCTGATAAGCAGCTGCCTCATCTAATTTACTCTCATCTTCGGACCCTTCCATATCCTCGCTATCGGTGTTTGGCATATCCGGGATGTTCTCGGTATCCGTTTTGTCGAAAGAAACTTCTTCTCGCGACAATCGATTTCGTACTTCGACAGAAAATGGTCCGTCACCTTCTTTGGTTGTGATCATCTCACCACCTAACTCGGTCAGAATATCCGATCGCAGCGTGACATAAATCGCCGGTTGAATATCTTCGTCGCCCTCCATATCTTCCAAATCTGTTTCCCCTTGATAGCCGTTATCAATTACTTTTAATTTACTATCTTTCTCATCGGCTTCGTCACTGTAGATCTCATCAACGTCGGTGAGATTCTCCGCGAAGCTACCGCGACGTGATCGAGATCGAGCTTCACCGTCAGCTATAAGATAATCCAGATTGTCGTTGACTGTTTTGGGCTCGTTTCCTAACTCAATAACTTCCGCGCCAGTTACAGAAATCGATGGATTCACTTGCGTTACTCGCGTAGGACTAAGTTTACCGATTTTATTGGTGATCATTGTTAACTCGCCCTCGGAATCTGTGTCGGAGAAGTGCAATGATGCGTTGCTCATCATAGCATTCAATCGTCTTCTGGTAGATCTAGATTTGCGCTTGACCTTTGTTCCAGGAGAACACTCTTTATCATTAACTTGAGCATTTTGTTTCGTCGTGAGACGACCCTGTTCATTGATTTTCGTTGCCATATCTATTCTTATGCGTTTAACGTGTTGATCATAAATCGTGTCAAGTGCAAATTATTAATAAACTTAAAAATATCTGAAACTGAAAATAACAAGAAAGAAAAAATTAACATTTAAAATAAATATAAAATAAAATTTTAAATAAATTGTTAAAATCAAACGTAACATTTATAAATAAAAATAAAAAATTTAATTACAAGAATAAAATAAGTTTTTATCATTTATAAAATCTATTATAAATATAATCTTGTGTTAAAAGAAATAAAAAAAAAACAGATTTTATAAGTTATAAATCTATCTTATTCTTGCATAAAAGATTTTGAGCTTTAGTATTAGTAAAATAGACGAAAAAGAATTAGTAAAAATAAACAATAAACAAAAAATAAACAAACTAAAAAGACTCACGTTTTAATAATTGTGTGTGAATGCTTGAAAGAAAGACAAATATGAAATTTGCACCGTTCTTCTTCGTCGGTACGGATAAAACTAAAGAAGTCCGCCACCGGAACTTTCAAGCATTTGTTGATGCTGTTACGTCTAATTAAATTAAAGAAGCCTCATCCAATTCTTAAACCATAAACCGATTATCTTTCTCCCCTTAAATTAAAACAGAATGACAATCGCATTTTATCATTTTTAAGTCGAGACAAAAAGATATGATTCAACAAGAGATTTTTGACCTTGTCGAAATAGTTTCTTTTTCTATTTTATATTACACGCTTTGCTTACGAACGACCTACGTCGCCAGACCTTTCTCAAGATATCTTTGTGTTAATGGATATAGTATACAAATATGTTCACGTAACAAAGTATTCATCGACAACACTTTATGCTTCATTAGGCAAGTTCTCTTTTTGCACCTTGCATTTATAGTGTTATAGACGAAATAGATTTTCAAATTGAAACTTATTGTAATTCAAATAGTTCAACATGCGATGTATTTTTTTTGAATATGTATTAATACGTGATATTGGTAAATCCATTTTGCGAATCAAGGATATTCTATTTTCTACATTTTTTATATCATACCTGTTTGTTCCTTTTGTAACGTGTCGGCTATGAGTTTCTTTTCTGTCGATGAGGATGTCTCCTTAGGCTTATCAGTTTTCTCCATCTGTTCCATTTTGTACTTTGATTTGTAGTAATCTAATTTTTGATTTATGATATTAGAATCTTCGTAACCTGTATATAGTAAAAAAAAAAAAAATCTTATTAATGATAGTACATACATAAAGCATCGCTAATAAATTTATTTGAGAAATATGGAATATATTATTTAATACTTAAATACATCTTTTACAAGATGAATATTTTTATATTTACATAAATTTATTTAAAACTATTAAACTCAAACTTTATTAAATTATTTATAATTTTAATGTGCAAAAAAATTAAAAGAATTTTTAGTACGTTTTTTTTATTTTTTTCTCTTGCATTATCATTTTTAATAGACGTACCTTTTAATTTCTTTTTCATTTCATGTTTAATAATAGTTTCGGGGAGAACAATATTTAATACACAAACAGGCTGCTGAGGTGGTTCTCCTTTAGCAACTTTTGGTTCTCGCATGAACAACATCCTCGCTACTGGATCCAGCAGTGGATCTTTCACTTTAACATGAAATGACAATCGATTCTGTCGAAAAGCCCTGAATGTAAACTTTAACTGCATCCCAGACTTTGTTACTGGCACTAAATTCCCACTAAATTCAATATAAAGATCTTTTCCATCGAGTGCTTCAACGTCGCGACTTTTAACAAGTTCCGTAAATTCTTCTTGTCTTTCCAAAGTGTGCATTCCCTCTTTGCCATCGGTCATACACAATATTCGCAATGTGGCTTCTAACAAGTCCATTCTCTTTGAATATATTATAAAACTGTATAGAGAAAAGAATTTGTTAAAAATGAGGTAATTACTGTTATAATGTACACTGAAAGACAGATATGGCATTTGATGCGGCCGAGCGGCGACGGCGGCTGGCGTACGTGACTTCCTCTTTTCTCGGTCGCCGAATGTGGGGAGGTGTAGTAGGTCGCGTTCCTCCTCAGTCCTCTGTGACCGGTGCCCGCAACACATCTACGCGCGCACTTCGTGTGAGATTCGACGCACATCACGCCAAGATCACGTATGCTAGCCGCCGTCGCAGCACCACAAATGCCATTTCTGACGGTGAGTGTACATACATACATACATACATACATATATCGTAATAAAAAGTCTCTTACTTCGTTATATATGGTACGTGTAAAGATGCCTCGTACAATTCCGTTGCCATTTTCGGTACTGCACCAATATTTCTGCAGTCCATCAGCCAGAATCTTGCCGAAACTGTAGTGGTGAACGACACTTTATCATTCATGAATGTTAACGGCGTTGATCCGGTAACGTCCTCCCATTGTGACTCCTTAGTTCCGCCTAAAGTTAACTAATTTTTATTATCCTAACAATAAATTATTGCAAAGAAAAAAAATAGATTAGACATCTAAAAATAATGATGTAATTTAAATGTTTTACATTAAGTGTTATTAAATTTTTGCTCATTAAAAATATACATAATTACCCGCAATACTACACAAAAGGCGTAACGTAGGTGTCTCTCCACCATATTGATTGATCATTCCCTTGTTCGCGGCTTGTGGCACAGGAATCGTAAGAGTTATTGGTTTATGAAACTTTCGTCGTCTGGGTTCGATTGTGATAACCGGCGAAACGGCAACGCAATTTCCGAGCAGTTTAGCCGTAAGTTCGGCCGGAATAACATGAGCCTAAGTACAAATAAAAATTTTATGCTTCTTGCCATTCTTTTATTCATAATTACGTGGCTATCTGTAATCAAATTTATTAAGATAATCTTAATTACCTGTAAACCAACTTTGATTTTCTTCGTCAACGCTCCCGGTGGAAAAACTGCTTGCACGTGGTTCGCCACGCTAGATAATAAAATACAACCCTCGGCACCGATAACGTGAACTTCTTGCTTGATTCTGGTCACTATAGCAAAATACTGTGGGAAGTCTGTGGTAATTATGCGAGTTATTCTACCCGAGTGTGCAGCGCTCATCTGAGGATCTAAAAGAGAATAATAATTTGGTTATACGTATGCGTATATGAATTAATATTAATACTATTACATTAAAATTAATAATTTCGAGAAATAAAAATTGTTAAGATATTAAACTTTTGCGATTACCATAAGGCGTATTAAGAAGGGTGTCATCGTTATCTACAGAATTATCGTGTTCTTTCCACGTTTCTCCATTTTCACTTCGCAGGATAATAATTTCCCGTTCTTTTCCGTGAACAGACGCAAAGTGCGGTATGTCGATTAAGACGGGTCTGAAATTCGTGTACTTGCATGTAAGTTCGAGAGCTCGTGTTACATTTTAGCATATCATAGTAATAAAAAGAAATATAATTTTCATATATATTTTTCATATATCTAATATAAGAAAATTATGTTGAATATTTAAGTATTACCCTAAGAATTTCGCCCCCACGGGACCCATCTCGATAATTCGAGTTGCAAGAGCTTCCCCTTCCATCAAAGGAGGTGGATTCGCCACTTTGTTTGCTTTTACTAATCTACATGTTACGCGAATCGGCATCGTTGCTCTTCGAGGCGGTACAATAATACGCACACCACTGTGTCTACATCCTCTCATAGCACCACCACGGGCATCCACCAGAAAACTTATTAAAAATCTATAAATACAAATCCTTGTGATTCTACGCACCTATTTTCTCGTATATAAATACCATATATACTTTTTAATCAGTTATCTGTTTTTATACTTACGATCTGAAGTGTAACTTCCTAGAAAGAAAAAAAAAATATTTTTAATCAAAGTTTAACAAATATCAAAAATTAAAACTTATTTTTTGTTAAAAAAAAAAAAAAAAACAATTATTTTTAATACATACCCTAGATTCAATCCATCGTTATCAAAATTTTCTGCTAAACAATAATTATTGCTTTGTGTAAATTCCTGCTTTTCTTCTTTTGTGACTGAAATAAAAGCAATTGTAGATTCTAATAATTGTAGTTAAAATGTGCACTAATACTTTGAAAATAAGATATTTTACAAATTGTTTCATTAATAATATATTTTATTTTTTTTATTTAAATAAAATTAAAATATCCATATTATTTAAATAAGAAATATTTGAAAAATAGTTTGAAATACAGACTGTTTTAAGAACTTTGCATTTTTTTACCTTGTCTATGCACTGGATCATCCCGAGTAACATCGATAGGTAATGAATCATCCCTTAAACTCTTCATCAAGTCTGCCGTAAGATATCGATAAGGTTGTTCGCTAATTAACGCATCAGAACCTGAAAAGGAGTAAAATTCTTTAGACTATTCAATTAGTTTCATTTACGTTGTTTATGCGCACGTACCACCTTCGTCTTCCGAATCGGACATAAAGCTAGTCTCTTGCAAGCTTTCTGGAGCGATTACTTTGTACTTTTCTTCCCAATTTTTATTATCCGGAGTTTCATTATCGTAAGGCAATCCTTTCAGCACTTCCATTACAGAGATATATCCTAATTTTTGTGCTATGTTCAGTGCCGTTAAGCCGTCCTGTGACAACAAATTTTATAAATTAATTAAATATCGTACCGTAGAATTCATATTTCTTTATATTTTAGAATTTTTATAAAAACTAATCAACTTTATAATCGCATACATAGCAATACAATGCTTACATTAGTACGCGCTTTATGTGAAGCATTTCCTTCCAACAAAGCAGTGACGATATGAGCATGACCCTGTTGAGCAGCCTGATGAAGCGGAGTATAATTCTGATTAGTTCTAACATCAATTGTGGCGTTATGTTTCAATAAAAAGCGTATCATCGATAGATTTCCGAAGTGCGCGGCCACGTGTATCGGTCTATAGCCAGTCTCTGTTTGACTTTCAACGTCGGCCCCGTTCTTCACCAAGATAGAAGCCACCCGAATAAAATCTTCTTGCGCGCATAGGTGTAACGCCGTGAGTCCATTCTGATAGATTGATAAAGTTAGTACAGATTAATTATAGACGAATTTCTGCTTGGTTAAAAATTTATATCTAAAGATCTGTAAACATATATAATATTTAAAAAGAAGTTGATTTACTTTGGCTTTTTTATTAGGATTGGCACCGTGTTCAATTAACAAGTTCGTCATATCATAATGTCCTTTCTGCGCACTCAAATGCAACGGAGTGAAACCTGCTTTAGATTCTGCGTTTGCGTTTGCTCCGTTCTCCAAGAGAATAGAAGCGATGTCCATCTAAAAATTAATAATTAGATTAGGTTTTCGCAAAAAATTAGCACGAATAATGAATATTAGAGGAACGCGTAGTGTTATGTGTCAAAAAATATTTTTGAGGTTATCTTAAGATTTATTACTTATAATTTTCAAATAAATTTACCTGATTTTTGCGAGCAGCGATATGTAACGGAGTGTGTCCATTTTGCGTTGCAAGTAGAGGTGACGCTCCTTTTTCCAATAATAAAGTTGCAACATTTGGATGATCGTAATGACATGCCAAATGCAAAGGCGTGATATCGTTCTGAAATATTAAAGATAGTTTGGCGACACCTATTCGGATGGTAAAACATATACTTACATATAATTTATACAATATTTTAAATTTTATTATTGGCACAAAAAAAAAACCCGTAGTTATTTTCATAATCTATTAACAAATAACAATGTTAAATTCTTCGTTATAAAATTTTACATAAGTATAATTCTAAAAAAAAAAAAAAGAAATAACATTGTGCAATTACTAATAAAAATAATATTAAAGAAATGAAATTATAATATAAATTAAAACTGTGTTCTCTCGTTTGGTTAAATGTCTGAATTTATTTTTCACACACAATTTAATATATGATTTGCATAAAAGTACACGAACCTTTCCTTGAACATCGAGTTTGCTTTCTTTTTGTAAGAGTATATTTGCGACATTCATATTTCCATATTTAGCCGCGATATGTAAAGGTGTAAAGCCGTTTTTCGTTGCAGCTTTAAGAGAAGCATTGTTTTCCACAAGAATAGCCGCCACCTGCTTGTCAAAAAAAAAAAAAATTGTACGATAATAAGAAAAGTAGATAATAAAAGAGGAAGAAAGAGAAGCGGGTCGATAAGATGAGCAGAGTGAACTTTCAGAACATAGATTTGAGAGATATAAAATTATTCGAGATTTATAAATAATGAAATAAAGGTAAACTTAAAGAATAAACAAGGTAACGAAAAAGTTTATTATATAATGAATACAATAATGGATAAACATAACATAAAATGTATAATTAACGTAAGGAAAAATTATAATTAACATAAGGTGTAAAAGAAGAATACGTGCGAGATGAAACAGCGATGCGAACGATGGTGCACAGGAAATAACAGTAACGATAAATGTGTCCGCAGCAGCTCGCTCCATCCTAAATGAGATACTCGCGTTGCCGGGTCCAGAACAGGTATATTCTATTTTGCGTGGCGATGTAATCCGCTATTTGCGCGCATTCTTTATACATTACCTCTTCTTGACCCTCCTTTGCTGCAATATGAAGAGCTGTGTACATGTCTTTCGTAGCGGTGTCCACAGCTGCACCATGTTGCAGCAGCAGCATAACAATGTCAATATTTCCTAATCGGGACGCTATGTGAAGCGGTGTTTGCTGTTCCTATAAAATAACGATAAGCCAATATTTAAAAAATGCAAGGGAGAAAAAAATTAATTTTATTTGAAATAATAAGGTGGAAGCGTGAAAGTGATGTTGCGAAGAGATTTGTGATTAAAAACATGAAATTACAAATTAGATTTCTTATGGATTCATATTATATGTGTGCCTGAAAGATTCAAAGTGACTCAAGTAGGAAGCGTGAAAAACACTAAATTTGTCTTACTTGCAAATGGAAGATCATATATTTTGACTTTTACAAATTGCCAGGTAGAAAAGTCAAATTTAAACTTCGGCATATGAGACTGGTTAATGGCTCATGCTTTTATGTAAAGGGGTGCGTATGAGTGATCATTTGTATGTATACGATATATACATTTGCTTTTGATTTTGGGAGAGGTACTCGCGTTAAACTAAACAAGCAGTATTCACTGGCTGAAGGTCGAAAAAGCGGCAAAAAGGGGGGTCGGAATCGATTTCGGAATGCAACACGGCTCTACTTACCCTTGCACGAGCATCGACTTTGGCACCATTTCTTAGCAAAATTCGAATAATGTCTGTTTGATTAGCTCTGGCTGCCAGATGCAGGGGTGTTTCACCCCTAACAGTTGGCACGTCAGGATTGGCTTCATGCTGCAGTAGGAATATCACGATATTCATACACCCCATAAAACTGGCCACATGTAACGGAGTCAGTCCGGACTGCAAACACATGTATTGTCTGTTAATATTTCGATTTTTTGATATGACTCCAGAATTAATTCCAACAATTTTGTTTATCGCTGTCGTTTTTATTGTTTCGGCGAAATCAGCGCCTCGAAAACTGACGAGGAGTAAATACATAAAAATGATCGTCACAAAAAGAGGTCACGCCGATTGACTTTATCAGTTTTATTATTAAACGCACGACCCTTTAACCAGTCTTTAAAATTTACCGATCAATCTTATTTTTGCGGGGCACAGAAGGACGGACGAAGATTGTTCTTAATGACGTTGATTACCATCAATGTGCGGTACATATCACATATATGACTTTTTAATTGCACCCCGAACATACGTTTTGCGCGTTACAACGACCATTTCTGTGCAAATGTGATATCGGTATCACAATTCGGCTTCGTAATATTCCATCCAACTCGTTGCTATCGACACTATGTGAAAACATTTGTGATTTACAGTTTGCGAGGAGACATTTATGAAAATATGATTGCGAGATACTCGACAGTGCGAACGAAACGTTGCGTTACCTCTGTAGTTGACTCGATAGATGCGCCATGCTTCAATAGAAGTTCCACCACTTTGATGCGGTTCTTCTTGCAAGCGATGTGGAGTGGCGTGAAACCATTCAGAGCTCGAGCATTCGGATCGGCTTTGCGATCGAGTAGCAGCTTAGCTACCCTGACGTGACCACAGTGCGCGGCAACGTGGAGCGAAGTCAAATAGTCGATGGTCACATCGTCTACTGGCGCCCGGTGGTACAGTAATACTCTTGCAGCATCCACATGATCTCCTTGAGAGGCCATGTGTAATGGTGCGAGTCCATTCTGTAATTCAGGAAAAAAAAAAAAGTTATAACGTATACATAAAGTCTAAATTGGGAATCGATCGATAAATTAGAATTAGGACACTTTGCTTAAAGATATTTAATTCTAACTCTAGATATAACAGCATGTAATCTTAATCTTTAATTTTTTTCCCCGTAACATTAATTTTCTTTTACAATTCGTTAAAATTATATCTATCATAAACATTAAAATAATAAATAAGAGAAAAATTATTAAAAAATTTACAGATTGACTGATATAAGAAAAAAATTGAGTCGATCGTTTAAAATATACCTTAGTACGTGCACTGATCGGTGCCGACATTTCAAGTAGGGTGCTAACAACTTGTTCATGTCCCGAACGTGCTGCACAATGCAGTGGAGTTAAACCGTCTCTAGTTTTGGCATCGATTTGCGCCGAATTCTCCAATAATATCTTAACCATATTGTTTTTGCCCCACTTTGCTGCGACATGTAAAGGGCTTATATTATGCTGAAAAAACAAATTTTGTTCACAGTAATTAAATTATAATATTACATTTAAAATTATTTAAAAAGTAATCAAAATTACACTATTTCTGAAAGCAAAATAAAATATAATTTATTATTATATGTACATTATTTTAAATCGCAACTCTACAGACTCAGAACATTATATATGTTCAAGTTAAAAAATTTAAACGTAAAGTTATTTTAAAATTGTTTAAAAAAATCTGTATTTTAAAATTCTGCGTAATTATTTTTCCATATAAATCGCCAAATATACTTTACCTTAGCTAAGTAATTTACATCAGCCCCTCGTTTTATTAATAAGCGTGTTATTTCCTCGTTCCCATAATGAGCGGCGATGTGAAGGGGGGTGAAACCACTCTTCGATGTTACGTCGGGCTTATGATCGTTCTATAACATTTAATCGCATCGACGTAATATTTTAATTCGATATTATATTTTTAACCCGATTGATTATAGTTTAATATGCAAATTTTCCTCCCTTACTTGTAAAAGCAAGTCAGCGGCTTTACAATCGTCTTTCTTCGCGGCGATATGGAGTGCCGGCAATTTGACCTTACCCTTCGAATCGTTCTCTAAAAGTACACTGACTACCTTATCGTGGCCTTGCTGCATCGCCACAGCGAGCGGGGTGAATCCATCCTGAAAACCGCCCAAGTAAATCAATTAAAAATGTAAAAGTTTAATGAGGTAGCGTTTTCTTTTTTATATATAACTTCCAGTTTATTAAAAATTTACAAATAGCCTAGTTTCTTTTTACTGCTATCAGAAATAATTTCGCTACGAAAATAATTTCTGTACAGATAAGAAATTAATTTTATTGGAGTTACAGTAGAGCCAGCATAAGTTCGTAATAAAGTAATATATTTAAAAAAAAAAGATATAGAACAGGCTCACCTCAGTCGCGAGACTTTGATTCGCTCCATTGTTGAGCAGGAGTTTGACGACCTGGTCGTGATTCTCTTGCGCAGCCATGTATAAAGGAGTGAATCCGTTTTGCGATTGGATATTAACCGCGGCACCATATTGAATAAGTATATTGACTATTTCGGACTGACCGGCTGAAAATTAATATATAAAATTATATATAATTATGATAGCGCGTTCTGTGTAACGAGAACTAAGCCTTTCTTCCTTTCTTACCTAACGAAGCTATGTGTAACGCTGTATTTCCTTTCTTCGTCGCCGCATCGACTTTTGCACCCCGTTTCAATAACTCGGTTACTATTTCGACGTGGCCATCCTTCGAGGCTAAATGCAAAGCATTTAAACCGTTCTGCAATAAAATAAAAATTAATACTATTATAATGCTATTATAATAAGAATATTTAACTATTTTATTTAATTAAAAATTTAGAGAGTTTAAAAATTAATAAAATTAATTAAATTTTTAATTTAATGCTTACCGAGTTGGCTGTATTAATATCTAAGTCAGTATCGAGAAATTCGACCACTTTCTCGAGATTGCCGGATCGAGCAGCGCGAAGAAATGCTGTCGTGTCATCAGCCTAAATGCAAATATTTTATTTCTTAATAAACGACTGTAAAGAGCAAACATTTAGAAACAGAGAATATAATAAAGAAAATAGAGATGTAACGTTGATGTTTAATTAAAAAAAAAAAAAAAAAAAAAAAAAAGGCAAAGATGCATAATATGGTTATTTATATAGATATGATGTAGTACAAGTAACCCAGATTGATGCAACCCTGTCCTTTTTCTTTTACCCTCGCGCATTTTAACACTTTGTGCTCGTCGCTAGTATCCTTCTCATCAATCAACGTTATTTGCACTCCAAAGCAGTGCAGAAAGAATGTCAAATATTTGTGAAACCTCATTCTTTTTCTGCGAAAAGTTTTGGAAATCTACAGAGAATATTTATAGAATACAAAAACTTTAAAGACATCCAGAAAATGAAATAATCTTGAGCAATTTACATTAATAAATATTTTATGTTTCATAATAAATTATTAAAAAGTAGAAGAATATTGAATTAGGAACAAATCGGCTGTTTAAAATATTAAAAAGACTAAAGTCAACTAGAGATTTTCTCTTTTGTTTCCTCGAAGTACGAACCTTGCGGATCTCACCCCCTATGCCTACAACCCGCTTGTGAATCATCGCGATAAGGAATCATGTCGGCCAGGTGGTCTGCTCCGCATCAGCGATATTTGCGCGCGCGCTTGCTATATTCCGTCACCCTGACCTTTAACCGGTAGCTCTCGTCGGCTTTTATATCACGTCTAGTGTTTAACGAATCGCGTTTTTATAGCTTTTTGGTTACGACCGCCGACGCCGCATTTCTCTTTAACGGCGTTGTGCGCCGTATTTGCCGGCTGTCACGCCTGAACGCCCCATCCGGTCTATTTCGCGCATCACCCTGATAGCCCACCCTCTTTCTATGTTCTTACCTCGAAGAAATCGTCCACGCAATACCTCGTTGCTAATGAAATTGTAATCAGACACTGGCTTATAATTTTTGCTATACATTTTCAACATGCTCGGATTTCTATACGACTTTCTTGCATGTGAGAATAAATACTACAATAATGAAAACCTAATACGGCTGTTGCGAGACATCTTTCTTCTTAAATACCCTACCGAATTTTCGCCAAGCAAAAGCAATAATTATAAATTCAGAATTTTAAAGGCAATATCAATCTCCGGCCGGCAATTCCGATTCTGAAGCATCTATATATAGGTAACAGTTCTTGATGCTTGTGAATCATAGTATCGCAAGTTCTTCGAAGAGCTGTAAACCTGGCGATTGATTCTAGAGCAGAGAGTGCTCGAAAACTCCATTCACTGTCTTCTTCGATCGGTCAATTCGGAGTGGACGAGAAAGAGAGTGCATTCACGACAGAAAAAGAGAGAGGGAGAGAGTGAGAAAGTGCGGGTGCCGGTTCCGAACCGCTATGCCGCTTCTATTCAAGACCATACCTGGCTGGTACTGTCGGTGACCATTGTGACTAATGGCTCGGCCAAGAAAAGCGTCTTTCGACTGCTCGGGCCCCGACGTCGATCGTACGCACGCACGAGACGCTCGTCTCTCCTTTAACACCGACCGCGCACGTTACACCACCATTTGTGCACACGACCCTCGGGGGTGCGCACGATAACGCCAGGAAGAGAGCGTTAGGTGGTAGGAGCCGCCCTGCGGGAAACACGCAACCGCGCAGAATCGAGCGACAACGATCTTGTATATAGAGGGAACACCACACACGGGGGTGGCTTGCATCAGGGGGTGACTTGTGCCGGCTCACTTGCACCATCTCGAGAGGCACATGCGTCGTAGGTTTTTTCGTCGCCGATTTCACTGGCGCCCTTCTATTTCGCCTTCGCATTGTTCCGGCTTTCTCTCTTACTCAATCATACTGTGTCGTACAATTATTCCGGCAGTAAAATTTTTTTTGTCTTTTACACCTTCTTCCTTTCTTTTGTCACTATTTTTCGAACTTTGACAAATCGGCACTTTAAATGATTGTAGGATACATAGTCTTCTCTCTATACACTTGGTTCTATAACAAAAATATGTTAAACAATTTTTCAAATTTATATAAAAAAATATATATATATATATATATTATTTCAATTTAATTTAATTATTAGATTTATATAAAAATATCCATATAATAAAGAGTAGAAAAAGAATTCGTTTAATTTGCGTCGCTGTAAAATAAATTGTTTAATACCTTTCGATAGAAATCGGAATGAGTTATCGATGCATTTCTCGTTTTGTTCTTTTAAGTATTATATTTTGAAACAATAAGACTCCTCTTATCCCTTCTTACGTTTCTCATTTTATTCTGTCGTTACATTCAACCTTTTCTCCAATCCAACGTATGTGTGCTCTATGAAAGTTTTATGGAGACGTTGTAAGGACGCGATGTGTACTCGCTGTAGAATCATCATTAAATTTCGACTTCCAAAAAGTAGAAATTGATTTCTACGTATCGGTAACGCTATAGCGCGCGACTTCTCTTATACAAGATACGAAGGGTTACGGCGACTGCAAGTAATGCATTTTGTATTCGAACCGGCACGTGCAAACACCATTCACGCTATTCACACCAGAGGTATTCTTCTTTTAGCCGGCAGATGTAAGGACACATGCTCGAATATACGAGATTGAACTGAGGAAAAAAAAAATGCTATTCAGCGCAAAATATCTTCTTGAGCTATAGAAATTCGAGACATCGTCGAAGAATCATACGTGTAAAAAATACCTAGGATTTTTAGAAAAGCTTATCAAATAAATGGTCAACGTCCTAAATCGCATTTTGAGAGAAATAAGCAGCATATCGTTACACATTGCGATCAATAAAATCTTTACAGTCGAGCTTGTGTAGCTGCAAGTAGGAAGAACAACGTTATGCATGTATGCGCGTCACCCCGTCACATACATCCCTCGATACAACCTTGCACTCGCGTGACTTCATCCAAGGCCGCGACCCCTCGACTTCAGTATGCTGCCACACTTCTCGTACCCTTAATTCTCTTCAGCACCAATCGGCTGTGAGATTTCTCTGATACATATAGAGGTTCCACCCTTATTATCGCGTCTAACAGTACATCTTGCCAATAATAATTCTTGATCGAATCGCTATCAAATATAAAATTTAAATTATTTACATGTCACGAGTATGCTTTCAAGTAGAAAGTTATGGAAACTGTTGTTATACGTTTATAATAATAAAAATGCTATTTATTGCATAATCTAGCCGAGATGACAGCCGAATAAAGACTAAAAGTTGTTGATAAATTTCATAAAAACTATGTTTAAAAAGAAAAAAAATCAAAACAATTATAGGGATAAAAATGTTGATAATATTCAATAATTAATTTTTTTAATAAAATAAAAGTTTCGGAATACTCTAACAAATTATTTCTAAAAATAATGTCGAGCTATCGCTTTACTGGACAGTGTCCAATAATCACTACAAGCTCCGCTCGATAGTGAAATGTCAGCTGATTCGGTCATCGAATATTTATTTAGTAATTTTAATTCATTCATAAAAATAGAGTAATTATTATACCAGTTACCGATGCAGCTGCATAATGCTGCATTTGAACCTTGTTTAAATCAATCGTTGTAAAACTGATAATTTATTAAATATTTTTTACTATCAGTAACGGCGTTTAGCAATTTTAAAGCAATAAAGAATTATTATATAAAACTCTTAATTTAAAGATTTTTTTATATACTCAGTAAAAAAGAAAAAAAAAAAAAAACAGGAAAAAGCATCGTCAAAACGATGTTAATATTAATTAACATGCATCTTTACCTGAAGCTTAATGATCGGTGGGAATGCGTCTTCGTTCGTCATTACTAAATAATAAACTGTATATTCTCTTTGACAAACTCTACGTACACGCACGCTGTGTACGCACCATGCTGAAGACGTAGACTGCCAGATATTAATAGAGTTCTATGTTATTTTTGTTAAACTCCTGTATGTCGTGCCTTTGTTAAGTAACCGCAAACTTTGCATTGGTATCTAAAGCTAGTATCACGTAAACGTAACATTCATATTACAAAAATAATATACATAATTTTTTTACTATACGTATATAGTACTCTGAGAAAAAAAACTAAATCTGTATATCATTCTAATTGCAATGTTATACTACAGTATACGTAATTATAATAATAATCAAAATTAAGTAACGTTTTATTATAATTAAAAATTAATTGAATTTATCCGTAAATTGTTATTATATTTATTATTTTATTTATACAAAAGAAATATTAATTCCACCAAAAACTGATAGAGAAACTCGGAGTAAGGGAGGTAACATGATGCCACCATTTTGGTGGAATATATAACATTTCTCTAGGCTTTAAGTAAAATGTCATACCTCTAGCTTCGCGAAAATTTGGCCATTTGTCATAATCCGGCCTTACAGGATCTACCTGCGCAGTATTGTTAAGCAGTTTAGTGTCATGTGGATACAAATTATTTGTTTCGGCTGGAGAATATAAAATAATTCTTTTGTAACCAAATACCTAAAAATAACAATATGCAAAATATAATATAAAATTAATTTTACGAATTTTAATTATTTATTCAAATAATTTTCGTAGTAAATAATTTTTTACTTGACAAAGTAGATTATTTTTTGGATCAAAATGTAAAGGCGACACTGTATTAGCAGGTCCAAACCAAGCATTTATATCAACATCTGCAGATTTCGCATAATTTTCCTCACTATCCGAAAAACAGCAATATTCCGGCACTTCGAAGTCTTCTTTTAATTCTGGTATCTAAAGTTGATTTAAAAATTGTGTTTTTATATTACGGAATTATTGTGCATCCAAATCAAAGAAAGTATACCTACCTGTTCAAATAATTGATGTTGTGCTAAATAACCAATTTCGCTATTATTTGCAATAATGTGCTTCTGTAAAAATTCAGAAAAACTAATAAGATGCTGTGTCCAATCTTCTTCAGTATACGATGACCCAATTTCAATCGGCACTGTTCGAGATCCCGCAATTCTGTTCAAATAGTTAGGATTTGTCCAACACTCTAATGCTTTCCAGTGCTCTATACAGCCTAAGAAACATGTAGAAATAATATAAAAAATTTTTTTTATTCCTTAAAATGTCAGCTTGTTAAGTACAGTTGATATTCTGAATAAATTAAATTTAGAACTTGATCACAACGCTAATATAAATTAAAATATATCAATTAAATTTGAATCATGTTTACCTGTTAATACAGCCGGTAATTTTGGCATAAAAATTTTATTGTAAAATAATTCCATCGAAGGCTTTTCAAAGTATCTATCTGGCCTATCAGAAGTAAAATATTCGGTTTCTTCAACATTTTTTGAAATATCTTCTACATCTATAGTATCAGATTCTAATAAAATTCAAACAATATTTTAATTTTAATGTTCAAGCAATTTACTTTAATTAATTAATATTGTATAATTAATATTTTTATATACATATATTCTTACCCGCACAATAGTTGTTCAGCTGTGTGGCAATAGTTGTCAATAAATTTGGCACACTGGAAAGAGGCGCGCCTAATAGAATGCCCTTATCAATATGATTAATAATATTTTTGAATACAGCCTTCTTCATTTCTTTATCGATATAATTTTCAGCATTTATTTTGCTTTGACGTTCTAATAATATAGCCTAAATGCATCAAGTACAATACCAAATAAAATTTATAAATAACAGCTTTTAAAAAACATAAAGATAGATTTATATATAAATTAATATTTTGTACCTTCAAAACAATACATAAAGAATAACAATATCTGTATTCTACTGAGATATCCTTCCAGTAGCCTGAATTCAATACCTCCCATGTACGGTCCAAACAAGCTTCTATTCTCGTTATCGACGAGTTTATCCATTTTTCAGAAGTTCTTACAAGAAAAAGACAAATATTACAGTAAGCAAAAATGAAGTTCAGCTTTCATTGGACTATTTCTTTTTAATACTTATAAATCTAATATTTACAATTGTTTCCCGGATGTTTGTAGTATATTAATTATAGGTGTTAAGTGTAGTTTTATTTCAATAGGTATATTTTTTAATTCCTCTGTTAATAATTCCCAGGGAACCGTTATCAAAGGATTATAGCAAGCCATTTTCTGTAAATTACTTCAGATATTTAATTATTATTATAAAATATTATAATCAGAAAGTCTTATAAAAAAATGCTTCTTTTATATTTAGGTTTACTTAAGTATGCCCACTGCACAATAATATAATCAGCTAAGTAATATAAAATCTTTCCTGTTAATGAGAATGTTTTAACTCTACAGAAACTTTCTATAAATACAGTAATATTTTCTGCAATAAATAAAACTTTAAAAAAAAATGCTGTGACACATAAAGGTACACAGGTGCCAGGACCATTGCATAAAATAAGTTCTGGATTTTCTCTCCATAGTATTGGAAGACTATTTAGTGTGGCAAATATAGTGGTCCAAATTGATGTAAAATACGACTGAAGGACCTCGCGACTTCTATAAATTGCCACAATTTTGTAGTCTCTATTGCTACCCTCTAAATCTTTAACTTTCTCTACACTAAGTTTATCAGTCTGTGCATGAATGTATATTCTAGGTGAATAATTTTTGATATTCAAATGTTTAACAATTCGCAGCATTTCAGCCGTATGTCCACCGCTTCCTAATATTATCATCGTTTTAATTGCATAAGATCTCTGTATAGGTTTCTTGCTCTTGATAAATATCAGATAAAATATTCTTGCAAGTACTAAGATACAAGCAAACGCTAAAAACAGTAAATATCTCACGTACATCTTTTCGTCCTGCTGTTCTGAAAGAAAAAAAATAAAAAAAATAAACAATAAAATAAAATATATTCCAATAAACATGAATTTATAATAGATCAATAATTATTCGTACTACCTTAGGAATTTTGAGCCATTTTATAGGTTAGATTTGCGAAGATTTGTCTCTTATTAACTCTTTTGCTTTTGTGCTTTTCGTACTTTTATACCTTAGGTTACATCATTACTAAATATTGAAATTTAATTAATTAAAAAATGTTTTTTGACTGTACTACAAAATGTATTTCAATCCACTGCATATAATAAATACGAATTGACCGATCTACAGTTCGTAAATTCCGTTACTTAAATATTTGTCCGTGATTGGTTAATTTGTATTAAGGTGGTTTTATGCCTGTATTACACGACTCGTAACGAAACTCCCGCGTGAAAGGCTCGACGCCGGTGTCGGTTACGTCGTTGTTTGAAATTCAGCGTCCGTGGCGTCGGCCAATCCCATATGTGTGTGGTAACATTACCGGTGAAATAGGCGCCAAGTATCGAAAACATCGAAAAGGTGCTCCGAACTCAAAGCGGCAGAGACCTTAGCCACGTTCAAGTTGAATTAAGAGTCCGGGATCGGTCATCGGCAGAAAAAACGCAAGAATCAGCGGCACCACGGGGCTTTTATAATGTACTGGACTGGCTGATCGTGAACGGTACGAAGACCAGGACAAATGTCGCCGAGACGAACACGCGCAGGTGAGATAGAAATACTCCAGCATCCTGCTGATCCTTTCCTGTAAGGTTATAGCTTTCCCTGTATTGCATACGACGTACGTTCTACCACGCGCGTCTTTTAAGAACTGCTATCGCTTATTGAATCCATTGAGAAACGAAATTTTCAACTATTAAACTATGATCTCTCCATTTTCGTTGGACCAATTTGTGCCAAATTCCGGTTAATTTAACCGGCAAATTGTTTTCTTAATTTTCAGTTGTGTATAATTTACTGTTTTTATTTTTCCTTTCGTAGCTAGCCAAAAATAATTTTCGTTAAAAACATTGTAGTTAATGTTATTCAATAAATAAATTAGTTAGAACTTGATTAAAGCTGCAAGTTTTAATATTCCTTGCAAAGCTTTAGGCAGTTGAAAAAGAAAAATTTAATGTCTTATCATTTTTCAGCAACAGCAGAACAATCTGCTGTTTCTACTAGATCTAAGGTACAAAAGAAAAATAATGTAACTGAGGATGTGGTTAAGTCAGTGCAAAAAGTCAGACAATCACAAAGAAAAAAGAAGCTTCTTAAGTATAATTCAGATACCTCTGCTGAGCAGAGTTATAAAAGAAAAACATCTGATGAAGAAGTAACAATAAGTAAAAGTAAAAAAAAAAAAATATTCGTCGTAGACTTAAATTGAATGAAAAAACCGATTCTGAAAATGTAGATCAGAATTCTAGTGGATCAATCAGATTATCACAGGACGAATGTACTAACAATAGTACAATGAAGAGACTCAATAACTTATCTCCACTGCGTATTTCGAAAGATTTAAATTCGAGAAAAATGTCAAATGCAATATCACAGCAAAAAGTATACATAAAATTGTCACCTATTGTAGTCACCCCGAAAAGTACACCACCTAAACTTAGTCTCACTCCTCATAGATCTAAGAAGACACCTAAAAAATCACCGATTGCTTTAGGATCTCCAAAAACTCATGCACTAACTGCATCAAAGTTATTTAAGAGTCCAAGAAAATTATCTCTTGCTACAGGCAATGATTCTTCTGAAGAAAATTCAGAAGCTGAGAGCATTTTTTCTGTTAGAAAATCACGAAAAACTAAGCGAAATAATGTAAGCGATAATTCGGCATTTGACAGAAGTACATCAATATCACCAAAAAAAACAAAGAAACATAAGAAGTCTAATAAAAAGTTAAAGGTGCCCAAATTCTCAAAATCTCCGAAGATAGTATTGAAGCAATCAAAATCCAAGAAATCAATATTGCACAAATTGAAGTTATTTTCTTTGCCCAAGATGGAAAAAAGTGCATCAAAATCTCCTTCACCCAAGAAGGACAAAAATTTATTATCAATTGAACGTTTTTTATCGAATCCAAAATTAATAAAGGCACTGACGTCATCGCAAATAAAAATTATACAAAAGCAACCTATAGTGCTATTAGAGAAGTTATCATCTGAAAATTTAAAACAAAAAAATAAGCGAAACAAAAGTCCATCCAACACTTTAATCAACGTTAAATCTCCCTCAATCAAGACAAAGAGGAATTCCAAAACGATTGAAAAAGCTTCTATCAGTACATCCATTAAACGAAAATCTACTTCTATATCAAGGAACAGTAGTGCAAAAAAATTACGCACCAGCGATAATAAAAGAATATCACCAAGGATTGAACATAATGCACAAATAGAAAAACAAAATGTATCACCCTTACTCTTTGCGTCATCTACTCCAAAAGTAAAAAAAGTGGCATCCAATTCGCCTATTGCTTCGGTAATTAACACATCTTTTAACACTAAATCAAAACGCCACTCCAATATGCGACTGTCTAATTCATTAAATAAAAATTCAGACATTGAAAATATATCTAAACCGTATCTATTTGATACAGAAATTAATGAAACTAGTCAGGATCTCTTTTCACAAAACTCTACTTATGAAAAAGGTAATACATCAAAAAAAGAACACGATAAAAATAATACTTATGAACTGGATCAACCACAAATATTAAATATACAACAATCAGCTAAGAAACGCACGTCAATAGACGCAAATTTAAGTTTGAAAAATAATACTATTAAAAAAGCTAAAGTGCACTTTGCTGACGCAACATTTAATGGAGGCAGTGTACAAAAATCAATTAATAAGTTCAACATGTCCCGATCAAATATTCCACATAATATTATTATACAAAACAAAAGTAGTATTACAAACTCAACAAGTAAAGTAAAGCTTGGGAGTTCAAAACTTTCAAAGAATTTGGTAAATACATCTTTCAAGATTTCAAGTCCAAAAATAGATACAAAAAAATTAAAAATTCAATTGAAAGGAACTCAAGTTACACCAAAAAATTTTAACACAACTGAAAAGAAATCAGGTAAAATAAAACCAATAATTGCTTATATTCTGTGTTTATTTTATATTTAAATAACATAGATTTTTTTTATAGAGAAAAAATCATCAACAAAAAAAATACCAAACTTTGACAAGATACACAAGCAAATGTTCGCTAAATCAGAATCGATCGTGGATATGAAGAATCGTTTAAAATCAAGGCATCTAGCATTCAGTAATATGCTAATATTTATTATTATTTTTTTGTACTTTAAAACGTTTTATAATTGTCATTTAATTTGTTTAAATTATTTTTTTAGCTGCAAACACTGCAGGTTCAACAGCGAATGCAAAAGTAGAGGGAAAGAAACCATTAGAGACAAAAGATGGTGTTTACAACAGATTCGGATTTAAATTAAGAAAACCGGAAGCTACTAATATTATAGTAAAAAAACAAGTTGTGTATTCCAGGTACGCTAAATTTCTATTATCATATAGTGATAAGATAATCTAAATACTAGTACTTATATAATCTATATATAAATTTGTAAAGTTTTTAAAAATACAATTTTAGTAGAAAGTTTTTTATTAAATATGAATATTTATAGGGAGAAAAAACAACGAAGTACGTGGATGATGTTGCAAGGTGTACGGACAAATCGACGATTTGAATTACAGATGAAAGCCCGCAATTTAAATCCTTAAAAACTCATTGTAGTATGACATGCATCTCAATTTTTTGTTTAGGCTTGATCTACATATGTAGTAAGCTTTAAGCCGTAAGAAATTAGTTATTCTTGGAATTTCTAATAAGATTAGCTAATTTCTTACGGCTAAAGCTTACTACAGAAATGTAGATTGGACTTAGGGCAATTGTAGTTTGTTATAAGTTTTCTTTTCTCTCTCCCTCTTTCTTTCCCGTGCATGTACGTCTCTTTCCTTAAATATATAAATATTACTAATATATATATCGAGTGACAAATTTAGAAAAAAACAAAACCTCAAAATATATGTATTTCAAGCTCTTTATTTAATTATTATCATGTGAATACTAAAAAAAACGTGAATGTTCTACACTTATTTTTGACTGAAGAGAGAAAAATTGTTTTTTTCACATAACTAACTTAATACTTTAATTTTTATGTAATAAAAATAAAAAATAAGTTTGATTATAATATTATTGTAAAGATTAATAGGTTATTTATAACATTAAAACATATTTTTTTTAATATTAATGAATTGTGCAACACAAAGTTATTTTTACATCACCATAAAGTTGAATCAAGATTTTAATAAAAATATACGTTCTCATCAAGTTTGTTTGTACTAAAAACTAGTCTTGAATAAAAATATTTAAAAAAATAATTAAAGTATATAGTCGTTGCTTGTTTTAATCGTTCAATATAAATATTTGAATAATAATGCAGCACAGTACTTATTATAAATAAATCAATTTTTTTAAATTGTTATTTATTTGTATACAGATATATATGTATATCTGTACAATTTAATTCTACAAAATGCATAATTATATCAATTTGATATAGTTATTATAAACTGTACTTTCTGATTATTGATACGATAAACGTCATTAATAAAATATCAAAGGGCACTTCCGGCAGATTTTTCGCTACAGTGGACATATTCATGCAAAACAGGATGATAAATGTATATTGGATACATATCGCGAAAAGGGTATTGAAAACTATAAAGTACACAGTTAAAATTATAACAAATCGTATTTCAAAATATAGCAAATATTTAATTGCTTCATATTTATATTTTTTCATGTCGATATCCTGGAGATATTATAAAAACCTAAAAAGTAATACATATATAGGAAAAATGATACTGCACAATTTTTTTTCCAAGTTAAAAAGGCTATTATACACAGCTCGAAATATAGTTGTATACCATATACGGACACAATTGTTTAATTTTTACACGTAATTAAATCATCCGATATCTTTTAAATAAAATAAGAAAAAAAAAAAAGGTTTTATATAATCGTATAGAAGTTCTTGAATAAAAAGCACATCATACTAGAATGGATAGATTAATTTGTGGTCTTTATAATTCACGAATGTCACTAAACTGCAGATTTAATCGTAATTATTAGTATCTCTTATTTTGTATTTACATCGTACACAACATTCATTATCCTTACAAAAGTCTTGCAAGTGAATTTGGCTCGTAAAATGGTCAAACACAGAAAAAAAAACCCTCTATTCATTCAATATATTTAATTAACATTAGCCAATACCACTGCAGCTTAGTTTGGAAACCTATCTAACTTTATACAAATAACAGTTTCAATCGCAATAAATCACTGTTCATTTACGATCGATAGCAGAGATACAAGAAACTTTAATTTAAATGCCCAGACGACTGAACACGTCTGGTTTCTTGACGCGTGTTACTGTTGCCACTTTACTGAAAGTTACTTGTTTGGCGGTAGTCGTGCCCAGTCGCGCTTTTGCTGGTATCGAGACAAGTCGTTCCGAAGCTGTAATAATAAAATTAGAAAAAAATTATTGCATGTAACTGTAGATTAATAAAATATATAGTACATACACAAACCTAATTTGCCAGATGTGACAGCAGGTTTGCTAGTACTTGTGATGCTCAATTTAATATTACTAGGAGATACTACTTCTTTTTTCAATTTCAGTATACGGTTTGTATTATTCAAGGAAATTTTCTTATTGACTTCGTGATCAGCGTGCATTGTGCCAGTAGTTTTAGGTGCAATTCTTCTTGTTATGATTGACGTGCGTACACTAGACGACGTTCGATTCTTCAATATACCTGGTGAACTAATAGAGCTTGATCCATTCTTAAGTATTCCCACAGTGGTTGTATCCTTCTTATCGTCTATATCGCCAAGACGTTTAAAAACGCTAGTTGACCGTTTAAACACATCTTTACCGACTCCAGTGATATTAAACGTAGGCGTTGTATCAGCTAAATTGGTTGTACTTGTAACTGAGCTATCCCCTAGTCTATCAAACACAGTTCTCTTTTGTTCAACCGGTTTTTTAAGTACTTGAGTTCTTACTGTCGTTTTTGGTGCTACAACAGTATAATCGGCCGAATCTTCATTACCATTTGTCACCTTAATTTTCTTTTCCAAGTTATTCCAATTATCTTTATCATTGTCTCTATCTATATCTTCCGATGCTAGTTTTCTTTTCAAAGACATTTGCTTTTGATTAATAGTATTAATACTAACAGGTGTAGAAATCGATTTTCTTACAGTCAGAAGCTTTTTTGTTGTAGATAAAGGTTTAACTATTTTCTTTGTATCTGTTTTAGCTGCCAAAACCACAGTCTTATTTCCAATATCTTTGGCAACTTTTTTTACAACAGGTTTAGTAGAAATTTTTGGAGATGGAAGAGAGTCTTCTGAATCTACTAAGAATCTTTCGCATGTTGTTTCCTCTACAACTTTCTTAGCATATCTTAAAATAGCTATCATATCACCCATCAATGTGATGCCCATTTCTTTGAGACTAGGCTTATCCAAGTCTGGCAGCATATCTGGCTTGATACGATTGTTTGAGAAAACAACAGCATGCTTAGTGGCTACATCTTGTGAAAATCCAGCACCTTTGAAGAACTTCACCCAATAAGCTACAGAAAAAGTTACATATTAAGTTTCTAATTAATAAATTATTTGAAGTAAATAAAATTCAGAATAATAAAATAGATATCTAGTTAATAATATTCATAATAAATAAATATATATATATATATATATATATATATATATATATGTATGTATATATATATGTGTGTGTGTGTGTGTGTGTAAAGTTAGGAGTCGAGTAGTAGTAATTATTTATATTTAAAAAAAATATATATGTATTTTTTTTTTATTTTTTAATCTAGTAAATTAAATGTGTTGAAGACCACATGAGCTTAAAACTCACCTGACAGGGACGTTGCCATTTTTAACAGCTGAAGTACTTAGCAAATTTCGTCCTGTACTTGACGCAATAATAAACCGATTAGAAAACAGACTGCACGTCTTCATAAGCAGATCGCCGTCTGCTTTTGGTGCATTTTGCAGACTATCGTTGCGGTTAACTTCCAAGCCGTGATCGTGAAAAGCTGATTAATTCAAGACGAGGACAAACAAGGTGGACGAAAGATTAATCAACTGTCTCTAATTCAGTGCCGGTTTCAAATCGTTTCTGATTCTACTTCATGCAATACCGGGAGAAATTATTAATAAACGCGAGAGTTTCTCCGAGGGTCTCCACCATGCCTATATATGTATGCATATACATATGTATACAAAAGCGATTTGCGAACGACATGCATTAAGCGATGAACGTAGATAGAATACCCTGTACGTAATGGTCGTTTTACGTCAACGCAGCAAAAGCGACGCGACAGCCAATAGACTCTCGAAAATGGTCGACTTCTTGCGACTTCCGGGAAAGTTTATTAAACTCGTCAATAATTATACCTTTATTATATCTTTCGGAGAGGATGTAATTGTTATTAATTAGTTTTTAAATCTTTACCTTTAAATCTTTACTTTACCTAAAATTAATAATTATTAACATTTAATTAATCAATTCATATCTTAATATTTGCAAGTGTAACATTTTTATTTTATTATCAATTAATTATTTTTGCATTGTTATTTAATTTAAATTAATTTCAAATATAAGTTAAATTTTTCTTACACCATCGAACGACTCGCGTATTGACGAGCGTCATTTCCGACTGGTGTGAAGGGGGAGTTAAAAGGGGGAGGAAAAGAGAGCTGCTCGCCAAAATCGGTCTTCGGCCATTTTGGCCGAACCGCCGTTGTCGTCGTCATCGTCGTCGCGTGGGAATATCGCAAAACTCGTCTTGGATCCTGGTTGTTTGCCGAGCCTCCCTCGCCTAAAGAGCGCCGTCGCTTCGCTGGTCGAACAGCTCACGAGCGAGTGTCCCGTGGCTCACGTATACTTTCTCTCTCTATCTCTCTCTCTCTTGTCCGCAAAACGACGTGAAAACCCGTGGTCTGCTAATGCGCGGCGTTTCAGAGAGCTCCCCGACTCGCGCAATGGCGGAGGATTTGGATGTCGAGGCGATGCTGGAGGCGCCGTACAAGAAAGGGGTAAGCCCTATTTCTGTTCCGTCTTATTGTGTTGATTTTTCTCTGCTGCCCTATTTCTCTTCTCACTTGGTGTCTACCTAAACCGCTGCTTCCGCCTTATTCTCTCTCTCTCTCTCTCTCTCTCTCTCTCTCTCTCTCTCTCTCTCTCTCTCTCTCTCTCTCTCTCTTTATATATATACATATCTATGTATATATTTTCTAATAACGCACTCCTCTTGTAGGAGAAAAGGAACCCGCTTCTTTCCATTACCTTGCTACATTTTTCACACACTCTTTCTCTTTCCTGTCTGTACATGTGGTATATGGATAGCTTTACATACAAGTACATAGATACATATATGTAGAACAAAGTACGCCCTTGTGTCTCTGATGTACCAACTATTGATCAACACCTCCGTTTTCTGTACTTATAGATGGTACGTAACATGTACCCTCGCGCTCATAGGATGTGCGCCAGCGAGTTCCTTGCACTTGAAAGACGAGGTATTAAGATACAGCAATCATCTACCATCACTCTCTACTTCTCTCTTTCTTTCTCTTTCTCTCCTGTCTCTCCTTTCTCTTTTTCTGATTCCAATTTTTTTTTTTTCGTTTTTTTTTTTTTTTTTTTTTTTTTTATAATTTTTCTTGCAAAGGTGTTAGGTTTCATAAGATTAAAACGGGGCTCACGGTCGTCACTATCATGACGACACACGCGGAAATGGAGGCAGTTCTCGGCACTGATAAGAATGATAATTATCCATGGGAAGCTTCATGCTGTTTGTACACGTGGTAATAACAATCGGATTACTGTTAGACAGAAATCCCAGAAGACTTCACCACCCAATATTTGCATGAATAAAAGTCGAGTGAATGTGCAAATGTACGAGTGTAAGAGCGTGAACGAGATTTGGTAGAGCGTAACTATTCTAATTTGAGGGATCCCTGTTTTTGTGATACTTTGACATTTTCGGGTATTTAACAAATTTTATTTCGAAGTACAGGAATTCATAAGTTTTTAGATCTATTTATCTTGCAATTTAGAAATGATTATTGATAAAATACTTTCGTACATATTGATTAAATTAATTCTTGCATTTTGTTCTTTGATAAAACTTAATATTTTCTTCGTTAACAAAGTAGTATTATTTTGCCGAGATAAAGTTTATCTTATCTGTGAGATATAAGAAACAGAGTACTTGATACTTGACAATACTTGGACAAATCTCATATTTGGAAATCGATTTCAGAAAGTGCTTAATTTTATTATCTTAAAATGATTATAATGTTTTTATTTCTTGTATTTTTTTAAATTACTGTAATTAATTATCTTATTTTTATATAATTTAATATAATATTTTATATATTTTATTTAAATGATATAATTTGAGTATTTTTCTCGATTTACATCGATAGTAATTTTTTTTAATTCTTACTACAAACTTTTAAAATAAAGTATTGTCACATTGCCAAAGTGCTACAGTTGTAGGGAACTTGAAAACGTTTACTTGTGATGGTTCATAAATTCATTTTACGAGCTCGATATATTTAAACCCTCCCCACTATTTTTGTGCAATTTGTAATGATAGCAATTTGCCTTCTAGGTAATGGCATCGAAGTATCACAACATTTAATCGCAGTGCGAGAGAAGACACTTCAAGCTTCCGAAATTCTTACCTTGTTTTCAGCTTATTAGTATATTTTGTTAGCACTCGACGTTCTGGAATTGCTTACAAAATGCCTATCCATCTTGTTGGTCAATGCTGACTGCAGTTTGAAGCAAATACTACATGTGAGCTCCAATTTTTTTATAATACAAATTATCTAAACTGTAAGTGATAAATAATTCGTAGTAATATTATAATATTTCTAATAATATATGGATTTTTTGTTTTGTGTTTGAGAAAGTGGATAGAAACTTTGTAAGCATCCGTCACGTTTCGAGCTTGAAAATATATGAAAATACATTAAATTGGCCAGCAAAACTTAAACATATTTTCGAGAAAATGTTTCAAAAACTTGCTTTCGTTCTCCACTAAGAACGCTTCGTCTGTTACATCTTTGATCAAATTTATATTTTGAATTGTAAGAAAAAAAAAAAAAAATATATATATCTGTTGCTTGAACATTGCTACTTAAATGTGCAGGCGAAGGAAACATTTTCTGGACCCGGCCGGCTCGCAAAGCTGTCGTGGACTGATTGTGGATCGATCTCTTTCCTGTTTCGGAAGATGAGGAGAGAAAAAAAAAACGGTAGCCTAAAGTAATCCCTGATTAACGAGAGACACACTCCCTAATCATCAATCGCGCGCTGGTAATCGTAGGCTATAGCGATTAGGGGTGCTCGCTCGCGTCTTTCGCGTTTACCACCCATTTGAAATCGTGCTGTCTTTGATGAGGGCTCTCTTTTGCAGAAGAAAAAGGATGTGTGGTTGGCCATTGGTATTTTAAACACCAAGGCATGCTCAACCCAAGATTGCAATGCTTTCCTAATACCCGATAAAGCGATTGGTAAGTTTGAGCCAGGTGCATGCGACGGTGTCGCATCGCTATGCTCGCCCAGTCTGTCTTTCTCTCTCTTTCTCTCTCTCTGTTACACATGCTCTCTCTTCTCTTCTCTCACCTTTCCCTCCCCCCCGGCGTTCTCGGTGAGTCCTATAAAGTCCTGGAAGTAAAACGAACACAGAAAAGATGAGAAAGAGCACGAGAATTGACGCCGACGTCTATCTTTGTCGCCCAGCATCAAAAAAAAAAAAAAAAAAAAAAAAAAGCATTGCTTTTCCGCAGCAAGGGAAGGTTGCTACCATAATACTGACAGGATACATTAAAAAATAAGCCAGACTCTGTCGTTCGTAGTTCTCGTTGAATTTGACATTTGATAACGAAACCAAAAGATAAAATATAAAAAGAGACATATAATACTGTTGTTATATTTGTACATATTTATAGCGAAAAGACTGTTTTTATCAAATTTACTAACGTTCTACGATTTGCTTTTTGTCCCCTTGTTCGCGCGTCCCTGCCACATCGGCTGGCTGGCATGGCATTCAACTGTTTGCTGTTCGTAGGAGCAGGACTGCTCTTCCAAAGACAAGTCCTCCAAGGAGAATGGGTCTAGTCGCAAATCGTCTGGGTGAGTAAAACTTACTTTCCATTCAGTTTAATTTAAAAGTTAAGTTGGAGACTGTAGATAAAGATCATAACACTTAATTGCACGACCCTTGCATTTTAACTTTGAAGCTAAGCGAGACTAGGTGACCCTATGTCACTCACTAGTTTATTATAGTTTGGAGGTCTTGTTGAGACACGTCGACTCATCGTTTTTCATTTTATCGTGTTTTAAGATTTTGGGTCATTTTCGAAACGAACTATGGCATTAAATATAACACGTTCAATAACTAGAAAGTGATAAAGTAACGTTAACTGAGAGAAAAAGGTTTTTTAATCCATTTAAACGAGAAGCACGAAAAATTCTTAGCTGTAAAAGAGCATTGCATAGTTTCTTTTTAATGCTACTTTATGTGTGTGTTTGGTTTACAATGCAGAATAATACCTTACGGTTATATAGATTTTAAAAGTCACTAAAGAATCCGTTGTTAAAGTACATGGATCACTTGAGTATTCGAGTATTACATGTTAGCATGTCGTTAGTTCCTTTGTACACCGTCAGTACACTGTCGATTTAACTTTGAATACGAGAAAAGAAACAACTATGTTATTATTTCCCGCGACACGCCTTGCGATATCATATCTTTGCGCCATAATTGAAGCAGCATTAGTCGCTCGCCTAATAGACCCATCTGAAGTTTTATTCTCTTTGTTATAGACCCCATACATATAGTAAATGCCGGTTAATTTCATAATTCCAAAGGTTAAACCTGATGATGGTAAGTATATAGGCAGAATATCTGTACTACAGATTCTCCTTTCGCGAAATTCGAAACGTACTTCCTTGTAACTCTGAAAGAAAACGAAATAAAGTCACGATGTTGCGTTTGCTTTATCTCAATAATCGAGCCCTAGGGCTCGGTTAGAAAAATACAGAAAAGAACCGGTAACGCAACATCTTTTTTACGGCTGAATCAAATATTACAGATCTCAATATCTTTCAGCATCTCAATGTACTCATGTCACTTTAGCATCATTCATTTAAATGTTAAATCAGAACAGCCTAGTAATACATTCCATATCAATGTTTTTGTGTAACATCTACGAATTAAATGGAAACATTTAAAAAATTTAATCAATTTCTATTATTTTATACATGTAGACATTTTTCTAATATAATTATACAAATCTACGATTTTCTTGGAATTTTTTATTATTTTTATTAACTTTTTAAAACAATATCTTAATTAAAACTTTTTTTTTTTTTTTTTCACAATTTAATATAAATTTTAAATCGAGTGTGGTACATATGTATTGTATAATAAATGAGAGTACAACTGAAACAGTAATTCCATACACGTAGGTACCTTTGAATCTTCATCCTGATATTTAAAGAAATATCACTCATTTTTTTTTTTTTTATCTCGAGCGAACCCTTTTAATTGAAATATTTTTCTTTCGTAGGAAGAGCAAACATCGTTCGCGTTCTCGTTCACGATCGCGAGATCGCGATCGCAGGGACAAAGATCGGCGGGATCGTGACAGAGACAGGGACCGAGACCGCGATCGCGATAGGGAACGCGATCGCGATCGTGACCGTCGTCGCAGATCAAGATCGCGTGACAGACGGGATCGCGAGAGGGATCGGGATGGTGATCGAGATAGGGACAGGCGAGAAAGAGATCGAGACAGAGACAGAAGAAGAAAGAGATCGCTGACACCACTAACTCTACCTAGAGCTCGACCACCTTTCGGCAAAGGCCACAGTCCACTTGGAATGTAAGTATATTCGCCATATTTACGAGACTTGCATTAAGAAAGTTTAATTAGCAGTTTTAATTATTTTTTAAACATCGATATTAATTGAGAAATTAATTTTATATCAAAAGACGTTTATATTTACGATGCATAATCGACTAGACCCAGTCATGGAATTATAATCTATGATTTTGGGGGATATAATTATGCTAGATCAATATGAATGTTAAGTTTGATTTTGTTACTATTATATTTAGTAACAAAAATTAATGTGCAACAATATCAAATTAACTAAAATCAAAGTTTCTCTAAAATTGTAAGGTTCTTTTTATAATTAATTCGCATAATATATGTTTTTAGAAACGATGAATTGACACCAGAAGAACGAGATGCTCGGACAGTTTTTTGTATGCAACTAAGCCAGCGAATTCGTGCACGTGATTTGGAAGAATTTTTCTCGAGCGTTGGAAAAGTACAGGATGTTAGACTTATTACATGCAACAAAACTCGAAGATTCAAAGGCATTGCTTATGTAGAATTTAAAGACCCAGAAAGTGTAACACTTGTAAGTACATTAATTAAAAATAACAATCAAATATGAAATATTACGAAGTGTTTCCTAAACATTGTCTCATTAAAAAAAATTTTACATACTGAATAATTGAAAATATCTTTTATTACTTTGCAGGCTCTTGGTTTATCAGGTCAAAAACTTCTTGGAGTGCCTATTGTAGTACAACACACACAGGCTGAGAAAAATCGTATGGGTAATTCGATGCCGAATTTAATGCCTAAAGGACAAACAGGACCTATGCGATTATATGTAGGATCTTTACATTTTAATATCACAGAAGATATGCTACGCGGAATCTTCGAACCGTTTGGAAAAATTGATAATATACAATTGATTATGGACCCTGAAACTGGACGCAGCAAGGGATATGGTTTTTTGACTGTAAGTTTTAATATATATTATGTCATATTATTAATCCATAATTGCATGATAAAAAGATTTTTTTATTATTATATTTACGAACCTCAAAAACTTAATTATTTTTTACAGTTCAGAAATGCAGACGATGCAAAGAAAGCGTTAGAGCAACTGAATGGATTTGAACTTGCTGGTAGACCTATGAAAGTTGGAAATGTAACGGAACGAACAGACTTAATTCAAGGACCATCTCTACTCGATACTGACGAGCTAGATCGTAGTGGAATTGATCTTGGTGCAACGGGAAGGTAAGTAAAAGATTCACAAAAAATCGAACGAATAAATGTAAAGTTCTTTAAACTTTCTAGTCCACTAAAAAACTTATGTTTTTCTTATAGATTACAATTGATGTTTAAATTGGCGGAAGGTACCGGCCTGGAGATTCCTCCTGCTGCAGCAAACGCTTTAAACATGGCACCAGTAATGGCGCAGCCACAACCACCACCTCAAGCTGCGCCTCCCATTGCAACACAGTGTTTCATGCTATCGAATATGTTTGATCCACAAAAGTAAGTTATGTGCTGTCATTTATCGAGTATCGCTTTATTTACTGCATATATGTAGACCTAGTGTTACGTGTACAGTACTTTCATTAGGGGGAAATTATATGCTAAATAAAAATGTTATCATCATTTATTTGCAGTATATTATAACAGTTTATGCAAATACTAATGATGACATGACATACTTTTAAAATAAATTAATTATAGTGTATCTTAAATTTGATAAAAAGTATTATCTTAAGTTATAAATTATAATTTTTTAGTGAGACAAATCCTAATTGGGCAAAAGAAATCCGCGACGATGTAATTGAAGAATGTAATAAGCACGGTGGAGTTCTACACGTATATGTGGACCAAGCATCACCGCAGGGCAATGTGTACGTGAAATGCCCATCGATTGCCACTGCTGTAGCAGCGGTGAATTCGTTGCACGGCCGATGGTTTGCTGGCCGTGTTATAACCGCAGCCTATGTGCCGGTTGTGAATTACCACTCATTATTCCCTGACGCAATGACTGCGTTGCAATTATTGGTACCAAGCGCGCCACGAAGAGGAATGTGATGATCTTAAACGAGCGAGAGAGTACAGCAAGCGAGCAACAATCGTCGTTTATTGACATGTAAATCCTTGCGTAGTATTGCGTTCTTTTCTCTCTATCTCACATATTCTTGTTGCTGTCTGGTGGATATAGCATCTTTTATTTGTTGATTTAACAAAAAAAAAGACATCCTAAGCAACAGGTTACAACGATCACGTCATCACATTACATAAATCCATTGCAGTAGCTTAAACGTCTGAATTCAATTAATTTCACATCGTGTTCGCGTCAAGTTTCACGGCAATCAAAATTTGTGATAGTCGAAGGTTGTACGGATTTGCGTTTGACATTTTGCATCTGGCTTTAAATGTGAACTGAATGGTCTATGGAACCCAAAATATATCATTTTTACGCTACGTTGTATATAATATTTATATTATTTCATAATTTTTTATTTAGTTTTCCCTGTAATATGAAGCAATATAATATAAAAAAACACCGATTGTTCTGATTTCTTTAATGTTATAATACATATATTATGCAATTACAGAAGTCATGTCTTTTATTTGGTAAAAATCATAACATCTTTCTAGATTCGATTTTTTCTTTGTTAAAAAATTTACATTGAGATATAGCGCATGAAATAATTAAAAATATCAAGGACATCAAAGAAGTCTGCAGGTATTAGACATTTTTCACTTGGATCGTTATTTCATAATGAAGTACTCTTCTACAATTTAGATTATTACATTAGAGTAAGACACAATTTTAATAAACGACAAACAATTATGTTATATATGATCAAGATATATAAAATATATAATCCTTATTATAAAGTTTTACTCTCTTCAATCGATAATATACTAATTTTGAGCATTGGAGATATTCTTCAGAGTTGGATAAAAAATTAATTAACAGTTGCCGATTGAATTACTACTGTTAACAACTAAATTCTTATTTTTATCGTTAATCACGATTAACAATAGTAATTCAATAGTCAATTTTTATTAATTTTTAAACATTAAAAATAATATATACCTTTGCATCCTTACTTTTATTTATTTTTTTACAGAAACTCCTATATCTTACCTGCACTTATTTCACGAATAATATATCTTTTTTTTTTTTTTTTTTATACCTTCAATATTTCTTAATCTCGTCGAGTATACAATTAATCAAATTTTTAACTATACGGAAAATATAATTGATACCCGTTTTCCTTTTCGCGTGGAGTTCTCGAAACGTTTAACTAAACGCCGAGTTGATCTGTTTAATTTTTTCTGGTCTTATTATTATCATCTAGTTTTCAAATTTATTAGCCTTTCAATTTTAAATCGGCACATAAAGATATATGATCGCTAGGAAATACTACGGATGGTAAACCTGTATTAAGAGTGAGCTCTTCTTTACTGGGCATTGGGACCACTTGCTCCACTTCGAACTTGTCTTTTTCGTAAAATATGTAATCGAGACAAGCAGAAAATTCCGGTGTATAGTTTGTATATTCTGGCGTGCCGCAAGCGCTAGACATGCAAAGATCCTGCGTTAAGGATATGTTTTTTATAGCTTCCTCAGTATCTAAAAAAGAAATAATTTTTGATTTTGCGAGGTATAATTTTGACTGCATTATATGTCAAAACAACGAAATGAGAAGAAAATTAATTAATCGACAGTAATAAAGAAAAGTTACGTACTACTTTTCCAGTCTTCGCAGGTTTCCGGAACATAATTCTTAGTCATCAATTGATAAATCCCGCATTCCGGTACGCTGTTAAAATCTCCACAAAGGATCACACTTACATTGCATTCGGGAACCTGGCAACATAAATACAATTGTTAGTAAATTGAAATAATACATACATTATTGTAATGCGTAAATTAATTCATCTAATATTCAAATCTTTTTAAATATTTTATATTTAGAAATATATATGTAACTGAATATATAAATGTATAAAGTTTTTGTTGAAAAAAAAAGTATATACCTCTTCCCGAATTCTTTTCGCGATTTTGTGAACGTATGTGATAGCATAATATCCTTGCAATAAGCGTATATGATCGGCATCCGGTTTGAAGTACAAGTGTGTGTTGCCGACAATTAATATTTCAGATCGGTTCTCTTTCGATCTTAACGTTGTTACCTAAGTCATAATTAAAATTTACTTAACGATTACGACAAAATTCACTAAAGATTTTAATTATACTATACCTGAATGGTTGTATTTCTACTTAGAAATCTTTCCTTCAGCTTTTCGTTGTCAATTTTGGACCAAACAGTAGCAAATTTCGGTAAATCAACATTTTGAGACATTATGCTGTATTCAAATCCTAATTTTTCAAATCTGTCCTGATTAAAAAATGTAGCGAGTCCTTCGCTAATTTCATTCTTGGTAATAAACACACCATCATAATTCAACATATATAAAGAAGGCAATAAATCATATTCAAATATACTTTTATCTACTTCTTGCAAACAAATTAAATCACCATTGAAACCTGTGATAAAATCGTTTTATTATATAACAGATGTATAAAAATATTTAAAATATTTTATAAAATTTACATTTATTATTTACCTATTATTTCTTTAAGTATTAACTGCTTTCTGTAATCCATATCTAATGCATACGGTGGACAGTACGGAAATAATACATCCTTAGAAAAATCAGAATCGGCGTATGTATCTGCCAGTATATTATAACATATTATTCTGAAACTATATATATATATATATATTATTTAAAATATTTAGTTTGCAAGTAGAACTTAAGTTTAATTCAATGTTATCATAAATAATATAAATCTTTCTGATATTTTTCTCTATTCTCTTGTACACGTAAAATCAGATCTGGCGTTTGCTGCGGCGACGGCAGCTAGCAAACGCGTTTTTAGCGTCGTGTGCGTCGAGTTTCACATGTGCCGCATGTATTATATACCGCGCCGGCCGGATTGCCGAAGACTGATTTTTCCCCCCGTTCTTTCACCCCTTGCCGCTGCCGCCTAGGTTTACGTACGCTAGCCGCAGAAAACGTCATATCTACTCTTCGGTGTACAAGTATCACACCTTTTGCCTGATAATTTATGTTTCGTAAACTGATGCCGAGTGTCGAATGGGCATTGTCCAGGTCCAGCTTCTACAACATTTTTTGATTCTACTTCCATCCTACTGCCAAAATCTGATTCGTTTCGTGGCTCACAGTTGATCTTTAAACGACAACCAATGTCCATGACACTCGGTACATACAGATACCCATTACCTATGTGTGTCCAGGAATTTGGCTTGTTGTTAACTAGATCATTCTTGTACCAGTCAAACGACGATTTCTTTTTGTCAGTGTATAGACATTCAAACTTGGATGGATAAGTTGGAAAACCTGCCAATATGCTCGACGGTAATGACATTCTCATAATATAAGGTGCATTTAGCTTAACTAAGAAAGTCTTCTCGAAAATAATCAGTTTCAACCCAGCAGGATCCTGCAAAAGGCTTTCACATGATGCATCCCCATTTACTTTGACATCATTTTTCATAAGCATTATTTTCCCATTTGCCACGTTATCGTTTATCAGAACAGGCGTCTCCAAAGTTGCATTTTTTTTCCTCTTTCTCTCTATCTAAAGACATAGAATTCTTCTTTCTCACAGAAAAAAAATTTTTTGTTATATATTTTCGAAAAATATACCTCTCCAAATATCAATTCTTTCAGTTTCAATAATAATTCTTTAAAAGTTGTATCAACAATTATATTTTATATTTATAAAAAGAAAAAGAAAAACTTTGGTCTTACCTTTTTATTTACAATTTTACAGACATTTGTATCGATCCTTTTGAGAAAATTGTTGACACTTTCCGCAGCTTGTCTGGAAAAGTTGAACTGACGGTCGACTTTCGTCACCTCGTCCACATAGCGAAAGGAGATGTCAAATAAATCGCTACCCTTCTCATAGCGAAGAAACGCCTCGTTCATCTTTAATAAGTGTCTCGAGAGAGAGTGCTTGCTGCGATACGGCGTAAGAATCGGCGCAATCAGGTGAATTTTATGTGTTAAAAATGTAATTGCGATCGTATTTCGCATTATAATCAATCACATATTATTCAACCTAGAAATATCATCGGAATTAATTAAAAGCTATATTGTTATTTTAACTAAAGTCTAGGAAAATCTGTTTATTACGAGCATTTAGTAGGTAGACGGTCGGAAAATTATATTTTGGGTTATAATTACCCTCGCTCTCTTGCACACGTGTGACTTTAGGAAAACAGACTTTTGCATTGGTCAGATCGGCCAAAACAGGAGTAATATGCTTGCGTTCGAAAACTAATCGAAAAAGAAACGTTCTCTTTTGAGATTGTCGAGCCTGCTGTCAACATATTGTGACATATGCACGATTTTGCATTAACATTAAAATTGATTACATTTTCATAATTTAATATTCCTTTTTCAGGCATTTGTTATTAGCAAAAATGATAAATAGCCTTTTTATCATAAATTCTTCGGGGTAAGTGTCATTTGGCATTTGCCACAAGTACATTTTTCCTATCACTACTGACTACTTTAATATTTGTTGTATGACATGTATTTATTTTAATGTGTTTCTATTTAGAGATGTTTTTATGGAAAAACATTGGAAGAGTGCAGTCGCACGTTCACTCTGTGACTATTTCTTTGATCAGCAAAGAAGAGTCTTGTCTCCAGAGGATACACCACCAGTGATTGCTACTCCACATCATTATCTTATTAGCATATACAGATGTAACATGTTCTTTGTAGCAGTGTGCATGACAGAGGGTAAAATCAATTTGCTAAACATCAATTTTTATCACATGTGATGGAGAATTATATATAAAATAATATTAATTTACTTTTTTTTTTTTTTTTTTTCCAGTTCCACCATTATTTGTTATTGAATTTTTGCACAGGGTAGTGGATACTTTTGAGGATTACTTCAGTGAATGCACAGAAACTATTATAAAAGAGAATTATGTAGTGGTGTATGAGTTGCTGGATGAGATGTTAGACAATGGTTTTCCTCTGGCAACAGAATCTAATATATTGAAAGAGTTGATCAAACCACCTAATATTTTACGTACTATTGCAAATACTGTTACTGGCAAATCTAAGTAAGTTCAATTCTGTGCAAAAACGATTATATTAATTGTTTATGTAGTTATATCTAAAGGCATTATTTTTTATATTTTTATTAATTTATATAGTGTTAGTGCAATTTTACCAAGTGGACAGTTATCAAATGTTCCTTGGAGACGAACAGGGGTAAAATATACTAACAATGAAGCTTACTTTGATGTTGTTGAGGAAGTAGATGCAATTATTGATCGAACTGGAGCAACAGTATTTGCAGAAATCCAAGGCTATGTATGTACTATATTATCGTGTAAATATTAATGATGTAACATACTAACGTACAAATTAATGTTTTAGATTGATTGTTGTATAAAACTAAGTGGAATGCCAGATCTTACACTCTCATTTATGAATCCAAGACTTTTTGACGACGTAAGCTTCCACCCTTGTGTTCGATTTAAAAGATGGGAGGTATATATCTAAATAATGCTATATTATATGTACATTTATAAAAATTAAGCTTTTAATTTATGTGTTTTCTTTTTTTTTTTTAGTCTGAAAGAATACTGTCTTTTATTCCGCCTGATGGCAATTTTCGTCTCCTTTCATATCATATAGGATCGCAAAGCATTGTCGCAATTCCTATATATGTAAGACATAATATTAGTCTGAAAGAACCAGGAGGTGGTAGATTAGATATCACAGTTGGTCCAAAACAGACTATTGGAAGGACGGTAAGTCTTATATTTTTCAAGAGTATATATTTAAATAAATAATAATTTGTAAATTATCGTCGTCATAATTATAACTGATTTAATTATTTTATAAATATAGGTTGAAAATGTGACTTTAGAAATTCCAATGCCAAAGATAGTTTTGAATTGCACTTTAACTCCAAATCAAGGAAAATATTCCTTTGACCCTGTTAGCAAGATTTTGTTATGGGATATTGGAAGAATCGATGTTTCCAAGCTGCCAAATCTTAGAGGATCGGTAAAATAATTATACAAAGAAATATATATTTATAAATACTGATTGTATTATCATAAAATTTTATATTTTAGATTACGATACAAAATTCGACGGCTGTTACTGAATCAAATCCTGCCATTAACGTATGTATGATAACTTATTATAAATCTTTTTTAAATTTAAATAAAAAAAAAAAAAAAAAAAAAAAAAAATTAATACTTTACTTTCAGGTACATTTTACGATCAATCAATTAGCAGTATCTGGATTAAAGGTAAATCGATTAGATATGTATGGCGAAAAGTATAAGCCATTTAAAGGTGTTAAATATATTACTAAAGCTGGCAAATTTCAAATAAGAATGTAAGTATAATACATGATAAAATTATGAATTATTTTTACATTATATGTATTCCATTACGTTATTATATTGTTGTAAATTATGGTGAATTTACATGACATTAAAAGTGTAGCATATAATTTAATTGACTATGTACAAAAAAATATAATTATTATTATAGAATTATATCGAATAATTTTTAATGATTTAAAGTAATAGAAAATAAAATATATCTTTTGTATTAAAATTACTATAGAGGAAGCAAGAATAAATAACGCGTGCAAATTTAATTTCTATCTTTATATTTTGTCTTAAATATAAATTTACAATTTCTATTGATATATTATTTGCTTCAACTGTTCCAATATGCATATATTTGAAAAATAAAGATTTTTTTTATATCTAATGATATATTAATAGCGTATTAAAGCTCGTGCATTTCTTTGTAATAATTTACCTTTTGATGCAATGGTTAACTTAAGCCTAATTTTCCTGCTGTGAGATTATGAAGCGTTGAAGCATTTTTTAACATCTGCGTAGCATTCTTTAAGATGTTGTCAAAACTGCCTTTTGTCTCGTCATCTTTTTGGAATTGAATGAGTATTACAAGATACGTCGTGACAGCACCAGCGATCTAAAAAAAAATTATTAATTTTTTTATTTGTATTTCAAAATAAAAGTAATACATGTATACAATTATATAAATTTCTTACTGAAGTTACGAGAGTTCGATCCAGAGTAAAAAGCCCACACGCTGAAAACTCTAAAGGGCGGTGTAAGAGCTGAAGGGAAAAAATTTCTAGTTGCTTCCGGCCTTCTTTATCGCGACTTGTCGACAGTAATTGACTGACAAGAACGGCCGTTTTTTTTGCCTGAAAATACATAGATGTATAAACTGCGTAATAAAATATATAAACAAAAATTTTATATTGTATCATAAGGTAAATTAAATTCTACATTTACCTGCGTTGTAGCAGCGTATGTAGGTTGCACGATTATAAGCAACCTCCAGACATGAAAGACACACCACAATCCTTGTGCTGTGAGAAACGTTTTATCACGTCTTCTATCGATCTCCATTATTAAAAAATACGGCGTAATAATTAAATGTATTAAACAAGTAATCGCAATCACTAGTACAATTATTCCGTAAGCGGCGTTTATGAGCATCACAGTGTCACATAATGACGAATGTACCGTCATTAATTGAGATACACTATCCGTTAAACTTTTACCATCTAAAAAATAATTTATTGTATCCAACTTGTAAGTAACGTATTAATGAGATCGTACCATTTGTGGGAGTGGAATCCATGATCTTTGCTTTTCGGAACATTCGAACATTTACTATTTCATGTTGAATATATGCCGTTAGTTGTTTTTGATCACCAAGATCACCGGCTAAAAAATTTATTTAAAATTTAAAACAGTTTAAAAACATAAAAAAAAAAAACAAAAAAACAGAAAAGAGTATAAATTAAATAATTCTTAATTATAACAAAATTAATTAACAATGGTAAAGAATATACCTAATCCAAGATCCTTTCTGAATTGGTTTGTAATCTTGCCGTTTTTAAGAATATTTTCAACATTTTTATTAAGTCTGCAGAATCTCTGGCACACGTTGTACGTAGCAATGGCATATTGAATTTCCATCATTATAATAACTATATACATGAAATACAAAGGAACATAATTTAACGGACCTTTGTCATCTAGTTTTTTGTTCATCGTCACTTCATGGTGCCACGTGTAGACATCGAGACATGAAAGGATGATGGAATAGAGAAGAGTAAATAACGTCAAAAAGATTGTATATCGCCGTGTCTTTCTTGGCGAAATAATTCCCAACTTCTCGTCGCACTTTAATGTAGACAAATCACATATAATGAATATATTATAAATATCGATTGCAATATCAACATAGGTAAACATCAAACGTGCGATATAGATAAGATATGTCATTTCTCGCAAATTTCTTCATCATTAAATTTAAATCCGGAAGTGAAATTGTTCTATCGTGTCTATCGTTTTATCGTAATTTTCTACTCATGAATACAATTTTTTCGAGCTGTGTAATAAATTTTAGACGAGACTTACTTCAACTAATTTATCGATGATTGTTTGCACATGCTTCCAATACAGAATCGAACTAATGATGGAAGCAGATGTGAGACTCATTAGGCCCAATACATCACTACTAGTAACAATTATTGCATTTTGTGATTTAAGTCGAGTGCTATGTTCCCATCCATCTTTTAAATCGCGCCAGAAACCCCAAACCTCGGCGCTAATTAGACACGTTAATAAGCCCAAGCTGTAATACATTATTTTAATCTCTTAATTTATTTACAAAAATTAATTTTAAATAAATATAAATAGTCAATTTTATTTATATCGCTTGCTGTTACCTGTAAATGCTATCAATGATACTTAATCTGCCTTGATATCTACCAGATACTTTTGCAACGAATCTTGCTGGAAATACCCCAGAGAATTTGCTAAGATGATAAATCGGAAACACTGCTTGGTACAGATCGCTGTTTACCGACTTAATATACACCCCGTCAGTATTCATTTTGTATTCGTCAACATTTGCGAGTTTATCTACACATGTAATATTTAGATTGCATTATATTATTACAAGTATCGACTATTAATTCTAATTAGATCTAAATAGTTTAGTAATTATAAATTGATCGAGACAAACTACGATATGTGATTAGGACAATTTTAATCTAATATTAAATATAATAATTTAAGGAATTTCTCGTGTAAAGTAACATGCGTTATCTTACTGTTCGCTTTATTCGCCATTTGTTGTTCGATTAATTTATTCCATCGCATTGGTGTCTTCTTAGGCATCAAGACGACTTCGTTGATGATATTTGTAGGCTCCTTCGCAGAATAACTCACAAGTTATATTTGATGGACTCCTACACAAATATAATAAATTAATCCATAATTTTTCTAGGCTTCTTTCACATTTGAAATAGAACGTAGCGTACGTATACACGATATATAATAAGGTAAAAGATTATTTATAGCTGGTAATTAAAAAATATACTTTTCTTTATCCAGAAAGAAACTAGCAACGAAAAAATGTAACTCCATGAAAGAATACTGTCTTTTTTTTCTCCGTTCTTTCGCGTGAAATTAATTACAACGATTATCGCATATCGTGTAATTAGAATTTATTACATTATGGTATTATATTTATTGCGTGTTCACCGCACGGTTTCACGAATCACAAAATGGGATACAACGAGTGGAAGTGTGTACGAGTTTTATATACTCACACCCGGCCATTCATACTCGTCAGATCGTAGACAGTAATTGTTGTTGACGCTCGATTGCGGCCGATGCTTATCCTTTAAAAAAACACTTTCTTATCTGTTCTCAGCACGCATTTATGCCGCGTACAGTCGAACTGAATTCTGAGGCACGTGTGGCTCTGGACGAAGTATTCTTTAGAAAAATTAATGAATTTTGATCTCCCAATATAAAATACCGAAACCTGAGCTCTTTAATTTTAACATACTTTCATGCGTAAAATTCAATATATGAGGGGCAATACGCTTTGTTCATCGTGTCCTATATTCCTTTTTTGCATACTCATGTTTCACGCTTCACAGACGAAAGGACGTTTTTACGGCATTTTTTTTTTTTTTTTTTTTTTTAATCGCGTGTAGTTTCTTAATCTAAAAAAAAAAATAAAACAAAATTTTAACAAGTTAAAGATTATAAATTGACATAAAACTACTCGACTCTACAGTGTTTTTTCTGTCAAGTAAATCTTTAGCATGGTATCATATAAGATCTTCATCGATAATAAGTAAGAGTTTATTTCGAGATGATAAATCATAGCTGTTTGTTCTCGTGTACGATTCAATTGATGCACATGCAATGTATTATTAAGTAAATGTCAAAGAATAGTGAACGGAAGCGTTGTTATTGTCTGCACGCAAACAAATAATAAATATTAAAGTATATGTTTAAAGAAATTTTCTCTTTTAAGAAACTTACATTTTTTCTAATACAGAATTTTATGACATATTGCATGTTATTTTTTATTTTTTGCAGGAAAACTAAAAACGTACTTGACAAAAGATTTTGCATTGTAATATTATATATACTTGTCGTAAAAAAAATTAATAATTATTTTATTTAACACATACCTTTTTCTATCTGTTTCGCGTACTCTTCGATTGCAGAACGTGCGTATGACGACTAAAGGAAGTTCCACCGTCGCAATAAGGAAAATTACCGTGCAAAGAAAACCTCTCTCTTCGTGTGTAAACATTGTAACTTCGATTATTTCTGTATTTCCAACATAACCTGATCAAGCGCCGCGATAAATGTTGATAACTACGGGGGTCGTGAGACAGTATAAGGGCTGTTTTATCCTTCGTTAATCTATCCTACAAAATAGATAACAAAAGTAAAATTTGCAACAAATATTTGAATTTAATGGGTACGACTGATGTTACGCGATAACGGTTCGCTGTAAACATTTCATCACGCAAGAAATTTGCGTAATATTTAAAGAAAAAAGAAGAGTTTTTCTGTAAATAATGTAATATACGTTATTTATATGCATTTTTGTAATCTTGCCAATTAATTTATTAGCCTGCAATATTGGAGAGTGCGTTATAAAAATATAAATTTAATAATTAAAAATTCTGTATTACCAAAATAAAATTAATTAATATTATACACGATGCGACTTTAATTTGCTTTGTGTAATATAAAACTTAATTATATTTATATTATATAATTTACAGCATTGAAACCACGACATCACATATTTGCCAGATTCATCGATTTATTTCGTCGCCGAACTGAATTATATCTATTCATCATCGTTGTTTTTAAACTAAATTATAAAGTAGATTAATCAAAGATACCATATTTGTTATTTGTTTGGAGACAATGCGGTGAATTTGTACTAAATTAAAGAGCTCGGTGATTAATCCCGTAACTTATAATAATAAATTTTAATCATATTACTACTGCTGCATCATGCTGCATATGAAAAGGTACCTTAATAGAAGGAGACAAAAAACTAGAAAGAAAGCAAGAATCAGCTGCTTTGTTTCCTTCTCTTTCTTATTCCCGTCTACACAGAGCGTAAGAACGAGAAAGAAATAGAGTAAGAGAGAGAGAGAGAGAGAGAGAGAGAGAGAGAGAGAGAGAGAGAGAGAGAGAGAGAGAGAAGAGTGCGGAACAGAGGTTAGCTTTACTTTTCTGACAATATGCGAGATCTATCTTTCCTAAGTCTATGGATTACATGTGTCACTTGAGGTTGTGCCTGAATCTTAGCACAAGATAATTTTGTTTTTATAAATTACTAGAATAGCACAATTACGCAAATATGACGGACAAAGCTGGAGAGACAAAACGTGACACAGAAGATACAGAATTAAATGATTTGTTGGACAGTAAGTGTATTTAATTTAAAACGATCTAACTTTATCAAATTCTAGATCGTAAGTTTGGCTCTATAGGAGTTTGTAAAAGCAAATTACGATTTGTAGTTATATAATATAATGTCTTAGTAAATGTGTAACGAACTTAAGTAAAAAAAAAATCTCTTAATGTCAATGTAAATTTTCTTTTTTTATTATAACTTATATAAAATTAAAATTAATTTATCTTAGGTGCTCTACAAGATTTTGAAAAAGTATCCATATCAAATATTGAAAAAGGTAACACAGATACAAATGTATCAGATTCTGTGGAAAAAGAAACAGATAAACATGAAATGTCTGAGAACAAATGGACAGAAGATTTTTTGAAGCAAACAACCAGCCAGTTTGAAAAGGAATTGCAAAATTTATTAGAGAATGGTAAGACAATAAGTGAATAATAATTCGAGATATTTGAAAATGATAAACAGAATATGTATTACTATAATTGGTATTAGATACTGGACTGGAGGCTGCTTTTCAGAAGATTGGACAAATATCTCCCAGTGATACAGCAGATGGAAAAGACACAAACATAGATTTTCAATCAACCATTTCACAAGTTTTAAAGGATTTAACCAAAAATTCTGAAAGTCTACAGGTAATAGTATTAAAACTTTATGTCTTTATACTGTGTGAATAATATTTGGAAATAAAATTTAACATATTTAAAAAATTATAAAAGTAATAACAGTTAATAAATGGTGATATTATTTTTTATTCATCTTTCTAATAAAATTAAGTTATGATGAAAATATATAAAATACATTTCAGAATGAACCAGATGTAACAGCTATGTTCAGACAAACACCTCTTGATGGTGATGTTGGTGACATCCTGCCATTTATGCAAGGAATGATGGAGCGCCTGTTATCAAAAGAGGTTCTTTATCCATCATTGAAAGAACTGTCGGATAAATATCCAGCTTGGTTAGAAGAGCACAGAGCAACTTTGGATTCTTCTGATTTGCAGAGGTACATGAAGCAATCGGAATTGATGCAAAAGGTATGTTTATAATAATTAAATTTGTGCTAAAACTTTACAGTTAATATATTTATATCTTGTTTAAGGTGTGCATTGAATTGGAAAAAGAAAAAGAAGATGACGCAGAAGATGTCAAGCAACATCGATTTGAGTGTGTATTGAAACTTATGACGGAAATGCAAAATTATGGTCAAGCGCCTGACGATCTTATTGGTGAACAATGTTCATTTTTTCAATTTGATCCTGAAGGCAATCCTACCCTTCCATTTCCACCTGGAGTAGATTCACAGCAGGATTGTTGTATTATGTGAATGTGTAAGATGAATATCCAGGTATTTGAATATTTTTAAAACATTATATCTAATTAATCTTTTTTTATTTATATTTTGTGGAGCTCTGGTTTTCAACATATAAAGTGATAAATGTATGATCATAAGAATACAAAAATGGAAAATGTTTCAAATCTATATAGTCAAACAAAAAAGATGAACTTATTATATCGAAAAAAAACCTTTTTCTTATTCGTTTTTTAATCCATTTTCAAAAATAGCGGTTCTTTAAAACTTAAAAAAAAAAAATGAGATATTTTTACTTTTTTGTTTAGTAAAGTATTCAAGATAGTCTTGAGTATATAATGCTTTGAGTTGCTAATGGCTCTGCCAATAGATTTGACAAAGGGGAAGGCATGAACTGAAAGTCATCGATTTTAATACATTTTTTACGTAGTATTTTACGTAAGAATACTTAAACAAAATCTTAAAGCACACTTATCTGTCGTTTAAAATAAAATAAACAATACAAAGTTTCTTATGTACCATTTCTTGAAAAATCTGTAAAAAGGCGGCAGTATAGAATATCAAAATGTGTACGCAATCTTTTTTTTATTACTTTTTTTCAACTTCAAAAATTAAGTGTAAAATATATAAAATCAAGGTAATCAAAAATGATTATTTTAGTTTACAATTGTTGAATGTAATTTTGTTCTAACTTGAAACTTTTAAGTGCAATCTTTTATATATACGAAATTTATGAATATATTATATATTATGATATTTATGATTGTATTGTGTCTATATAAAATAAAATTAATAAAACGTTGATTTTTCAAAAGAATTATAATTTATCATAAAATTTTATTGAAGAGATTATTTTTTACTCGACTGGACGCAGTAATAAATGTGCCCAATTACTAGCATTATATGTCTATTTGTTACCATCATTTGTCTATTTCTTATTGTGACTCGATTGCTAATGCCATCACATGTCCATTTCTGTTGTGTCTGTTATTCATGAACGACGTATAAATTAGTTGAGTTGATTCAGCTGCAAAGGACAATTCATGGACGTAAGAATATATGAACGGAGTCTAGGCTCAGAGCCTTCCGAATATTTCCGTCCATATATTCTTACATCTTCGGAACAAGCCATCAGTTAAAAATTTATCTCTCTCCCTTTATATTTTTTAAATGTAAAAAGAGAAAGATAAATTATAAACTAATTTAGATTAATACAGTCACCTCGGGAATAAAAAACGAACTCTAGATACAAGTTTATTTACGTTAACTTTACATTTCTAGCCCAGCAAACACAGAATATAACTGTTATATAACACAGAAGTTACATGTAATATAACTATCGTTACACGTTATTTGTATTGTTTCATATTAGCAATGAGACAATGTTTTATAACAGTTGTATTACTATGTTACTTACTGGTTATGCCTGTATAACAGCAATACAACTTAAACACAATACGTTATATAACAAGTAGTGCTTGCATTACACCTATGCTATGTAACATTTTTATATGCAGATATGTTAAATTGATTACTAGACAGCGCTGCTTCTCATAAGATACATTTAGTGCAGTATACAAGGACGTCGAACACAGTACTACGAAATGTTTATCATGAAGCATACTTCTATAACGAAATAGCATATTCTTTGAATAGTAATAAGTTAAATACAATTAACGTGTACGTTACATATAACATACATGTTATATTATTTTATTACGGCAATGTAATTGTTATATTATTGTGTTTGCTGGGAATATATATGTATATCTTGCAAAATTTATATATAATTGAATTTAATTTGTTTTTCTAGCCGATTTTTCAAAAAATCTGATATTTTTTTTTATTAACAACGAAATATGCTCGGAAGTATTTTCAAACTTATGTTATAATGATCAAATTTTTACAAAAATTATTTATTTAAATGTAAATAATATATTTACAAGAATACTGCTGTTATTTAAAAGTCATATTCCAATAGTTGAATAATAAAAGTACAAAAAAATTAAATTTTAATATTAATTTAATTGTATGAATTGCAACTCATGTGAATTTTCATTACATGTTTTCGTATTTGTTCAATATATCTTATAATTTTATTACTATTCAATTTAAATGCATTTACTACAATCGCTAAGTATATTAGTACTAATCATTATAATCACATAATTAATCTGTTTTTGTATAAGACTCGCGTTAACGAAATATATATTTGTTTATATGTGTATAAATACAAATTTACACATACTTATTTCTATATACATGTAAGCACGCATATATACAAATCAAGAGGATGAAAATTATCTTGTACACATACGCGTGCGCGTGTATGTACGTATAAGATTATTTTAAAGCAGCGCTCGGAATTAGTAGCCCAGTTCGGCCGATTTCTGATCATCTCCGCTTGGTTTGGTCTCCCACTATCGCTCGAAGCTCGACGACCGGCTGCCGATCGCCCGGGAGACGCTTTAACTCAGAAGCGTTCCTATGTATATTCACGCTGAAATTATACACTTTATTAAATAAGTAATAAAATTATTTTTTTTAATTAATAACAATTACGTACATATTACTAATTTCTTATTATCATTTTTATTAAATTACTGTGTGGCCGAGTTTCAAACATATAAAATTATATATATTAAAATACATTTTTATATGTTTGAAACTCGGCTACACAGTAAAATAGTTATTAAAATAATAAAAATGTTAATAATACGAAATTAGTAATATGTAAGTAATTATATGAATTATTAATTAAAAAAAAAAGAATTTTATTAATTATTTAATAAAGTGTATGATTCTAACGTGAATATAAATAGGAACGCTCCTAAGTTAAAGCGTCTCGCGGGCGATCGGCAGCCGGCCGTCGAACTTTGAGCGATAGTAAGAGACCGAAGGCGGAGACAATCAGAAATCGGCCAAATAGGCTACTACTTCCGAGTGCTGTTTCAAAGATTTCAATCCATAATATGCACGACATACCAGTAGTCAAAGAAATAGTACGGGGTAAATTAAATATAAATATATCTGTAAATAATATCAATTCTGTCAAGGTGTGCCGTATGATGTATTTCTCGGTGATTGCGTCTGAAGATTCTGCTGTTGATTCGGCGTAGCCGTCTGTGCAGATGCTATCGTCGTAGGTGCGATAACTCGAGCGTAGACAGCACCACCCGCGGTTTTCAATCCAGTTGGTGTTGGAATCACTTTGAGTCCATGTAACGTTTTGATGTTAAGCAACTGGCTCGGCAAGATAATCGGCTGCTGCGTTTGCTGCTGCTGCTGTTGGGAGACTGGCTGTTTGCCTAATACTACGTTTCCACCGCTCGTGGTACTCACTGCAACCCCGACGTTTTTATTACTGCTCGCTAACACAATAGGTTTTCCCGCGAGTTGAGCGGTGACCATGCGTACAGTCTGAGCTTGCTGCGGCTGAGATTGTTGGTGTTGCGTGGTGACTGCTATTATTTTTGACTGATTAGCAGATGCTTGCGCTTGCGGCACCACCTGTAAATATTTATATAATATTACTAATTATTATACATCTTATTCAATGAACAAAAATGTATCTTTATAACATATAAAATGCACTTACTTGATATTGAGCTTGTATGACCTGTTTGCCTTGTCTATTAAGTTGATTAGCATGACCAGCAGCTGTGGTCAGTTTCAACCCTTTCTGAGCCAGTAAACTTTCGACAGAAATAATTTGTCCCCCGCTATTGTTTGTTAAAACTTTTGCAAGTATTTTTTGCTGTTGCTGTTGATGATGATGAGGCGATTGTTGTATTTGCACGGCAATCGGTTTTCCTCCGATTTGTGCAATTATACGTTGCATTCCTGGAGTTTGTTGTACAGGCTGCTGTTGATTAGTCGTGACTCGTTGCTGCTGCTGCTGCTGCTGAAATTGAAATAAAATTTAAATTTATAATTTTAAAGCAGATACTAACCGTAATAAAAACGAAGTTTGCTTGCAGATACCTTAAGTTGTTGTTGCTGCTGTTGTAATTGTTGCTGTTGCGATTGATTATTCGAGGGTGAGGATTGTTTAATGAATATAGTTTGGCCTTGAAGACCGTGACTTGTGAGTAACGATTTAATTTGACTTGGGCTAAGTAATTTAATTTGCGATGCCAAAAGAGTTTTGCTTGGTAAAACATGCTGCTGCTGGTGTGGTTGCGGCTGCGGTTGTGGCGCCTGCGGCTGTGACGGCTGCGGCTGCTGCTGCTGCTGTTGTTGTAACAGCTGCTGCTGCTGCTGCTGGTGCTGCTGCTGTTTTATATTAGCAGTTTGTAAAATGCTTTTCCCTGTTTGATTTGTTGCTACAGCCGTCTGCTGCTGTGGTTGACTTTGCGTTTTTGTAGATGATGATATCGTCGTTAAATTTGTTGTATTTCCATTTATTACGTTGGAATTATTACTAGTTGAAATGGATTGTTGCGCAGATTGCAACACAGAATGTCCAGATAATCGAATAGTTTGCAGGCCAGCAGATGTAGATACTTGAATTTGGTGATGTGGAAAATTGTGTTGATTTGATTGCAATAGACTTTGAGTGTTCGTCTTTAGTACAGCGATTGGTTTCCCTCCAACAGATGTTTTTTTCACCATTGTTATCGGAGCAAGCTGCGATTTTGTGTCCAATGCAACGTCATCTCTTTCTACGCTTATTGGATTTGTAATTGATGAAGTCGCGATTGATGCAACAGAAACAGGAGTATTAACGGTAGGAATCGCTGATGTGCTAGCAGTCATTTCTACATTAGTATTAACGGAATGTTCAGCGGATATATAATGGTCAGTAATAATTTTTTCTTCAGTTTTACGCTGTTCTTTTCTGTAAAAAAAAAAAAAAATAAATAAATAAATATGCAGTTCTTTTTTTTCGAATACATTGCACAATTTGAAATAAATATAAAATACTTACTTAGGTATAACAGACTGCATAGGTATACTAGCCGTTCGCCTTTCTTTTTTAAGAATAATTTCCTTGGTATTCGGAGATTGTTCTTTATTTAAATTGGTTGATTTCAGAACTGGCTGCACTACTTTATTTCGCGACGTATTTCCACCGTTTTTCTTATTTTTCGCAATACCTTGTAATTGTTGATGAACCATTTCTATAAAAGATTAAAAAATATCTTGATATTATCATATAAATTAATTTAAATTGTAAATACTTTAGAAATATCTGCGTTATAATACAGGGCGAATGAATGAAAGTAAATCGTTACTGACCGAGCGCTCCGTATTGTATAGCATTATATAGCGTTAATTAAAGTTTAGTCGGTAAGTTTAGTCGGTCTGCTTCCATCCATTACGATTCACTCTATATATATGAATGAAATAAAAAAGTAAATAATAACCAAATTCAGATTCAGATCGTCCTCGATGAAGATAAAGCCACTCTTTTCGGCGAGGGTAATATCTAACACAGGGATCGGTCTCATAATGTAACCTATCAAGTGCTCCCGATACCACAGAATGGAGATAACCTTCCTTCTCATCGTTATCTTGTTCAATAATATATTGCGAATCCTTGAGTAGTTGACAAATATCAGCTCGAGTCCCTTCACCATTAGGAAGTCGGGCAGTGGCATCTCTAACTAGTGCCAAAATTGTTACAAAGTTTGGACGATCTGGCACCAATAACGAATGTCCTCGAGCTTTCGCTTGTCCCGTAGCTTGATATAAAAAATAAAATTAATATGTATTTACGATGCAAAAAATTTTTTTTAATTAAGAATTTAATATTCTGCATAATAAATCTTGATTTAAACATACCAACATTATGTTGATAAATTCCTTTAACGGGACCAACTACGGATGCATAACCGTGCATGCGATAAGTAAATGCCTTATGAGGTGCAGCGTAACGCATACGCTCTTGTCTTCGGAATTCTTCACGTTCATCTGTTGTAGATGGACGGACTTTCCATTCCGTGGGAAATAACGGTCGAGGTGGTTCCCAATCAGTTCCAGCAGCATTAGAGTCTACATTAGTAGGTTCTAGTGCTGGACTTCCACTTCTACAACTTTGCACGACCCCGCTTGTAATCGTATTGCTGCTCGTATTATTGTTCGAGGGGATTTGAGACTGCTGTGACTTTATAGTAGTCACAGTAGTTGTTGTCGGAGTATATGGCGACGTCAATGAGTCTCTGCAGAAACATAATTGTTGAATTAAATATTTCCCAATTAATTTAGAAAAGATAAATATGAAAATTTATAAAAGTAGTTAAATAAAATAAGCAATTTAATGGAATAAAAAAAAAGCAAGCTTAATTATTTAATGCTATTGTATTATAAGAATCTAAAATAAAATACTAAAGGGCTATTCGCCACCGATTCTTACTTGTACATAAGGAATTTTGTACATAGATCTTGCAATCGGGTATCGGAGTCTCTCCCAGCGCCGATCCATGCATATACGCCTCGACCTTTATTTTCCAGATAGGGCACAAGCTCTTGATCTCGTTCTTGTCGCTGATCTACATCTGGAGAATACATCAATTCACCCGCAAGAAATCCCAGAGCCGATGGTACTAAAATAGGCCACGAAGGTACCAAAGAATACCTGCAACATCAATTGTGCAATTAAAAAATGCTACTTATGATCGAGCAAATTACAATAGTTATATTACCAGTCGTTTAAAGGTGAAATGGGATTGCCTTGCCACTGTGTTATTGCTTCTTTCATTTCTGCTGTACTCATTCGATATTCTCCTTTCGAAGTGAAAGCATCCCGCAGCAGAGAAAAGAAGCACGTGTGAGTTTCTTGCATTAATTCTGCGCCATTATTAACATCTATGCTTTCATTAACTGGTACAATCATTTTCGTTTCAGACATGGATATAGTTCTCTCATTTTCGCACCTATAATGTCAATTATAATTTGGTTTAAATCAGCGCTCGAAATTAGTAGCCCAGTTCGGCCGATTTCTAAATGTCTCCGCCTTCGGTCCGTTACTATCGCTCTAAGTTCGACGGCCGGCTGTCAATCGCTCGCGAGACGCTTTAATTTAGAAGCGTTCCTATTTATATTCACGTTAGAATCATACACTTTATTAAATAATTAATAAAATTCTTTTTTTTTAATTAATAATTCATATAATTACATATTACTAATTTCGTATTATTAACATTTTTATTATTTTAATAATTATTTTACTGTATAGCCGAGTTTCAAACATATAAAAATGTATTTTAATATATATAATTTTATATGTTTGAAACTCGGCCACACAGTAAAATAATTATTAAAATAATAAAAATGTTAATAATACGAAATTAGTAATATGTAAGTAATTATATGAATTATTAATTAAAAAAAAAAGAATTTTATTAATTATTTAATAAAGTGTATGATTCTAACGTGAATATAAATAGAAACGTTCCTAAGTTAAAGCGTCTCGCGGGCGATCGGCAGCCGGCTGTCGAACTTTGAGCGATAATAAGGGACCGAAGGCGGAGACAATCAGAAATCGGCCGAACTGGGCTACTAGTTTCCGAGCGTTGGTTTAAATGTTTTACTTATCGATTAAATTACAATTATTATTTTCTACATAATAATTGACTTACTTAACGTCGTCGAGTATGTCGATTCCGTCATCAAGCTGGATCGGTAATTGCATCATATCAATACTATCTAAATCGAGCTCTTTCTTAGATTCATTTTCCTCTTCTTCCTCAGTTTCAGCCAACACATCTTCATTTACACACAAATTTAGTTCAGTCTTGACTTTGTCATATTCCATATCCTCAACTTCCTTTTTTATCTCCGATATATTGGGTACTATAGGTTTACTACTTTTTTGAATTACCGGAGTGCTGTAAAAAAGAAATGTAAAGGGAATGTTAATTATTAAAATTAAATATAAAAGATTACTCTTTTGATACTTTACATGTATAACTATTCATAATTACGTTTTCTTTTTAGCTGCTTGAGGTGAGACTTCGTATGTTTCAACAGGTTCCGACTTGACAGGTGTTGTTATTTTATTGTAATCCACATCTATAATAGGTTGTCTATTGTCATCTGTTATATTAAAGTAGTCATTATCATTTTCATGTTTCAAAGAATTGGAGTTTGCCAATTTTGGAACGGGCGGGCACAACGAGTTTTGTTCCAATTTAATTTTCTTCTTGGCGGACGTAATCTTCATAGAATTACCAATTGTAAGTTTCTGCTTTTGACCAATTTGTGATCGTTGTGTGAGATCGGCAAGCGCAATTCCTTGGGTATTCAACTCCGGATGAAGCTACGTATGTATTTTAATTAGTTAATATTACTTAAATAATTAAAATAAAGTAATGAAATATTATACATACATCACGACGGGCACGTCGTTTCTTATGCGCGATCAGCATAGCACGATAAGTCTCTTCCGTTTGTTCGCGTACAAATAATGATCTATTAGAAGCGTACTCCATTCGTTGCAAGGTGGAAAATACAGGTCGAATTGTATCATCCTCACAATTAAGTTGTACGCCTTTAACAGATAATCCCTGAAGATTCATTGTAAAACGGCGTTTTCTCTTTTGCTTGGCGCCAGTCATTTGATAACGAGGATAATTCTCTTCATTTTCGGACGTTGTGTCGGCGGATAATCTCGTGCTAGTCCTGAGTTCTGCTCGGACCGCGTTTAGTTCATCCAAATAGCGCAACTGAGTCTTTTCTTCAACTATTGTTAATTATTTTTATAATACCGTTTGCCCAATCGTTACATACTTCTCTGCCAAATGGCCGAAGTATTGAAAGAAATATAACGCTCAAAGGAAATCAAACACAAAATACTCACCTATTATTGGTTTTGATTTGCGCCAGTAAAGTTTAGAAATTGTTCGGTTTATCGGCTGATTAAAGCCTTGCTTGTATGCATTTGATAACAAACTTTCTCGTGACTTTAACAATTGACTTGCCAATTCGTATGACCGTTTCCGTTCTTCGAACAATGATCTCCTTTTCTGCGCTTTGCGAACTAAACCGCGTATTTTCTTGATGTCAGGACGATAGTGGCCAGAGGAAAGATGATTGTGAAATGTATCCAATGCTGTTATACCAAATCTAAAAATATATATTGTTTTGTATTACATTTTATTATATATTCCAATAAAATCGATTTTCTGACGTAATTTTTTTTTTTTTTTTTTTTTTTTTACGAAAGAAAGAGAAGTTTAATTATTATTACCTATCGTTTTCTCTATTGAATAACATTTGCAATGACTTTTCCATTTGTGCCTCAATATTGGAATCTTTTGGAAAAGTAGGTAAAAGATTGTATAATGTTTCTCGTTGACTTTCAGTAAGCCATTCATTCCAGAAACGTGGATAATCCAACATCTCCTTAAAAATACTAAAATGTTCACAAAGATCCTGTGGTAGTTTCACTTTAATATTGGCAGCAATACAAGTTTCCCATCTCTAAAAATCAATTTTATTTATATATAAATTTTTATTTCAGAAAGAACTATACAATTAAAACTATAAAATAAAATAAAATAAAATAAAATAAAATAAAATAAAAAGTTGTTTTTTGCCATTATTTATGATGCCATAGGAAATTGGCATCTTATATTTTAATTTTGTAAATCTAAATCAACAGAACAATTTTTAAAACTTATCAAAAACTATAAAACTCTTTCAAGTACAAAAAAACTTGTAAAGAAATCTTTCATCTTTTAATAATATGATGCCAATTCCAAACAGAAATAAAGGATTTAAACAAAAACATAATACTAATCTCACCAATGCATCAGGATTTTCAATATATTCTGTATTTTCATTTTCATCCTCATCTTCCTCTGCAGAGCTATGACTTTCACTGCTGCTTGTGGCATGATCCTCAGCGCTATCTTGCTCACTATCACTTGTTGTACTGCTACCACTCATACTACTACTGCTGCTGTCAGTTCTGGAATCATGTGTTGACACTTCTTCTTCATCTTCCTCTGCTCCACTATCTCCACCAGCAGAACATTCATCAATCTATACAAGTAAGCAATGTTAATCACATTTATCAATGTATTTCAGCAATATATTATGACCTTAAAGACATCACTAGTGCATACTTGTAATAAGTATGTACATGTATACCAAAGTCCACTGATCATAAATGTACAATAATGTACAATTAAGTATATATACTAATACATCTAATAAAATTTAGCAAAATAAATCAAATTAATTTTCATTATTTGTTTCTATCTTTTAATTTTTTATGTTATATATTTTAAAGCGTTAAAAAAAAATAATTATAATTTACATCATATAAAGCATGACCATAAATTATATCGAAATTAGAGTGCAATCTATAACATTAAAAATATATAAAAACTTAAATTTGAATAAAATTGGATGACACTTTAGATAATCATAATGATAAATATAGATATTGTATTAATATCATAATAATAAAAACCAACCTCCATTTCCATAGCTTTTCAGCTTTGTGCACTTTTTCCGTAGTTCGTGCAGTATTTGTCAAAAAATAATGATCCTCACTACTAATTATCTGTATATAATGACAGTGTTACTTGATTCAGCAAACACAGGAAAAGAGCTCTCTGAGATATTTTTCTATATATAAGCACTTATACACGTATATATGAATAATTACTACAAACAAATATTATATAATCGTTATCGAGACTTTTCGTTCCTGGAACAACAACCCTTTACCATTTTTTAACCATGACATTGATCACAATGACAACAATATTTTAAGCAAACGATACGATCTGTGATTTCAGAGTTTTTCTTGAGGTTAGCCATAGATGTTGAAATATGTGAATGGAGCCATAGTAGATACCGTAGAGACCATAGAAGACGGCCAGGGAGAATGAAGGGAGAGCGGAGCAAATAGTGTTCTCTATCCTGATTGGTCTCGCCATTTATAGCGCTGTGCACCATTTTTACTAACGCAAAGAAACCTTTTTTTTTTTTTTATTACTTACTTAACCTTGGTTAATCTAGGTTCATCTGGGTTAATTTACATGCCAGCACTTATCTTCTCGCCGGTCTCATGTTACTTGCCGTTATTATTATTAAGCAGGAACGCTTTACGCTTTTGTATTGCATATTGATTTGTAACAATTACCTCTTGAGACGAGAAACTTTCTAAGGTATTTTTAGGGAATGCATCATTTCGTTCTTTTCAAAAAGATAATTAATGTTTGTTAATGTTTTACAGTTGATGAGAAGGAACGATCGTTTAGGAACGTATTATCAAAGTTTTCGAGCGTACGTCGAGAGAGCACGATGTCGAACAATGGAGGTAAAGTAGTCGCTAATCTGAGGCAAAAATTTGTGTCGCCAAGCAATGTATTGCAATGGTTTCCCGGCCACATGGCAAAGGGTCTAAAACAGATGCAGCAGCGATTGAAAAGCGTCGACTGCATCTTAGAGGTTCACGACGCACGAGTGCCGATTTCCGGGCGTTACGCGGACTTCAGCAGGACTTTGCTCGGCGTGAAGCCACACATATTTCTGCTAAGTAAAAAAGATCTGATCGATAAGAACCATATAAAAAGTATATCCTCAGCGTTGAACAGAGAGGGACTGTCCAATGTAATTTTCGCGAATCTTAAAAATGATCGATGCAAAGGCGCCAAACAAGTTTTACCACTGGCGCATAAGTTAATATCAAATTCTCAGCGTTATAATAGAGCGCAAGAAGAAGCTTATTCCATGATGGTAATTGGCGTGCCTAATGTTGGAAAGTCCTCTCTGATTAATCGTTTGAGGGGCCTTCATCTTCACCTGGGCCAAGCTACCAATGTTGGCGCAGTGCCTGGTATCACGCGATCTGTATTGACTCATATAAAAATCTCAGAAGACCCATTAGTGTATCTGATTGATACACCAGGTATTCTAGCTCCTACTATCAAAGATCTTCATGCTGGCATGAAACTGGCCTTAGTTGGATGTGTGCAAGATCACATAGTAGGATCGTACGTGCTTGCGGATTATCTGCTATTCTGGCTAAATAAGAACGGTCGATTTGAATATGTAGAAAAATTAGGTTTGTCAGAACCAAATGACAGTATAATATATGTGCTTACGTTTATTGCCGCAAAACAGGGAAAAACTGTAAAAATCAAGACTTCCAAAGGTCACTTAGAAATCAAGCCAGATTTAAAATTTGCAGCAGATTATTTTCTTACTTTATTTAGGAAAGGAGACTTGGGATTTTATTGCTTGGATATAGATTTACTCGAGTCATCAGAAAACCAGCAACGTAACTTAGCTTAATGAGAATTATATGTAAATATATTTGTACATATCTATTTACGGAAGTAGTTTTTTAGTTAAAAAAAACATTCTATAATTTTGAAAAAATGTCTCTTTTTTTTTTTCATTTCATCGTTGTATGTAAAATCAAGTAATATGCATGATCGATGTAAAAATGTCGAATCATTTTGAACGCTTTATAACGTATGTTAAAAAAAGATGTTTTTTAAATAAAGTTTTTACAAATATATGGAAATGTGATAGCCCGTTGAAAAAAAAAAAAACGTATTGCATCACAGTTTTCCCCACCAGTTTTCTTATGGTCCTCTCACATTCTTTTCACGTAAGTGGGTCAGTTGGACCACGTATATTCACCTTTATCATGGAAAACACTTATTCTGTGTCTTTTTCCTGTTAAAACTTACACGCGCGAACTCGTCTGTTGTAATAATAATCGAGAAATTATAAATTTAATTGATTTTTTCGTGAGATTTATCGTTATGCTGATTGGAAATCTCAAGACGAAGATACACAAGTTTTTAAACTTTTAGAGGTATTTAAATTTTTACTCAAGCTAACGCTTTTCTTGAAATTTATTTTTAGGAAAAATGTTTGCAAGAGTGACGTTTTATCCATCTTTATTGTATAATGTCGTCATGGAAAAGATTACGACTCGGAACTGGTACGATAGAATGGATGAAACCGTTATATTGGGCGCCTTACCGTTTCGCCGAGAGACTAAACAGGTATGTTTCAATAAATTTATGTTTATATAAAAAAAAAAAAAAATCATTTATTTTAATTTTTTTTTTAATTTCTTAGTTAATCGAGAAGGAAAATATTAAGGGTGTTGTATCGATGAACGAGGATTACGAGTTATCTTTGCTGTCCAATACAGAAAACGTACGTAGCAGTATGATTTAAGTCTTGATATTATTATCTAAAGTATAGGGAGAATTAGTATAATTACTAATTAATAATATTTAACGAAATAAAAAATTAATTTGCACATGTCTAAGGAAATAACATATTCTTATTTCCTTCCATTCAGGAATGGCGTAAACACAACATAGAATTTCTTCAATTGTGTACAACGGATATCTTTTCGGCACCTTCTCAGGAAAAATTGCAGAAGGGTGTAAATTTTATTAATAAATTCCGCAACGTATCGAGTAAAAAATTAGGTGATACAGGTATTATCGATGGTAGCGATAATCCTGGCTCAGTTTATGTTCATTGTAAAGCAGGAAGGACAAGAAGTGCGACATTAGTCGGATGTTATTTAATAACGGTAAAATTATATGACATACTTAAATTTGATATGATTAAATTCTGTCATTACTGATAGTAAAATATCCTTTTCTAGAAAAATAATTGGACACCTGAAAAAGCAGTAGACTTCATGCGGAAGAAAAGACCACATATATTGCTCCATACAGCACAATGGTCTGCGCTCGAAGAATTTCACGCGAAACATATAGAACCTAAATCTTAGCTAAAAATTTTTTATATGTTTTCTTTGTTACTGTTTTTTAAAAAATTAATTAATACAAATGAAAGATTTATAAAACAGATAAATAAAAGCCTATTTTAGAAACTACGTCAAATAATTACATATAAATATTAATTTGAATGGGAAAAAAACGAGAAGATTAAATGTACATTATCGAACAATATTATTTAACTTTACTTTTTTTACATGCATAGATGCAAATTTGGTTGCCTCTGTAATTGCTTTTTCCATACGTATTTGAAAATTATTATTTGATACTTTTGTAGATTTCATACTTGCAACTAGCATGGGTTTAAATCCTTTAATAGGTCCATATTCTGCATTAAAAATCTGAAGAACGATATTCATCCAAGTTTGTGCGTTAAATTCATCGGAGACTGTTGCCTAAAAAAAGTAGTACAGTTACTTAGTTATTTTTTTATTATACATTTTATATTGTTATGTCATTATATCTACATTTGGGAAATATATGAATAACAGATACCTGTGGTATAGAACACCTTGCTTTTACAAATCCATTTGTACAAGATAGAATCAATATTGGCATCCCAGAAAAGAGCGATACAATTTCGTGTAACGACAAATATGTAGGATTTTTATTTAAGCAATGCACGATAAAACAAGATGACAAATCTGCGGTATTAGTGATTTCACGAGTTACAGAGTCTCTATAAAATAATTATTAAGAATTATTTAAAATTAAATAAATTACTCAAATATCGTTTATGTATAACACATTACATACTTTTCCATTTCTTTTTCTCGCAGCCATATCGTCTTTTTTAAATTCTCCAAATGCGTCAAGCACTTCTCTTTAATTAAATAAGGTAACTGTACATGCTGATCATTAATTTCTTGTTTTAATCGATTTAGTTCTGTATTAAATAGTTCGTACGTGAATTTGCCATTTTGTAAAGCCTTTTCTAACTCTATAATTCTTTGATACATTTTTTCACCAGCCCGTTTTATGTCTAAAGCTCTCTCACCAACAACAGCTTTGACAGTACGTTTTGTTGCTCCTTTTGAGGTATATGTTAAAAAACAAAAATGTTGCAGTACTTTTGTATTATGAACATGCGTACCGCAGCACGTCTCCCTAAACGAAAGCAATTTATATTATTGTAAAATTAGAACATTTTTTACTATTTAAAATTCAAACTTAAGTACTAACTTCGTTTTCAAGTCGTCAGTGTTTATTTCTACGATTCTAATGCCGGTGTAAGGATATATTTCTCCTGGGACTAATGTAACATCATTTTGCTTTAACAGTTCGAGCGAATTGACAGTTTGTACAATCGTTGTAGCGTGAGATTTTATAATATTGTTAATGCAATCTTCCACTTTCCTAATTTGCTCCGATGTAAGTTGCTCGCCAAATGAATTGAACTGAAATCTCAAATTATTTGTCTCGACTGTGCACCCACATTGATAAATTACTTGCATAACTTGCTTTAAAGCAGCATTTAGTAAATGTGCTGCTGTATGATGTTGCATTGCTCCAACACGAATATTTGGTTCTATATTAACTAAACAATTATCATCTATTTGTAAATACAACTCCGATGTGCTAGAAAACAGATGTATAATTTTGTATATTTAAATAAAAATAAGTCTTATAATTTTATTTAAATATATCAAAAATACTTACAGCAAATTTGTTTTAGCGAAATGTCCAAAATGAATTACATAGCCATTGATTTTTCTGGCATTGTCTATATTAAAAATTAAATTTTTAATACGAATGGTTCCTTTATCTGAAACTTGGCCACCTTCTAATGAGTAACATGTAGTCTTGTCTAGTATGATTCCAATCTCATTTGGATTGTTTATTAACTTATCAACAGTTATTTTATCGTCAATCTTATTAACTTGTGTGATATTAGAATTATTTTTACTTGCGATTAATTCTCCTACAATATATGAAAAAACAAAATTTAATGTTAGAGTTACATTGTTTAATTTAACCGGAATGTATAACAAAAAATTATGACTTAGTTTTACATTACCATCGAGAATAATGCCAACGAGTTTACTGTTAAGCGCTGGAAATTTATAAGTGTTGTCGTCGTACACATAATTGTACTTGAATGAGTCGTCCGTCTTAGATATATTATTTTTTTCAAGTATTTGCAAAGATTCTTTACTAATTATAGTACTGTGTTGGTTTAATCCAATTTTGGATTGATATTTACGCTTATTAAGCTGCTCTTCAAAATCAATTTCATCAAAGTATAATGATTCGATCTGTGCTAATTCTGCTATAGTTTCCGAATTAAGACCGTACGTATCGTACAATTTAAATGCGACACTCCCAGTTAACACGTTAGTTTTACGTCTGCATATAATAACACGGGTCATTATAAATATATGTTATATCGCATTAAAAAATTTATAAATACTTACAATTCTTTCAACATAGATTGCAAATTTTTGTAGCCATCAACTAGGCCAGGTGCCATCCCATCGGAGATTGCTGTTAATTCGGGACGAGTTTCAACTATTTTATTCCACGTTTTGCCGGAAGTATCTCGTAATCTTTTCAACAGATCTTCTTCATAATTTATTATCCTTTGCACCTGATAATAAATTGCATCTAATAATTATCATTAGTTTACGTAAAATATCTTAATAAAACAATTTAACAGCCCTCTCATTTTAATGTACATTTTAATGATTCTAATTATTTTACCTGTTTTAATTTAGTATGCAATTCTGGATAAACTACACCCAAATTATCCGCTACATTGTACACAAGTTCTGAAACTATACCAGTTTTTTTGAAGATTTTCTCCCCTGTATCTATCGCATTTCGTAACACTCTCCGTAATTTTGGACTGAAATTACGTAAGTAAATTAAAAATAACAAATATATAAATTTATTATATTAAATAAATGTATTAAAATCATACTGCTGTTCAGGTAACATATCGTCAGCTAACGCAATAGTAATCATTCTTGCATGATCAGCTAGTATTCTATAACCGTAATCAATTTTGTTTGTAGTCTCGAACGTTCCCTTATATTCAGGAGCATTCGATTGCTTTTGTATCGCATTAAACAATGGCTGGAAAAGGTCTGTATCGTAATTTGATTTTTTTCCTTGTAGGAAGGTAACTAATCGTTCAAGTCCCATGCCTGTATCAATATGATGATTTGGTAAAGGTACTATATATCCATTTGCAAGCCTAACATAAAATATTATGATATTGAATAAATTATGCAGTCTCATATTAATTGATAGAATTAATTCGATAAAAGATAAGAAAAATAATTAATGAAAAATATGCTGCATAATATAACTTTAAAATTTATAAATATACTTATATTGTATTTAAATCTAATTTTATAAATTACTTTTCGTATTGAATGAAAACGATGTTCCATAATTCCATAAGATCTGCATATCCTTTATTTACTCGTTCCGATTGATTAGTTGAACGTTTCAAATAGTCAATGTGTATCTCTGTACAAGGTCCACAGGGACCTGATACCCCCATTTCCCAAAAATTATCATTTATACCAAAAGGTAAAACTTTATATTCTGGTAGACCAAGTTTCAACCAAATCTCTTTACATTCTAGGTCTGGACTCAAACCTAATTTTTCATTACCACTAAAATATGTTATATACAAATATTCTTTGGGTATGCCATATACATTTGTTAATAAATCCCAGGCATAAAAGCAGGCTTCTTCCTAAAAGCAATCATATTACATAAATAATTACGAGTGAAAGCAAACAAGTGAATATAATATTATCTTTTGTATTATACTTTGAAATAATTTCCAAAGGACCAGTTGCCAAGCATTTCAAAAAAGGTATGGTGATAACTATCATTGCCAACAGCACTTAGATCGTTATGTTTTCCACCGACTCTGATACACTTTTGAAAGTTTACGACTTTTGTTGCAGGAGGTTCGTAATAATTTAAAAAAATTCCTTTAAACTGAAAAATAAACAGAACTATGCATCAGTAGGTTTGCTGTCAAAGACAATAGTTTTAAAATTAAAAAGTTTACCTGGTTCATGCCAGCGTTGATAAATGCCAGCGACTGATCATTAATCGGACAAACAGGGCTAGAGCGAATAAAGCTATGATTTAAATTTGTTGTAAAGTACTCTAGAAATTCGTTCCTGATTAGGTTAGCCGGTTTATTGTTGGTGAATTGACTGTATAAACGAATAGATCTAAACGAGATCATTCTTCTCGTTATAGAATTCGTCATTATTTGTAATTAATAAATAATAAAAAACAATTAACTTTCGCGAAGCGACGTAAAGTTCCACCACGTAGGCGCATCAAGAGATGACATTAAACGAGGTAGTGATATGAGTTAACCTAACCGACGCAAAAATTCTAAGTTGATCTAATAATATAAATTGATAATAAGTCAAATAAATACTAATTATTGGACATATTTTAATAAAAGAAAAAAAAATACATGACATAATTTTCGGGAAAAAAAGGATTGAAATAAATTCGCCCATGAATACTTTGAACATTTAATGTAAAATTTTTTTACATTTATTCTTAAATAAAATTATAAGGAAATACACATTTTATTATCTATCATATACGTGTGTATATACGTGTATATATATGCACGTGGATATACGCGTATATACATGCACGTATATACACGTGTATATATATATATATATATATATATATATATATATATATATATATATATATATATATATATAACGTTCTAAATAACATTAATATATGTATCGATTATAAGATTACGTTTGTATAATTTTAATTTGATACATGTCTATAATACATAAATTAATTTACCTTCATATTATACATGAATTGCTATACACTTTAATTATATAAATTTTTCTCTATAGAAACGTTCTTCTTTCTATTATACATTCTTGATTCACATATCGTTCCAGTCTTTATGTAATTTGCGTCGTCCAGCTTTCTATCTCAAATAAATTCAGTTAAAAATTAATGTAAATTATATATCTACGTAATATATCTTAAATTTAGTCCTCAATTTCTAAAAGATCGCCGCCCATAGCTTTCCAAAATGCGGTGACTACTTGCTCTGCCACTAAACGCCTCTCGTTTGTCGGCAAAGACGCCGCATGTTCTCTCATAGCCATCAACTGGCCGTACAACTCTCCAAAGTCTGCATTTTCGTCACCCATAATGCCGTCTGTAAATTTAAAATCAAATAAAATAAGTGACTGGGTTTTATAAATTTCTCTGTTACATAAACCATACTAACCAAGCATGTCTTGCATGCGTAGCGTTTCCATAGGATCACGCGCTAACCGGATATTTTCAAATTGTTCTTCGATTTCGTTTACTTCTGGTGCTTGTCCCATACATGGTTTATCTATAGCAATTTAATTGATTACAAGTTCTACATTTAATTGTTTTATTAAAAAGTTAACTGGATACCTTTAAGTACTATGTTAGGCCACATGTGAGCGTGCAAAGCTTCAATAATTCTTTCAATGCCATACTTATTTCCTTCTTCATCACATTCTGGATCTCCCATTGGCTCTAATTCGACTAATTCAAATTTATTATGCACACACCAATTTAGCACTAAAATGTAAAAAGCATAGATTCACATAAGATATAGGAATTTATACATTAAATATTAATATTCTCTATTCTTACTGCACCTTTATCTCGCAGAATTAAATCAGATATCACACTGCAAGTAAATAATAGTACTTCAGCTTCTGTCAATGATGTGGCCAGAGATGTCAATTGTTCCAACTCCTGGTCTACTTTGTCCTACAGAATAAAATGCCGTCAACGCGCATCAATTTAATTGCTAATTTGCATTGTTTCTTACTGCCTGTGGATCATGATACACGACCAAAGCATTGATTCCTTCCACTGGAAGTTTGTAGGATAAGCTTTCTAATGCATGTATCAAGACCTGTGATGTGTAATACTTGTTGTCAATATTCCACATATAGTCTACAATCTTATCTTTCTCTGACAAACGTTCCGCCCCCATGCCTGCGTTAAAAATGTATATAAATTAAAGTTACACATATCAACGTAATCATTTATAAATAACTATGAGAAGAATTATGGACTCTTCCACTTACTTTCTGCAATTTCTTTAGCTTTTCCTTCCTTCGTGCTAACGATCAGCAGTTGAGGTAGATTCATTGTGGAAAGTGAACGGAATGTGTGCAGAGGAATATTTAATAATTTAATAAACGATTAAACTGCGTTTAATAGGTGTAAATAATAATCTTTTCTACAGCAAATTGGAGGTTACGTTTAAACTCGTCAAAATCACGATGCGTCAAGCGAGCAGTAGTCGTTGCTCTACAACTCGGCCTCAGATCCCAACACTCTAGTTCCAACCGTTTGGCCTCCAGATATAAAAAACAATTTTTTTCCAAGATGGCCGCCGATTTTTCAAAAACTTTTTATGGATGAGCACGAATCATAAAAAGTTGTACCCGAATCTGAGAAAAAAAAATGGACCATTTCCCAGGTATTTCCATAACCTAACCTAGTCCAACTTTTTTTTTTTTTTTTTTCAATTCTAACATGCGCTCAGTGAACTCTAGCTTAACCTAACTCATTATCAAATTTTTTTTCTATTTTTTTCTATTTTTTCTCTAATTTTTTGTCAAAATACTTGGTAAAATGACAAAAAAAAGCAAATTTCATAATTTTCAAACGGATAGTCGTGGAGCGTTCTTTTTTTTTTTTTTACATGCGCTCAGTGAACTCTAGCCTAACCTAACCCATTCTCGATTTTTTTTCTATTTTTTTTCTATTTTTTTTGTCAAAATACTTAGTAAAAAAAAAAAAAATCAAAAAAATTCTAAGCAGGTAAAAATGTCGGGGGTACCAATTTGACCATTTTTTCTTAATGAAATTTTGCTCCATCTCTTTTCCCCTCTGCGCGCGGGGGCAAAAACAAAAAAAAAAGATTATTCACAGTTAAGAGAATAATTTAATTGTATTTAGAACACTCTAGTACACTTAAATAAACCGAATTTAAGTCAGAAATTTAACTTAGAAGCTCCAAAAAAATTTATTTATGAATATCTCAACTTTTAACCTAAAACACATACCTGTCACTTTTCAAACTCTTATTAAAAATAGTTCCCGTAAATTCACAAACTTGGAACTTTTTAGGCAGCAAGAATAATGTTTAAATTTGATGGAAAATCCAACGAGACAATCAAGGATGCACCAGAACATTTTTTTTTAATCCTGAAGCACAGCAATATATTCTGCGGCCCTCCCAGCGTTTCAATCACAAGATATCTGAAATATAAAATTATTTACAGTTCAGAGAATAATTTAATTGTATTTAAAACATTCTAGTACACTTAAATAAACCGAATTTAAATCAGAAATTTAACTAAGAAACTCCAAAAAAATTTATTTATGGATATCTCAACTTTTAACCTAAAACACATACCTGTCACTTTTAAAACTCTTATAAAAAATAGTTCCCGTTGATGTAGAGCCTTGTACCTCTTTGGGCAGCAAAAGGAAAGTTTAAATTTAATAAAAAATCCAACGGGACACTCGAGGAGAACGCAGAACTATTTTCACAAGCTGTAGAAGTGCACTGAAACTTTTGTGACTCTCGCAGCACTCCAATCACCAAAAAACTGAAATATAAATTTATTTACAGTTAGGAGAAATATTAAATTGTAATAAGAACACCGTAATACATTAAATAAAAACGATTTTAAGTTAGAAATTTAACTTGAAAGCCTGAAAATAATTAATTTAAGAGTAACTCTACTTTTAACCTCAAACACATACCTGTCACTTTTCAAACGCTTATTAAAAATACTTCCCGTCGATTCACAGACTTGGAACTTTTTGGGCAGCAAGAAAAATGTTCATATTTGATGGAAAATCCAACGGGACAATCGAGGATGCAGCAGAACATTTTTCACAAAATCCTGAAGCACAGCAATATATTCTGCGGCCCTCCCAGCGTTTCAATCACAAGATATCTGAAATAAAAAATTATTTACAGTTAAGAGAATAATTTAAATGTAATTAAAACATTCTAGTGCACTTAAATAAACCGAATTTAAGTCAGAAATTTAACTTAGAAACTCCAAAAAAATTTATTTATGAATATCTCAACTTTTAACCTAAAACACATACCTGTCACTTTTAAAACTCTTATAAAAAATAGTTCCCGTTGATGTAGAGCCTTGTAACTCTTTGGGCAGCAAGAGGAAGATTTAAATTTAATAAAAAATCAAACGGCACACTCAAGGAAAACGCAGAACTATTTTCACAAGCTGAAGAAGTGCAGTGAAACTTTTGTGACCCTCGCAGCACTCCAATCACCAAAAAACTAAAATATAAATTTATTTACAGTTAAAAGAATTATTTAAATGTAATTAAAACACTCTACTACACTTAGATAAACCGAATTTAAGTCAGAAATTAAACTTAGAAACCTGAATTCACTCTGGAAAGTGTTAGTGCTATTTGGAGTACTGGGTAAGTTGAGGATTTTTCTCTTGCACCAGGAATGGTCAGAGGGACTTCTGCGGCTTCCCCAGATCTCCGGACGGTTTCCTTGGTTAGTTTCCGTCGCGAACCTTTCGTCCCCAAAGCGCCAAACCTGTAAATAAAGCAGAAGTATTTTTAAATTAAAACTAAAAATCTCATAAGTGACACATTGAGGTTAAAGTTATATTTTGACTATTTTCTCACTTTTTAATTAATTGAGGCTTTCGGGCAATCTAAAATCGGTCCCTCACGATAGAGGAGGGTACTCTAATTAAATTTTAACGCATGACATACCTGAATTCACTCTGCAAAGTGTTAGTGCTATCTGGAGTACTGGGTAAGTCGAGGATTTTTCTCTTGCACCAGGAATGGTCAGAGGAACTTCTGCGGCTTCCCCGGGTCTCCGGACGGTTTCCTTGGTTAGTTTCCGTCGCGAACTTTTCGTCCCCAAAGCGCCAAACCTGTAAATAAAGCAGAAGTATTTTTAAATTAAAACTAAAAATCTCATAAGTGACACTTTGAGGTTAAAGTTATATTTTGACTATTTTCTCACTTTTTAATTAACTGAGGCTCTCGGGCAATCTAAAATCGGTCCCTCACGATAGAGGAGGATATTCTAATTAAATTCTAACGCATGACATACCTGAATTCACTCTGCAAAGTGTTAATGCTATCTGGAGTATTGGGTGAGTCGAAGATTTTTCTCTTGCACCAGGAATGGTCAGAGGGACTTCTGCGGCTTTCCCGGGTCTCCGGACGGTTTCATTGGTTAGTTTCCATCGCGAACCTTTCGTCCCCAAAGCGCCAAAGCTGTAAATAAAGCAGAAGTATTTTTAAATTAAAACTAAAAATCTCATAAGTGACACTTTGAGGTTAAAGTTATATTTTGACTATTTTCTCACTTTTTAATTAATTGAGGCTCTCGGGCAATCTAAAATCGGTCCCTCACAATAGAGGAGTGTATTCTAATTAAATTCTAACGCATGACATACCTGAATTTACTCTGCAAAGTGTTAGTGCTATCTGAAGTACTGGGTAAGTCGAGGATTTTTCTCTTGCACCAGGAATGGTCAGAGAGACTTCTGCGGCTTTCCCGGAACTCCGGATGGTCTCGTTGGTTAGCTGCCGTCACGTATCTTTTGCCTATAAAGTTTAAAGCCTGTAAAACAAATAGAAATATTTGTTTTTCAGGCTTTAAACTTTAACCAATAACACATACTTGTCACTTTTAAAACTTTTATAAAAACTAGTTCCTGTTGATGCACAGTCTTGGCACTTTGTGGGAATTAAAAAGACGGTTCAAATTTGTTAGAAAATCCAACGGGACACTCGAGGAAGCAGTAGATCTCCCACAAACGAATAAAATAAGCATAAAATATCTCGCGTAAAATATTCACCAATGGAAACACAGCATTAATACTGGCATTTATGAAACAACTCGATTAATAAAATATTGTAAAAATACTTAATAAACAACATTAAATTGTTGTAAATTAACGTGCAAAATACGATTCAGTATAAAAACTTATAAATAACGCAAAAAACAAGTGTAAAATGTCACTCGATTAATTTTAACCAATAGGAACACAGCATTAATACTGACATTTATGAAACGACTCGATTAATAAAATATTGTAAAAATACTTAATAAATAGCATTAAATTGTTGTTAATTAACGTGCAAAATACGATTCAGTATAAAAACTTATAAATAACGCAGAAAACAAGTGTAAAATGTTATTCGATTTATTTCAACCAATAAAAACACAGCATTAGTACCGACATTCATGAAAATTTAACGAAAAAGGTAGTCGCGCGTTTTGAATAACGGTAGAAATAAAAAGCGGGATAGTGAATACCTCCCGGTGGGGGTAACACAAGGGGGTAAAGAATATCCCGCGCGATAGTAGGGAAAACATGGAAGGGTTTGGGGGAAGTTCCCGCGGTCATTCTACCGACGACTTTTGACCGAGCAACAAGGTGACGTGGACCTTGCTTGAAGTGACAGTTAGATTCTTGTGTCGAGATCCAAGGTTAAAAGGAAGTGTCGTGGACTATCCCGCGAGTGTCTACCGCGGTAGGAATATTTTATATCGCGACCCGTTTTATACCGATGCTTCGTGCAAGTTTTGTGTCATTCGTTACACCGACCGAAGGATTAAAGTGACAGTTGGACCGCGCTTACGTCTCAGGGTCATGTTTAACGATTTAACGGAAGTGTCGTGAATATCCCGCGAGTGATCTAGTGCGCGGAGAACGTTATTTTATTATAAAACAAGGATGCTTTTTCGTAATCGGAATATTGTTTCGCGCTTTCGGGATTTAGTAATTCGCGTTTCAATTTATTTTTTAATTGATCGTCGTACAGCCGGAGTACGCGTTATCTCTCGCGGAGTGTCGATTTTCTGTCTGGTAAGACGTGCTAATAGTGTACAGTGACCGGCAATGATGACCTGACTCACTGTGGCGACGGCGGCTAACGCGCGTGAGCTAGGGTGGAGTGCGTTAGGCCTTACCGCGGATCGTGTACGTGAACCTTGGAGTACTGAGAGAAGCGAGAGAACGAGAGAAAAGTTGGAGGAAGGCATCTTTATGTTCTGTTCTGTTCGCGACCGTGCGTGTGAGAGAGAACGCATGAGTGATCGCTAAGAAATCATTATAGGCGCCTCTAATGATTTCTTAGCGATCACTCGTGCGTTCTCTCTCACATGTACGGTCGCAAACAGAACAGAGCATGAAGATGCCTTTCTCCAACTTTTCCCTCGTTTTCTCGTTTCTTTCGGTACTTCAGGACTCACGTACGCAATCCGCGGTGGTGACGCACTCCACCCTAGCTTACGCGCGTTAGTCGCCGTTGCCGCATTGAGTCATGCTATTATTGCCGGTCACTACTATTACATGCAATTCGGGAAACGGCATCTTCTGCTTGAGAAATTCGCGTTACGCCGGATTGTGCGATGCGTATTTTAGTAGTTTTAAATTTCTATTTAAACAATTTTTTCTTGTTTTATAATAATTTAAACTGAGTCATAGTGTAATAAAGTGCGCAGTGAATATTATGTGAGTGAGTATGAGTGTGAGTGTAAGTGTACAGTGTCGCGTTTTCGTATATAATACAGGGTGCCGTGTTTAAGTTATTATAAAACAAGGTCGCTTTTCTCGTGATTGGAATATTGTTTTGCGCTTTCGGGATATAATTCGCGTTTTCAATATATTTTTTAATTGATCGTCGTACAGCTCGGAGTATTCGTCGGTCCCTCGCGGAGTGTCGTTTTTTGGATCGTTAGTCGTGTCTGTTCAGTGCGTGCGCTACTGCACGCAATTCGGGAAATTGACATCTGCTGCTTGAGAGATTCGCGTTACGCCGGATTGTGCGACGCGTATTTTAGTAGTTTTAAAGTCCTATTCGAACAATTTTTTCTTGTTTTATAATAATTTAAACTACGAGTCATAGTGTAATAAAGTGCGCGGTGAATATGAGTTATAGTGTAATAAAGTGCGCGGTGAATATGAGTCATAGTGTAATAAAGTGCGCGGTGAATATGAGTCATAGTGTAATAAAGTGCGCGGTGAATATTATGTGAGTGAGTGTGAGTGTACAGTGTTGCGTTTTCGTTTATAATTTAGGGTGCCGTGTTTTAATAATAATTTAAACTATGAGTGATAATGTAAACTAATGAGTGATAATTTAAATTATGAGTGATAGTGTTAGTGGTTAATGACAGTATTTCGCGAGAGTTTCCAGTGCGCGAAAAGATGACTCGACGACGACGACCTCCCATCTGAGAGGAGGAGCAGGCCCGGGGGGCATCCTGCTTCGGCGGAGCAACTTTTAAGTAAGCATTAATTTTTTAAACAAAATCTTTATTAAAAGAAAACCTTTACTTTTTTATATTAATCTTATTAACAAACTGTCATGTCTACATAATTATTTTTCTTTTTATATTACAGTCACCAAAACAACTCACCAACTCCGCCGAAGTTCATGCAGATTGGCAAGTCGCATGCTTTTTTTTACAATTTTTTTATTTAATGAATTGTTGGACATTCGGCTGCCGCGTGCGGCATCGCGTGCAAAGAGTTGACGAGCCGGCGCTCGCTCGTTATTTTTAGCGCTAAGCAGCTGATCGCGACCCGCGGTCAGGCTCCGAGCGCGTGACACGGTGTGTCGGGCGGTGCGCCGTGTTGTGATCCAGCGGCGTGTTGTGCTGGATCGCTATCGCGCGATCGTTCTAGCCAATGCCAAGGCCGAGCGATCGTTTTTGCCTTTTTTGGGCATTGCCGCGAATTCGCGAGCGTTTTCCAAGAAGGAATGCTCGGGAACGGTAGCAAGCGAAAAGCCGTCGAAGAGAGCGTGTCGGATTCGCGGGAGCTCCGAGTTTGAAAGAAAAAAAGGTGATAATTGCGGTGTCGTGCGAGCGTATCTCGAGACCGCGAAGTTGTGAGCGAAGATTTGCCGTGCTGGCGAAACTGCGGGACCTTTTGTATATAGTGTATATAGATTGTGATTAAAGTGTTCGTTTAATTGTATAATTTTCTGCCTCTTCATTATTAAACGCGCGCGAAGTATTCTCAAAAACAGAATTAAATACCTTTAATTAAAATACAGGCGCGCGCCTGTATACATATATTACATGTAATTATTTGTACTAATATTATATTGCTTTCAAATAAAAGATGTGTAGAATGCATCAAAAATTTTTAACCACACCGGTTGTACTCACAGAAAATATTAAAAGTATATACAACCGACAGTTCGCAGTCTGTTTAAGTGGGACGGGAAATTTTTGATGCATTGTACATTAAAAATTTACATTACATTATACCTTGAAAATGTCGGACCATACACAATTCGGTGACTCGAATTTCGTACTACTTAAAATTATTTAAGACTCCGCGATGTTATCGAGAAGCGGATTTGCGATATCTGCCGGCGACGCCACGAAAGAACAAGACAGACAGTGTATAGTTCTGGCCTTTTCTTCTATCTGACGGCAGTCGAAACGCTGGCTTCACGCGGACGAGCATCTGTAACTGTACGCGTGGAAGCCGCGATTCCGAGTTGTGTTCCCTGCGTCCGAGGCATTAGCTGATGCTACGGGCACACACGGACACGGCATTGTGCCTAGTGTGCGTATGTTGCCCGTCTAAAATCTGCGACCACTGGTTTGACGCGGGCATTTAAGCTCTTCAAAACCCCACAGACACAATAGCCTAGCTCTTCAGGGTCGCGAGATATTTCACATTTTCCGCAAAAACTTTGATCGTTAATATCTCGGTCCACAGGCGTCGTAGGGGTCTGATCGAAAACACAATGCACAATAATACGTCACCAAATTTCAAAAATATTGTTTTTCGTTTTTTGGCCATATCTCGGCTACCGATAAAAGTAGAAAGCTCGGAATAGGCCCTTATGCATTTTTTTCAAGTTCCGCACAATGCTACAATGCCTGATTTCAAAAATATTTTTTATTGTTTTTTGGCCATATCTCGGTTACTGGTAAATATAGAAAGCTCAGAATAGGCCCGTATGCATTTTTTTCAAGTTTCGCACAATGCTACGTTAACAAATTTCAAAAATTTTTTTTCTCATTTTTTTGTTATTTCTCAGCTACTGGTAAATGTAGAAAATTCAAAATAGGCCCATATGCATCTTTTTCAAGTTCCGCACAATGCTACGTTGCCTGATTTCAAAAATATTTTTTTATCGTTTTTTGGCCATATCTCAATTACTGGTGAATATAAAAAGCTCGGAATAGGCCCGTATGCATCTCCATTAAGTGCCGCACAATGCTATGTTGCCAGTTTTCAAAAATATTTTTTATTGTTTTTTGGCCATATCTCGGCTACCGATGAAAATAAAAAGCTCGGAATAGGCCCGTATGCATTTTTTTTCAAGTTTTGCACAATGCTACGTTAACAAATTTCAAAATTTTTTTTTTTTGTTTTTTGGCCATATCTCGGCTACCGATGAAAGTAGAAAGCTCGGAATAGGCCCGTATGCATTTTTTTAAAGTTTCGCACAATGCTACGTTAACAGATTTCAAAATTATTTTTTATCGTTTTTTGGTCATATCTCAATTACTGGTGAATATAAAAAGATCGGAATAGGCCCTTATGCGTCTTTTTTATGTGTCGCACAATGCTACGTTGTTAAATTTCAAAGAAATTATTTTTCGTTTTTTGGCCATATCTCGGCTACTGGTGAAAGTAGAAAGCTCGGAATAAGACCGTATGCAATTTTTTCAAGATTCGCACAATGCTACGTTGCCAGATTTCAAAAATATTTTTTATTGTTTTTTGGCCATATCTCGGTTACCGATGAAAGTTGAAAGCTCGGAATCGGCCCGTATGCATTTTTTTCAAGTTTCGCACAATGCTATGTTAACAGATTTCAAAAATATTTTTTATCGTTTTTTGGCCATATCTCGGCTACCGATAAAAATAGAAAACTCGGAATAGGCCCGTATGCATTTTTTTTAAGTTTCGCACAATGCTACGTTAACAAATTTCAAAAATTATTTTTCTCGTTTTTTGGCCATATCTTGGCTACTGGTGAAAGTAGAAATCTCGGAATAGGGCCGTATGCATCTCCTTTATGTGTCGCACAATGCTATGTTGCCAGATTTAGAAAATATTTTTTATCGTTTTTTGGCCATATCTCGGTTACTGCAAAACTTGAAGAAAATGCATACGGGCCTATTCCGAGCATTCTATCTTCATCAGTAGCCGAAATATGGCTAAATAACGATAAAAAATATTTTTAAAATCTGGCAACGTAGCATTGTGCGGCACTTAAAATAAATGCATACGGGCGTATTCCGAGCTTTCTACTTTCACCAGTAGCAGAAATATAACCAAAAAACAAAAAAAAGTATTTTTAAAATCTAGAGATGTAGCATTGTGCGGCACATAAAAATGATGCATACAAATTTACTCCAAGCCTTCAAATTTCACTAGTAGCTGAAATATGGCCAAAAAATAAAAAAAAATATTTTTAAAATTTTGCAACGTAGCATTGTGCGGCACTTATAAAATATGCATACGGGCCTATTTCGAGTTTCTTATTTTCACCAGTAGCCAAAATATGTTTAAAAAACAAAAAGAAATAATTTTTTAATTTAACAACGTAGCATTGTGCGAAACTTAAAGGAAATTCATACGGTCCTATTCCAAGCTTTTTACTTTTATCAGTAATCAAGATATGGTCAAAAAACAAAAAAAAATATTTTTAAAATCTGGCAACGCAGCATTTTGAGAAACTTAAAAAAAATGCATACGAATTTATTCCGAAATTTTTATTTTCACCAGTAGCCGAATTTTTGCCAAAAAACAAAAAAAATTTTTTTTTAATCATGCAACGTAGCATTGTGCGGAATTTGAAAAAGATGCATACGAACCTATTCCGAGCTCTCTACTTTCACCAGTAGCAGATATATAGCCAGAAAACAGAAATAAATATTTTTGATATCTGGCAACGTAGCATTGTGCGGCACTTAAAGGAAATGCATACTGGCCTATTCCGAGCTCTCTACTTTTACCAGTAGCAGAAATATAACCAAAAAACAAAAAAAAGTATTTTTAAAATCTGAAAATGTAGCATTGTGCGGCACTTATAAAATATGCATACGGGCCTATTTCGAGTCTCCTATCTTCACCAGTAGCCAAAATATGTTTAAAAAACAAAAAAAAATATTTTTTTAATTTAACAGCGTAGCATTGTGCGGAACTTAAAGGAGATGCATAGGGCCAATTCCCAGCCTTCTACTTTCACCAGTAGTCGAAATATGGCCAAAAATAAAAAAAAAGTATTTTTGAAATTTGGCAATGTATCATTGTGCGGCATTTAAAAAAGATGCATACGGGTTTATTCCGAGCTTTCAACTTTCACCAGTAGCCGAAATATGGCCAAAAAACAAAAAAAATTTTTGAATTCTGGCAACGTAGCATTGTTCGGCACTTAAAGACGAAGCATACAATCCTATTCCGAGCTTTCTTTTTTCACCAGTAGCCGATAAATGGCCAAAAAACAAAAAAAAATATTTTTAAAATCTGGCAACGTAGCATTGTGCGGAACTTAAAGAAGATTCATACGGTCCTATTCCAAGCTTTTTACTTTTATCAGTAATTAAGATATGGTCAAAAAACAAAAAAAAATATTTTTGAAATTTGGCAACGCAGCATTGTGAGAAACTTAAAAAAAATGCATACGAGTTTATTCCGAATTTTTTATTTTTACCAGTAGCCGAATTTTTGCCAAAAAAACAAAAAAAAATATTTTTTTAATCAGGCAACGTAGCAATGTGCGGAATTTGAAAAAGATGCATACGAACCTATTCCGAGCTCTCTACTTTCACCAGTAGCAGTTATATAGCCAAAAAACAGAAATAAATATTTTTGATATCTGGCAACGTAGCATTGTGCGGCACTTAAGGGAAATGCATACGGGCCTATTCCGAGCTTCCTATCTTCACCAGTAGCCAAAATATGTCCAAAAAACAAAAAAAAATATTTTTTAAATTTAACAATGCAATTTTACTTTTATTCGCTACCGCTTTGCAAATACGTAGGATTAATTCAGCCGAAAAAATTATTAATTAATCGTTATGAAGATTTTTAAACTCTCGCGAATATTTGTAATATTTATGATATTAAAATTTATCTCGTCAAACATTACATTTTTTTTTTATTTGGCATTAACATCAGCAATCCCACTAAAAAAAAACCAATTATTTCCTTACATTAATATTACAGTTTAAAATATTATAAGCTTTTGCAACGTAAAAATAATTTTCACTTGTCCTTGTTTCTAAACTTGGTTGCACTAGCTGTTACATTTTATCGGATTAATTTCACAATGTGAGTGCATTTATTAGCTGTTGTCTCCGAAATAACGTTGGTAGAAGAGCAGGAGAATTTTTTTTTTTTTTTTTTTAATCGTCACCGCTCGTTGGAATCGGGAATGTTTAAGTATTACGAATGTACTCGCGGTATTACGAGGGTCGAGAGGGTTAACGAGTCGCTATGTTAAAGCGCTTACATTTGGTTTATGTAGGGCGGCGGAAAGCGCGGGAGAACCCTGTTGTTACGTAATTCTGGGCTACCCTTATTGCTGGGCATTACGTCCCCTGCGCCAGATGCGACCCAACGTTTCTACGGCCTACGAGAACGAGCGAATTCTAGGCGCACAGCGTTGAATTTCATTCGTTTATGAACGCAGTCGATCGAACGCAGGATTTTTCCCGTTAATCTCAATTTAAAGATTCGAACAAACTGTATGCTAAACCTGTTCGGATAATTAAAAATGACCATATCAAATTCGTTATAATTTAAAATAAAATGTAACGCGAAACCGTATTGTTGTTCGAACAGTAAGCGAGGATAAACAATAAAATAAAAATAAAGATGAGCGAGCGTCGACCGAATAAACAAGCGCGATAAACACATTATTTCTAAAACGGGCTAAAACATGTACAAAATTAAAACCGATAACCCCGACGTTACTATAGTATATCTCTGACTATTGTACGCGGGCCGATCGCCGGTCAGCAAAAGGCCACACAAGGTTTGCTAGAGCGTTGAGCCTCTTGCTCAACTTCAATAAAAACGGCCGACTTGAGGAGAACACGGGAGGCTATTATTACACCGGATCAACTTCCTTAAAACTTCCCGAGAGCGGCTGAGTCGGTGACGACGAAACAAAACCGTTTCACGGATCACAAAAACAGCACTTCGCTCGCGGAGAACATCTATTACTAATTTACTTTACTTTACTATATTTTACTTTTTTCAATAATTATTTCCACACCTGTACATTCCATTTTCCATTTTTCTTATACACTTTCTTATTCCCTTTACAATTTACGCCCAAAACCTTTCCTTCCATTCTACTTTCTTTATACATTCTTTATGCCACTTATTTTACTCTTCACAATCTCTAGACCCATGCAACTATTTCCAATTGACATTTTACAATTTTCCTTTCTTCTTTTTACATTTTCTCTTCTTTCTTCAAGCGTTCTTCTTCTTCCTTTACCTACAAACCTTACAAAAAATAACGCCTTTTTTCCGCCTTTTCGCACGCTTTTCTTAAAACTACGCCAAAAACGCACGAAAGAGAGAGAGAGAGAGAGAGAGAGAGAGATCGCGTTCACCCACACCTACAAATTATGCCATACTTTTCTCATTCATTCATCTTGGACCCGATCTCGCTTCCAATGCTTTTTCTTTTTATCTTTTTCTATATTTAATTTTGTCTCCAATTTTTTTTATCCATTCACACTTTTATTTATACCCATCCCTTTCCTGATTCTTTCCAATATTACCAACCATTCTTCTCCCTTTCCTTCCTCTCCCAAAATTTCTTCTACTACTTCCTCCCAATTTCTCCCCTCTCCCCAATCTATACATTCTGTTCATACATGTTCCCATGTTTCTTCTTTTTCTTCGCACATCCTGCATTTTCTTCCTTTTTCACTTGAAACGACCGTAATTCCTGGCCGCGAATATCTTGCAAGCGAGAGTGCCCGGACGTGCTCGCCGGGCGGACAGGATTCGCGAGTGAATTGATAGGTCCGAGAATGCACGAGACGTGGTTTTATGTAACAATTAATTGATACTTTATTCAATTAATAGAGTAGAATACATTTAAGCCAATTATGACGAACGCGTGATTGAGACGTCGCCGGACGAACACGAATTTAACAATAGATTCACGATGACGCGGTAATTGGCGCGTGTATGCGCTTGATCGGTACGGTGGTAATCGATACGCGGATCTATGACGGGCGGGCCGTTACAGGTTTTCGGCAGCCGCCTAGATAACGCCCTAATCGGAGCGCGGGGTTAGCGGCGCGAGTATTTCCCCGAGTCGCGGGCCTGGGCGGGGCCTGATCTATGCACGCGGCGCGAGACGCGGTGATCGACTTAACGCTTAGATCGCGGCGCGAACGCGGTATTCGGACAGCGGGGAGGATGGAGCACCTTTTCGGTGTTGCAGTAGCCGAGAGTACTCGGCCGAGGCGGAGATCTCTCCACCCCGGTTTTGTGCAACGGTGCGAATGGATATTTTCGCCTAGGCAAGATGACTGTCGATCCGGGATCGAGATCGCTCGAAGGAGGCGAAGTGCGCTTCACCCCACGAGCCGGTCGTATCAGTCTAAGTTGCGTTCGGCAGGAAGATTCCTCTGCGGTGCAAGCGTCAGGAGTTCCTGACCGAGACGGAGTTCGCTCCACCCCGTTGGTTTGCTTGCTCCAGGAGTCGGTTCGGTTCGGATGTTCGCTGTGAAGCGAACGGCACGAGAACGGTGCGCGACTTCCCCGAGTTCGGCTTTTTATATCGCACAAGGCTATATCCGGGGGTATCCTTGTTCGTGGCGCCGGCCGTGGTATTCCGCGGTACCGTGCGCGTCGCGCTCGCTCGGATGAGTTCGGGGCCGCTCGGATACGCTCGTTCCGCGGGACTTGGCGCGTTCCGCGGTACTCGTTATAATTACGTATTTCGATGATCGGTTTCTTCGGGAGCCCCCCGCGCTCCCTTGCCTGGCCGAGAGGATGGTCGTCTCGCCTGTTCTTCACTGGGAACGATGCTCCTTCCGGGGGCATCGTTACACACTTTCTCAGTATCTATATCCATCCCTTCATTTAATTTCCTAATCTGAATCTTGCCATTCTCATCCATCTCTCTTCCTTCCATCCCTTTTTCAAATACTCTGGATCCCCTCTTTCTTAATTCTTTTATAAATCTTATTGAATCTTGATTCTATTATTTTTTCTTTACTCTCTTTTTTTGTATCTCTTTATTTCTTTCAATTAATACTTCCCTCTCAACTCCCCCTTTATCCTCTTTTTCTCCATTTTCTTTATCGACTAACCCATTTTTTTATAATATTCTTCGCTTTCCTTTTTCCATTTTCCTATTGCTTTTCCCTCCCTTGCTTTTTCTTTAATTTCCTCCCAACACCACTTTGCTAATTCTCCTCCTCTTCCTTCGTCCAGTCTCATCTCATATTTCCATGCCCTCATTCCAGCTTTACCTCTTAACTTTTCTCTTTGTAATTCTTCTCTTATCATATATCCCGGTACTTGCCTTTTCACACCTAACAGTCACCTTAAGTACCTGTCCTGCAAGCTCTCCACTTCCTCCCTTTTCCTCCACCCCCATATTTCTACCCCATAATTTGCCACAGACCATACTAGTCTATCAAACAACCATATCCTTCCACTCCAATCTTTTCCAAATTTACTCCTCCCCAAGCCGCAAACTTGTCCCATTACCTTTGTCGCCTTTTTAACCCTTTCTCTCACATGTTCCCTCTGGTCTCCATTTCTCGTGACTGTATAACCAAGATATCTAAAATTCTTTACTTCTTCAATTTCCTTTCCCTTCCAATTCCACTTTACCTTTTTCCATTTTCCACCTCCTTTCCTACATCTTAATATCTTTGTTTTCCCTACATTCACCGCTAAACCTTTTTTTTCCACATATTCTTCTAAAGTTTTTATCATGCCCTTCATTCCTGCCTCATTTTCTGCCACCAGAGCCACATCATCCACATATGCTAATGAGAAAATCTTTTTTCTTTCAATTTTAATTCCACCCCACCCCCCTTTTTCTAATTCCTCATCTATATCTGCCAATAGCACTGTAAACAAACTCGGGCTCAACGGACATCCCTGTCTCACTCCCTTCCCAGTCCAGAAACTCTCTTCTTCCTCATTTCTTACCCTTACCTTACATACGTTTCTTCTAATATCTCTTCACATCTTTTTACCAAACTTTCTCTTACTCCTTTTTTCCTCATAGCTTCCACTAGCTTTCTTCTGTCCACGGAGTCAAACGCTGCCTTCATATCTATAAATGCTATCACAATTTTTCCTTCTTTCTCTTCAATCTTTCTGTTAATCAGAAAATTTAATATAAAAATCTGATCTATCGTTCCCATATTTTTCCTAAAACCCGCCTGACTCTGCGGTAATATACCTTTATCCTCTATATCTTTCCTTAATCTTTTAGATAACACCGATGCATAGACTTTATACGTCGTTTGCGTCAGTGTTATTCCTCTGTAATCCCCCACCTTCTCTCCTTTTCCTTTTTTCAGCACGGGTACTGCAATACCCTCCCACCATTCCTTTGGCATTCCACCTTCTTTCCATACTTTTCTACAAATTTTCCATAATCCTTCTTTCACTTCCTCTCCCACCCATTTCCATACTTCATTTTCTAAGTCATCACTTCCTGCTTTTCTTTTTTTTAATCCTCTTATCGCCATTTCAAATTCTTCTCTTTCCAGCTCTTTTTCTTCATCTTCTTTCCGCTCTTATTCCAGATCTCCTCCTATCCTCCATTTCACCCCCCCTAGCATTTCTCTGAAATATTCATCTCATTCTTTTAATTCAATTTTTTCATTTATTTCCTGCTTCCTCTTCCTTCCCTTATTTATTATTTTCCATACATCTCCTTCCGTCTTTACTGCTTCTATTTTTTTTCCCATCTATTTTACTCTATCCCCTTTTTTCTCTTCACATAACTTCTTATACAGGGTGTCTCACCCCATGTGTCGAATCCGTTAGGAATAGACAAAACTCGGGTAGACAAATAAGAAAGTCCCACACCATTTTGCAAAATTCTCAATGGTTATTGAGAAAAAAATTAATTTGTCTAGCGCAAGAGCGATAAGGAAGCCACGCGTGAGTGAGCGCGACAGGCGACGGCGCCATTCCTAGCCATTCGCCTGTCACGCTCACTCGCCCGCAGCTTCCTTATCGCTCTTGCGCTAGACAAATTAATTTTTTTCTCAATAACCATTGAGAATTTTGCAAATGGTGGTTTCTTATTTGTCTACCCGAGTTCTATCTATTCCTAACGGATTCGACACATGGGGTGAGACACCCTGTATATACTCCTTGCCTTCCTATACTCTTCCCCATTACTCTCTTTTCTTCTCCATTTTTTTAGTTCTTTCTTTACATTCTTTTTGCCTTCTCTGCATTCTTTATCCCACCATACTTCCTTTGCTTGTTTCTTCCTATCTTCTTTTCTTCCATTTATTACTTTTTTAACCACTTTTTAACCAGTTTTATCTTTTTACATAATCTTTCCCAGCTTTCTCCATTTTTATCTTTTTCTTCTTTCAACTCTTCATATTTTTCTTTAAACAATTCTCTCTTCTCTTCATCCCAGTTTAATCTTATCTTTTCTCTTTTTTTACCTTTTCCTCCTCCTTTTTCCCTCCTCACACTTTTTGCTAAATTCACTATTAACGGAAAATGATCCGATTCTATATCCTCCCCTACTTTCATTTCCCTTATCTTACTCTTTGATTCCACATCACTTATTACATAATCAATCACCGTGTTACCCCTTCCTCCCGCATAAGTCCATTCCCCCTCTTTATCCCCTTTGGTACATCCATTTAATATTCTCCACCCCCTTTTCTCCAAAACTTTGTAAAACTTCCTACCTTTATTTGTTATCTTTATATCCTTTGATCTCCTCTTTTTTTTCCTCTTCATCATTTTCTGCTTCCTCGTCCCATAAACCCCCCTCCTCCCTTGTTCTTAAATTAAAATCTCCTCCTATTAGGCATCCCACACCTTCCTCCTTTTCTTCCATCCACGTTACTATCTCCTCCAGTATCTTATCCAAGTCCTCATTTACATATACTCCTGCAATTTTCCACCATCTTTTTCCACTTCTTATTTTTAATCCCAATACTCCTTCTTACTTGTCCCTTCCTAAAATTATTTTCCCCTCTAATTCCTTTCTCCATCCCATCACTATGCCCCCTATAGGCCTTCCTTTTTTATTAATCTTCTCTGCTCCTTTTACTTCCCATTTATATCCTTTTGGCACACGCATTTTCAACTTACTCCAATCTCTTGATTGTATCCATGTCTCACATAAAAAAATCACATCCCACTCCTCCAGTCTTTTCCAGAACTCCTCATCCTTATTTCCTAATCCCGCCACATTTCAGAATCCCACCTTCATTATCCTTTTACCTTCCACTGTATTTTTATCTTTTTTTCTTCTTTTTCTTTCTTTATCCTCTTCATAATTTGATCCCTTTTTTTCTTTTCCCATTTCCTTTTCCTCTTTCCTTATCTCTCTTTCTCCGTCTGTTTTTAAAAACTCATGTTTGCCTTGTCTTCCCTTATCCTTCTCCCTTTCCCCCCTTTCCTCTTCATTTCTTTTACCACTTCATATAATCTTAGTTTCTCTTTTAAATCGTCCCACACCAAAAAATCTTTTTCCACCCAGTTTTTTATAACCTATTTTCACTTTTTTTCCTTCCTTTTTATATTTTTCTGCTTCCCTCTTAATGCACCATTCTACTTTTCTTTCATACTCCGTTAAATCATCCCCTATCCATTCCGTTTTCTCCTTCAATTTCCCTTTTCCCTCATTATCTCTACTTTATCCTTAAAACTTTCCAATTTTACCCAAGCCATACTGTAACCCCTTGTTAACCTCACCTATCTTATTCACATCCACTATCTTGGCCTTTACCCCAATTTTCTCAAAAATTTCTTCCACCTTTTCTCTCAATGCCACTTTACCCTCCTCTTTTAACTTTAGTCCTCTGATGATTACATTATTTTTTCTCCATTCCTTTCTTTCTTTTTCCTTTCTCATTTCCATCATTTTTACTCTTTCTTCCAGGCTCATCATCTTCCAACCAATTTCTTCTGCCGTATCTTCTGTTTTTTTCCCCCTTTTTCATTCACTTTTTTTTTTAATTCATTCAATCTTTTATCCAATTTTTCTTCTAGCGCTATTTTCTCCCTGTTCCACATTTTTTTTAATTCCTCCATCTCCTTCTTAATTTGCGCCTTACATTCCTTCACTTCCTCTATCTGTTTATTTAACTTTTCAAAGCCATTCCTTACCTCTTTAATCACTTCCTCAAATCTATTTTTACTAGTACCTTCTTCTTCATAATCTCTTTCCTTCCCTTTTCCTTCATCACCTTTCACTGGTGACCTTCCAATCTTGCAACTCTTCCTAAAACCTTCTATCTCTATTCTTTCCTCCTTATCTTCCTGCCTTTCTTTCCTTTTTTCACCCATGCTAAATGCCAGTTTAATTGGCAAGCTATTCGATCTCTCTCTTCCCAGCATTTCCACTCTAAGAGGCCTTCCTAGCCTTTTTTCCCTTTTTCCTTACCACCTTCAGTTTCCTTCTTCCCTTCCAACTCCAGTTCCATTTTTTCTCTTTCCTCTATTTCCTTTTTTTTTACTCATTTTTACTTTATCTTTCCTTTTTCTAACCTACTCACTTTAACTGCTTTACTCTTTCCTCTTTTATCCTTCCTTTGTTCCTTTGTTCTTCTTTGTCTTACTGTCTCAATTCCTTTGTTTCACGATCGTACACCTAACCTCCTAATATTCACACCCTTTACTTTTCTATCTAATTTTTTTTCCTTTCCCGCCCTTACTTCCCTCCAACAGCCCTTCTACTTTACTTACCCCTCTACCTTCTACACTACAGCACCCCTTCGCAATACCCTTTTATTCTATCCTTTCCACCCTCAGAACATACACTCACAGAATCTCACGTCTTACTCATACACTATCGGAAACGAAAGTCTATAAACATTTATTATACATTTATGATAACAATAAATAAAATTAATTGTGGTAAACAATTAAAATTATAAAAAAAAAAAATTTTTTAATACAATTAAAATTTCTTAAAATTTCTTAAAAATCTGTTTGCCTTACCTGTATTCTTCTTCGTTTTGAGGATTTCTAAATAGAATTAGAAGAAATGTAAGAGCAGGATATCCTGCGTCTCTTACTAACATTCCTGTTAGCTCACGTTGCTGGAATCTCATAAAAACCCGAGAATTTTGAAATATTCTACTATCATAGTGGCTCGGAAGCCATTCCGGAACAAGGTCCAAAAACTCCATTTTCGGTCCTACAACAGCCTTGTTTTTGAAAGGAAAAATATTAGAAAAAAATGCAAAACGATATTCTCTTTAAGCGCTTAAAGACCCTTCTTTTCTTTTATTTTCCTGGCTTTCCTGGCACCGAACTGTTTATAACATCTTATCCGGTCACGTAGGCAACCTGATAAGTGTCATTTTTCTTGAAACTCGGGCTATCTTGTAATATTATGTGAACGTCCTTAGGAACAAAGGCAGGTCAGCTAAGCCTAGCAACAATTTATACTGAGCAGTTAGTCGCAATCTCAGTCTTGATGCATCAAGATCGTCCATTTTTTAAATTCATCTAATATTGACTCCTAAATGTGTGCAAAGTTTTAGATTTTTTGAATTTTCTATTTTGCGAGATTCCCTTGTAAGTTCCGATTTAAATTATCCCACTCCCGGACATTTTCTAATTGGCGATGCGTTGAATAGCTTCTCTTGCCACGATTTAACGGAGATCCGCGAGAATCGATTGTTACGTTGGCAACGAGTCAAACAATTAAAACATCAATTTTGGAAGCGGTGGAGTTATGAATATTTGACTGAATTACAGTTACGCCAAAAATGAAAGGTCAACAAAGGAAGGCAATTACAGCAAGAACAGATGGTGTTGATAAGACAGCCAGGGCTAGATCCATTACATTGGAATGTTGGACGAGTAAACAGTGTACAACTAGAATCAGACAGAATTACCAGATCAGCAAAAATAGTTACCTCAAAGGGCATTTTAACACGACCATTGACGAGACTGACGATTTTACCTTTAGACGACGAGCAATCCAACAGACAACCTACTGACACATAATTCGTTTTGTTTTTTTTTTTTTATTTTTTTTATATGTTATTAATTATCAAGAAATTTTCGTTTTATCTACTTAATTGGTATTATCGAATGTTTTCTTTCACGGTTTATTTGTAATTTCAACGTTACATCATAATTTAATAAAGAGCGTGTGTCGGGTATGTTACCTGGCTTTTAAGCCAGGTATCTGCCCTTCTTGTGCCGTGATGGAGTCACGGCACGAGATCAAATTATTGGCACCGGTTGGAGCCGCGTCTAGTCATGCGGACCGATCGTGACCTTAAATATCGGGAAGTGCAGGTGGTGCCTGGAGATTTTATAGGTGAGTACAAAAGAAAATATTTTTATTATTATTATATTTTTTTTTTTTTTTTGTGTGTTATGCTTAATCGGTTGCTTTTATGCTTAATGTTCTATAAACGCTTTTAATCTATTTGCATGTACTCTAATTATTTTTCTACCTTTCCTTATACTGTAATTAACATCATTGTGCTTACGTATTATTATGTATGGTCCTATCCATAGCGCGTCTAATTTCTTGGACCGCCCGCGTCGAACCGTTTCGTCGTAAAGTAGGACGGAATCTCTGACTCTGAACTCGCGTTTTCGGGAGTCTTTGTCATAATTTTCTTTCGCCTTTTCTTTTTCGGTTTTTGCGTGATCGTGTGCGAGAGAGTTAGAAGCCCGTAATCGTTCGCGTAATTCATTCGCGTAGTCGTCATACGAGTATGTTTCTTTCGGCGCGGTTTTCAGTGCTGTCGGTAATGTAGCATGATGTCCGTAGATGAGTTCGAAGGGGGTCAATCCGGTTGCCGTATGCGGGATTGTTTTATATGTAAACATTGCGTATGGCAACCATTCATCCCAATCGGATTGATCTTCGTTGATGTAATGCCGTAGATACTCGGCCAGTGTTCGATGCAATTGTTTGAATCCGCCGTTAGTTTGCGGATGATATGCGGTTGTTTGGATTTTTTCGATCCGTAGTAATTTGCAAGTATTTTTGAAAATACTGCTCGTAAAATTTGTTCTTTGATCGGAAAGAACGTATTCCGGTATTCCGTGTTCAAAAATTATTTGAGTCATGAACGCTTTTGCTACGGTCGCGGCTTTTTGGTTCGGGATAGGGATCGCTTTACTGAATTTTGTGAGATTATCTTAGAACGTTAAAATGTATTTATTGTTACTGTTAGTTATCGGTAGCGGTCCTACTATATCTAGGGCGCATTTCTCAAACGGTTTAGTCGGCGTATCGGTAATTTCTAGCGGCATTTTCGTCTTCTTTGATAATTTATTTTTCTGGCACTGTTCGCATTTTTTTATATATTCTTCTATGTCTCTTCTCATGCCTGGCCACTCATGCTGTAATCTGATGCGATGTAGTGTACGTGTGACGCCTTGGTATACGCCTATCGGTGTGTTGTGGTATTCGTGTATGAGCTTCGCTTTTTCTTCTGCTGAATATGTACTTTCTTCTTTTAATATGTGTACTGAAAGCTTTTCTTCTTGCTGCGGGGGGTTTCTGCTAAGCGCGTCCGCGTTCGTGTTCTTGCCGTCTTTGTGAACTATTTCGTAGTTACATTCCTCGAGTTTTAATCTCCATCTTATCAGGCGGGACTCGGGATCATTTACATTGAACAGCCAGATCAATGGTTTGTGGTCTGTTACAATTGTGAATGTTGTCCCATAGATATACGGTCGGAAATGTTTCACCACCCATACTATCGCGAGTAGCTCCTTCTCTGTCGTACTATAGTTTCTTTCGGCCTTGTTTAGTATACGGCTTGCATATGCAATCGGATGATCTCTACCTATCTCCCCTTGAGAGAGGATGGCTTCGATTGCATGATCCGAGGCGTCCGTGGTAACGATAAACGGGCGCGTGAAATCGGGATATTTAAGTATCGGCGCGGTGGTTAAGTTTTTTTTTAATATCTCGAACGCGTTTTGTTGGTCCATCTCCCATCGAAATTTTTCGTCCTTTTTTGTGAGCATTGTTAAAGGTTTCGCGATTTTTGAAAAATCTCGTATGAATTTTCGGTAATATCCGGCTAGTCCAATGAATGATTGTACGTCCTTTAATTTTTTCGGTACCGGAAAATTTTTTACTGAGGAAATTTTGGAAGGATCGGGTTGAATTCCATTTTCCGTGATTAGATGTCCGAGATAGAGTACTTCTTTCCGTAAAAATTCGCATTTGTCCGGTTGTAATTTTAAATTAGTTTCTCGCAAACGTTTAAAAACGGCTTCGAGTTTCTTATTATGTTCCTTGAGCGTCGGTCCGTAAATGACTATATCGTCTAGATACACGAGACATTTAATACTGTGCAGGCCCGATAAGACTGAGTTCATCATGCGCTGAAATGTAGCCGGTGCATTTTTAAGACCGAAGGTCATTCTGTTAAATTCATAATGTTCTTCGGGTGTAGAAAACGCGGTTTTTTGTTTATGTTCCTCTTTTATCTAGATTTGGTGGTATCCCGAAGCCAAATCCAGGGTCGTAAAATATTTCGCGTGTCCAAGCTGATCGAGGATATCGGTCATGTTTGGAATGGGGAAGGAGTCGCCTATCGTTATATCATTTAATTTCCTAAAATCGACCACTATCCTTAATTTTGGTTTTCCGGACGCGTCGGCTTTTTTGGGGACGACCAATATCGGTGCGTTCCATTGACTCGCGCTGGTTCTTATAATTCCTTCGTCGAGCATCTTCTTTACCTGCTCTTTTACCCCTGCTTTGTGTTTCTCGAGGAGTCGGTAAGGGCGGCAGCTAAATGGCCTACTTTCCTTTTCTGTAATTATTTCGTGCGCGACAGATTCGGTGAAGGAAAGCGGATCGCCTTGTAAATGGAAGATATTGCAGAAACTTTTGCAAATTTTTATTAATTCGCTTTTTTCTTCTTTATTCAAATGGTTAATTCTAAGCTGTTCCTTAACGCGTTCTCTTCGCTGCTGTACTGCGGCTATTCCTGGCTTATTCTGTAACGCGAGCGCGCTGACTGTGCATAATTGCGGCTCTGCTTCTATGTGTAATACGGGTGTGAAGAGTGGCACGGCTGTCTCCCGTGTATTTAATATGCTTATAGCACAGATATTATTTTCAGGAGCAACCAAACAATTGCCAATAAACACTCCGGGTTTAGGTTCATCGGCATATATTATTCCAATTTGCTTGCTATCGGTCACAGCTCGTACTATCGTTTCGCTTCTCGGTGGTAGCGTTGTGCGAACATACGGTTGTAACAGGATCGCGACGCGATTAATTATCAAGAGTCCGTTTTCGACGTCGTATACAGTACGTTGCGCTTTAAGGAAGTCCATCCCGAGTATTCTGTCGTACGCAATGGGAAATTCGTCGGGTACTACGTGCATTGTGTGCGAGATCGTGCTATCTCGCAGGTAAATCAGTACACGCGTTGTTCCTATAGTTTGCGCCTTATGTCCAGTTACACCGGTTAGAGCCATCGATTCCGTGTAAATCGGTGTATCGCCCTTTAATTTCCCCACCTTAACGAGGGTGATAGCTGCGCCGGTGTCCAATAAAAACGTCATTTTCCCGCCCGTGGCTTGTAGTACGGGCAGAGTGACTAAATCCAGATGACGATTTTTGTTGTCGTCTGAGATGTGCGACACCTGATAGTCCCACGCGGGCCGTGTCTCGTATCGGCGCGGTTCGTTACCTACGCGCGTGTCGTCGGGTATTGTCTGTCTCGCCGATGTTCTTGCTCTTTCTTCCGGCACGGTTGAATGTACCGCGGTCGTGTGTCGATTTCGCGGGGGGACTCGGTTATCGCGCCGTGTGTCTTGAGATGACTCGTTGTCTCTTTTCAATCTGCGGCATTCTTTGCGCGTATGATACGGCTTGTTACAATAGTTGCAGAATTTATCCGTCGTGGTTACTCGCGGTGTATTTTCGGCCCTCGGCAAGCAGTACCTGGGCGCGTATCTGCCGGTGCGGCACAAAAATCCCGGGTGCCCCTGTTTACCGCATTTATTGCACGTTGGCACGGGGGGCGGTTCGCCGGGGTGCGCAGGAAATTTCGCTCTATGTATGCTCGCTCGTTGTATGTACGTATGGGTGCGCTACGCTGCCTTTCTTTCGCTGTCGCTCCTGCTATTGCTTCTTGCAATGTTCTATAATTTCGCGACCGGACGATGGTTTGCAAGTGCGGTAGCAAGCCTGTCTGGTAATTATTTAATTCTTGTTTTTGAAGCGAATTCCAAATTCCGCGCTTCTCGTCTGAAGAATAATTCGGGTCTTTGCTTAACGCGTTGTAGAGTTCGGTCACTAGCGAGTCGGCTCGGAATCCGTAAGTTTGCGCGCTTTCTCCTGTGCGTTGACGCAACTGGTTAAACTCCAGTTGGAGATGCGCTGTGCCTCGTCGCTGTGTGTAGCCGTCTTCGACTTCTCGTAAAAATTGCGCGAAATTAAGGATTTGCTTCGACTCGAATCGCGAGAAAGCTTGTCCCGTGAGCTTCGTGTATAATATAGCCGCCAGTAATTCGTCTGCGTCTTCCGGGTCTACTTTTCGCGCTGCGTATTCGCACGCCTTAATGAACTTTTTTACGTTATTTTCGCTTCCGTCAAACGTGGGTATGAGACTGATCGCATTTTGTAACGTCAAATACTGCCGCGGATTATTAAGAGAATAGCGAACGTCTCTTTGTGGTCGTCGCGGTTGTGGCTGCGGCAGCGATTCCGTCGTTCTATTGTGTCTGTTGCCATATCTTTGCGCGACGAATTCGTTCTCTAGTCTGTCTATTCGCGTTGCGGCGAGCGATATCACGTCCAGTATCGTCAGCATTGCTTCTTCGCGCGGCATAGTAGAACTTTGCCGAGGGATCGGCGAGGAGTGTCGGTACTGCGGCTGTGATGCGTTTGTGTTCGCGCTAAGTTCTGCGTTGCCGGCAGTGTTTTCGCCCTGCGAAATTCGTGCTCTCGCGCCTTCCCCGTTTGCAAGCGGGGGCTCGTTTCTTTCGCCGTTATCGGTGTAACGTAATCTGCATTATCTCGCGGTCTCGGTGTCGGATTACCGACCTCACTATGTACCGACTCGCGAAAATTTGGCGGTACCGACACCGTAATAAGCTATTGCGTCGGCGCGATTGGTAACGGGCCCGTTTGTAAGCTTCGCGGCAGTCGCCGAAAGACCAAGTTTGAGCACGGAATTCCGCCGACGGGACCGACGACGACGAAGAGGGTGCAGAAGCTGCCGCCGACAGGGGAGACTTCTCATGGATTTTCCGCCCGCGAAGGAAGGCTTTAGTGATTTCGCCAGCCGAGTCCACCATTAATTTTCCGCTCGGCGAGACTGACGACGACGGGGGAGAGTGACCAGCGAGCTGCCGTACACGCGGTTATCACGTGCCGTACCGTGAGTGCCCGTTTCGTGACGGAGGGTCTGAAGTCGTATTGGTATCGAAAAATTAATTGCGTTTTCACAAACAGGTTCCAGCTAGGGGCTGGCAAATATCGGCCGTGAAATTTTGGATAATTGCGGCGAGAAGCTGCTGACCACACGTTGATCACGTGACTGGCACGGGGTGCCGGCGCGAGCACAGCGTTGGAACGGGTTTGAGGACGGCGACGACGGATACCGCCGCGCCGTGGGACTATACCGGACTTCCTGGTGCGTTCAGCCACCGGGAGAAAAATCTACGATTGGCGGAGTGCCGTGTTCATCACGTCGTGGGACGTCGCGTCGCGGCCATCACGAGAAGACGGTGTGCGACGAGTATTCACGATCTTCGCGTAGCGTGGAGCCCCGGAGTAAAGGGGGGGTTTCAAGCGGCAATTCGCGTGTGCCGCGGCACGTCCCGTGAGCGTGTACGGACGATTCCAAAATTGTTCCTTTCTCGTTAGCGTACTGCGAAGTACCTCTTGTACTGCCGTATTTCGGCAGCTCATATTCCGTGCGTACCGTTCACATTTCTTGCGTTCCGTTCTTGCGTTTCGTTTATTTTTTATTGCGTTTCGTTCACTTTTCTTGCATTCCGTTCTTGTGTTCCGTTTACTTTTTCTTGCGTTTCGTTTACTTTACTTGCGTTCCGTTTACTTTCTCTTGCGTTTAGTTTACTTTTCCTTGCGTTCCGTTTATTTTTCCGCGTTCCGTACCTTTGCGCCCGTAGCTTGCGCTGAGTGTTTCGCGTTCCGAATTTTGCGTTGTGATAGGCATTGCGAGCCTTCACATAATATATTGTTGCGTATAACGTCGCACCGTGACCCATCGGGCAGCTGCGGCTGTGGTTTGATACCTTTTTTTGTTTCAAAACAATTGCTTTGTGCTAAATTATAGCCGGTGTAAATACTTTCTTTCGGTTCCGATTGGTAAATTCTTTGTACTACCTTTATATTTCTTTTATTGTTGTGTTCATGGTAGTAGTCGCGGGTTCATCCCCGACGTCGGTAACATTCGATAAAAATTTCTTACTTCGTAAAGTACGTTTTGATTTAGAAACATATATTTTTTTGTTACGAGAAAATGAATTTAGCACATCGGTCATCATGAAGACGAACCGCTGGTCCTCGGGCGCGAATATTTCGCTCACTATTGATCCTATTGACGATCGGCGACTTTGACTAACAAGTTCCTCAACTTCGCGGTAATTCACGAAACTCGCGTTGTCAGAATATATGGGTACAGGGAGGGAGATTCCGTTCGTAAATTCGTATAGTTCGCTATCGCCGTCCAAGATATCGTCGTCTAAAGTTACTTCGCGAATAAAACTTCGCGTTTGATTCGTCGACCTATGCGGAATTCGCTTAAAGATCGGTTGTAGGTTTTCGGGCTCGGTAATGCCGTTTAACCACGATAGACGCGACGTGCAACAACGCAAGAGGAATTCGCCGTGGTACATATAATTTTATTCGTTTTTTCGCCTTGCATGCATATATATATCTAACTTACAATAGCGCCGGTAACAGCATGCTGCTTGGTTGCTGCTGAGTCGCGATGTTTTCTGCTTGGCTGCTCGTACGCTTCTCCGTTCCGTAGTTTGTCTGTTCAGTCGCTTATCTGCTTGGCTGCTTATCTGCGTGGCTGCTGCTTCGTAGTTACACTGGTCAGTGGTCGCTCGGGTTTCACGTCCGGCTTTTGTTGCTTCTTATATTCTTCTGTCTTCTTTTTTATGAATAAATTTTCACGATTTCTTTATTTGTTTGTTCCAGAGATCCCACATTATCAATCTGACGCCCAGTAGGAGGCAAAGGACGGCCTGACTCTGGAGGGCGGATCCCACCGTTGCCACCAGTTGTTGCACCGGGAAGGTGCTGTGGGGTCCGTTCTCTGGAGAGATGAATGTATACTGGGGCAGGAACAGAGCTCGAAATAAAGACCCCTTTTTATTAAACTTTCACTTTCTTTTATTCCCTTCTTGCAGCTTACAGCCGTTGATTACACGCGATATACTTAATTGCGACTGCCCGTCCGGGCCGCGGCTGCTTCTATATATGCCCTGCTGTTACTATGTCAAAAATCATAGCAATCAGCAGAATCGTGGGTGGCAACCGCAACTGTCCTCGAAGAGTCGCGTCCCGGCCGGAAATGCCCGGTTACCTTGATCGGCGGTATTCTGCCGATCAAGCTAAATGGTCGCGCGCGTGCGATATTCCAACGTTATTCCTGGGCTTCTGTTGCCAAGGGCTCGGGATATAAAAGTACGTATGTTCACACTCGCAATAATCTTTATTGTACATACGCTATACTTGCACGCAGGTACATAAATGTGACGGACATACCATAAATACAGTTTTATACAAATCTAGTACAAAAATATAATCTCAAATAAAAATTGTAATATTACATCTCTGTTATCATCACTACCATCGTTAACGCTACATTATTTAACTATCAATGCACAAATATGCGAAACTATTTTTGAGTATAAAAAGAAAAGTTTACAATGACGAAGTTTTGTTAGAATCTCTGTATGATACAGAAAACACATGCTTATACATTTGTCTTGCTAATTTTCAAAACAATTCTACAGAAATAAAACTTAACTTAATGTATGACATTATACGTATCACATTTTTCTTATCTATTTTAAATTACATATATTAAATATGAGATCATATTGCAAACTAAAATTTTTTTTTATAATTTTGTTTAAATCAATAAACATAAATAAAATCTTTTTTTATCTTTGAAATAAACTTTTAACATAAAATATATTATAGAATAATTGTAGCAATACAAAAAAAACAAAACGTAACATAACAATTAAAAAATGCTTATATTAATGGTGCAAAGAGAGCATCTATAATTAGTTTTCTTCGAGTATTTTTTTCATTTTCAGGAACGTTAGCAAATTGTGCTTTTATGAATTCAATAAAAGCAGTATCTGCTGTTGACAGTTTGGACTCACCCATATAATTATTATCTTGATACTCATATCTAAAAACGTTTGTTCAAGTTCATTACTTCTTATTTTTGGCTTTGAAGACGGTATTTCTTTAGCAATATATTCAGAATTTATTTGTAGACTTTCTTTATTATCGTTTGACAATTCTGTTTTAAATTTTTTATTTGGAGAACTTGATACATTAGTATAAAACCTAAAACAAATGTAAGAGTTAGTTCTGCAAAATGTTGTATATTAACATATTTATATACAATATACTGTTACTCACCTTTGTCTTTTAATAACTTTATCTAAAAACGACAGTTGCTTAAAAAATGGGTACTTATGAGTATTTGCATTTGAACCACTTCCACTTTTACATTGAGCTTCAATTTCCCTTTTTTCTCTATTGTACTGCTCTCTTAACGAAGTGCAACTTTTTAAACAATATTCTGGCTATTGTGTATGCGTGAAGGAAGGGAGAAATAAAAGAGCGACGTGCTTGGCCGGCTTCTTGTTTGCTACTGCTCGTCTTTATTAAAGCTGGTCTTGATAGACAAAGAAAGTAATTAATATCTTAAATGATAGGGAGCATCTTGATGCATCCTCTGACGCATCTCAGCTCATCTTACTTGATCAACTGATTTTATGACGCATATAACACTTCCCTTTGTAAAAAGGAAATGAATTACTTTTTTTTTAAGATTATGTTGCTATGTGGCGTAGTTTTCGTAACGTTCAGGTTCACGGCGCTCACGTGTTGATCTTCTCGGAGTTGTAGGTGTTGACTCTTTTCTTGGTGAGATTCGCATAGCATTTTTCTTAGGGCTATCACTTACATGACTGGCTATCTTATGTATTATCTTAGGGTTAGTGCTCGGCTTACCGTTCCTTAATGGAGATACAATTTTATTCTTGATAGAAGACGGTACGGGAGCAGCGTAATCATTTGTAAAAGCATAAGTATCGCAATCCATAGCATGATAACCGATTGCTCGCATCTGATTTACGTGGCGTCGCCAGATCCTGCCGTCTTTTAATTTAATACTGTAATGTAATTTCCCTATTTGTTTGGAAATAGTGCCGAAAAACCATTTTTCTTTCCCAACGTAATTACGGACAGCAACCTCTTCCCCAAGGGCGAAAGTAATACTATTTTTCTGTTGATTGGAATCTTTATGTGGTAATGGTTTTACAGGTTTAAAAGATCTAACTTACATCTAATTTTTCTGCCGAATAAGAGTTCGGCTGGGGATACGCCAGTGCCAGAATGTGGTGTTATTCGATATTGTAATAGAATATCCTGTAGCGCGGATTGTAAATTAACAGAGTTATCGATCTTAGATAATGCGTTCTTAATAGTTTGTACGTAACGTTCGGCTTGCCCGTTTGTGGCTGGGTGAAATGGAGCTGTTAGTTTATGTATGATTCCGTTTTCTTGTAAAAAATTTTGAAAGACTGTTGACGTAAAAGTACGGCCGTTATCCGAGACGAGAAACTGCGGAATACCATATTGCGCGAAAATTTCTTTACATTTAGCGATAGTAGTTTCACTAAGCATATTTGGAATGAAGTGTATTTCGGGCCATTTCGTAAACACGTCAACGAGAATAAAAATGATTTTGCCTAAAAAAGGTCCTGCAAAATCAATGTGTACTCGTTCAAACGGGGCTGAAGGAGGTTCCCAAATATGGATTTCGGCCTTGATCGGATTGTTTCGTTGACTTTGACATTTAAGACAGTTTTTAACAAGTTTTTCAATATCAGATGTAACATTGGGCCAACAGCAATATCATCTAGCCAAATTTTTCATTTTAACCATGCCGAAATGTCCGACGTGTAATTTATTTAATATTCGCTGATGTAATGTTTGAGAAATAACAATGCGGTGTCCGCGCACGAGAATTTCTTGTTCCACAGAAAATTCTCGTTGATCTATGCCCCAAGTATTTTTGTTTGATAGCTTCTTTCCGGTAGTTATCGCTAATATGATATCCTTTAGATTATCGTCTGTATTAAGCGCGTTACGTATCTCTGATGCAGTAACAGGTAGAACATTTAGAGTTTCTGCGTAATATATATCGACTACATCTGTTTTCTTGTTTTGATCAGGAATAGGTAATCTTGATAAACAATCCGCATTGCCATTGTGTTCAGATTTTTTGTATTCGATATCATAATTAAATCCACGTAAGAAAATAGCATAATGTTGCATTCTAAGAGCGCTGTAAATCGGTAAGCCTTTATTTTTAGAGAAAATTTGTGTTAAAGAACGGTAGTCAGTGACAAGCGTAAATTTATGACCGTACAAGTACTGATATAAACGCTTGACTGCAAACACAATGGCATACGCTTCTTTATCGATCTGACTGTATTTTGCTTGCGTTTGATTCAACGTTTGAGAAATGTACATGATAGCCTTTTCGCTTCCGTCAGAATAGCGGTGTGATAAGACTGCCCCAACGCCATAAGGACTGGCGTCCGTCGCAAGAATAAGAGGTACATTCGGATCGAAGAATGCTAAACATTTATCGCTTGTAAATTCTTTTTTTGCTTTTTGAAAAGCAGCTTCTTGCGATTGTGACCAGACAAATTTCGTGTTACTACGTAATAACTCGTACAAAGGTTGGAGGATGCTACTCGCGTTTTTAATGAATCGATTGTAATAATTTATCATGCCGATAAATGCACGTAGTTCCGTTAAATTTGTGGGGCGCGGCATTTGTGTAATTGCAAGTAGCTTTTTTTTGTCTTTACTAATTCTGTTCTTATCTAATACATAACCGCAATAATTAATGTGATCTTGAAAGAGAGAACTTTTATCAATGTGTATTTTAATGTTGTATTCATTTAAAATTTTTAAAACGGTATCCGCACATTCTATAAATTGTTGTAAATTTTTGGCTGCAATGCAAATACCATCCAGTAAAGATTTAACCCCTGGAATGCCTTGTAATAAATTATCCATTGTTTTTTGCCAAATTGCTGGAGCGGAGGTTACTCCGTACATTAAACGTTTACATTTGTATAATCCGCGGTGTGTATTTAAAATTAGTATTTTGGCAATTTCATCGTCAACTTCTAATTGTAAGTAGGCTTTAACTAGGTCAATATGTCCAAAAATGCAACAACCTGCCATTTCCGAGAATAATTCGTCTATATTAAGCATTTAATGCTCGTCTATTTCTAATTGCGGATTTATTGTTACACTGTAATCGCCGCAAAGGCGCACGCTACCGTCTTTTTTTTAAATTGGTACAATGGGTGTAGCGTATTCAGAAGTATCCACTTTTTCTAAAATTCCTTGCTTAACTAAAGATTCTAATTCGTGATCAACTAAGGGTTCCAATTTGATAATTCAAATATTGTTACATTTTTATACAAATTTCCTCATTAATATTTTAAGAGTCAAGAAACAGAAACATCCGCATCAAGTTAATCGGAAAGTTTGACAAGGTTATCGACACAACCTGATACCGTTTCATTTTTATTGTTATTTCTCGTCATTCGACAGATCGCGCAAAGTTCACATTTACTTTCAATTTCATAATTAGTCACTCGAATTGAAGCACAAACAAAAAAGTTTTATATTAAAGATGAATTATTGCACACAAAGTTTCACAATGTTGAATATTTAAAGTTTCTCTAACTTTTTTTGATGGAAATCTTATTATTATTATTAAGCGTATTACCCTGATTAAATTTTTGTTTTTATAATGAGAAGCTTTACGCATATAGAGTAACAAATAAATTAAGAAATTTTTAGCTGCGGCTTAAAAATAATTCTTACGGAAATAAAGTATTTTCGTATGTAGAGGTTTTTCACTTTCCTCCATACAACTCGGAAACTATTGAAGATATCAAAAAAAGTTTTATACAAAAGTTTTATGGTAGAAACACCTCCGTTTAACTGCAATAATAAAATTAAAAAAAAAAATTGGTAATTATGCATAAAAGAGTAGTCCTCTTCGATTTTGATGACCTTGAGATATGTTGTCAAGGTCACCTTCCTGAGTGACCTTGACCACTTTTTAGAGGTCGGCCCCTCCCCGTTAAAAAAATATTCACTAAGAAAGTTTCAAAAATATGGCAGGTATTTGAACTATATTGACGGGGTATAAATGATTAAATAAAGATAAAAATGTTATATACATAAATAAATAAAAGTTTTTTAAAGTGCTAAATCGTTATATTTATTATTTATATATTTTTTATGCATTAATTACGTGATTCAAAATTTAAATTTAGCATTTCTTTGAAGTAAATGCTGTAGCTATAAACACGACTACGTCGACTTCGTCCAAATTCCTACAAATTTATAAAAATTATTAATTAAATATATATTATATATATTTAATATGTAATAGTTATAAAAAAATTAACTTACTTCGTGATTTAAATATCGAAACCTATCTTTAACGTTGCGTCGTCTCTCGTTTGTATAAGCACTTTTTAATGTGAACTTTAAGATGTCGTGTAGAAAGTCTTCAGAAATAGCATTTAAATATGCAAAATTAACGACAATCATTCGATTGTGATTCTTAAAATTTTTGTTCCAAAATATTTCGCGTATAAATTTAGGCCATGTTCTTGCATCACCAATAACGTCTTGCACTGCAAGCCACGGGTTCTTATTTAATTGTTCTACTGTGTAGCCCATACTGGATTAATAGTCCACAAATTTAATTTTGTAATCACGTCATTAATGCATAAAAAATATACAAATAATAAATATAACGATTTAGCACTTTAAATAACTTTTATTTATTTATGTATATAACACTTTTACCTTTATTTAATCATTTATACCCCGTCAATATAGTTCAAATACCTGCCATATTTTTGAAACTTTCTTAGTGAATATTTTTTTAACGGAGAGGGGCCGACCTCTAAAAAGTGGTCAAGGTCACTCAGGGAGGTGACCTTAACAACATATCTCAAGGTCATCAAAATCGAAGAGGACTACCCTTTTATGCATAATTACCAAAAAATTTTTTATGTAATTTTATAAACTGTTATATGCGTCATAAAATCAGTTGATCAAGTAAGATGAGCTGAGATGCGTCCGAGGATGCATCAAGATGCTTCCTATCATTTAAGATATTAATTACTTTCTTTGTCTATCAAGACCAGCTTTAATAAAGACGAGCAGTAGCAAACAAGAAGCCGGCCAAGCACGTCGTTCATTTTTATTATCTCTCCTTTCGTCCACGCATACTCCACGAATACACAATAGCTGGCGACGAGGATTTTTCTTTTTTTTCTCTTGCATTAATATATTCGGGAATTTATTACAAGTGAATAGTGAGTGTTTTACGACAAAATGCCACAGAAAGAGGAAAAAACACCAGGCAAACCGACACTCCCGACGACTTCGGCACCTTCTATTTCTACGGCTACAGCCACGATCATGCCTATTGCCCAGCAACTTACACAATTACAAGTACAACCGTTCGTGCCAGGCATATCAATTTGGGATCGTTGGATTCAACGCTTACAAGGATCTTTTATAATTACAAATATACATGGTGAAGATAGAGTGCCGCATCTCCTTCATTACGTGCGTGAAGAAGTGTTCAATAATTTGTGTGACCATTTTGGTGCAGAAAATCCCTACACAAAATCTTACAGTGAGCTAACGGACAAACTAAAAGAACTTTATGCTCCGGCAAAACTCGAGATCGCAGAAAATTTCAAATTTAACTGCCGAAAACAAAGAGCCGGAGAAGATATACAAACTTACGCTAATGCCATTACAAAACTGAGTCTAACTTGCAATTTTGGGAATTTTCAAAGAACGGCTTTGAGAAACCAATTCGTCTACGGCATAGAAAGCAAGCGCATACAAAGCAGACTTTTGGAAACCAAGGATTTAACTTTTGATAAAGCCGTTCAGACAGCAATTGCCATGGAACTTACAACCAAAGAAGCAACTGTTATGAGCCAAAATACAACAGCCGTCCAGTATCTACACGCGAAGAAAAATACAACTAAGAAGTCCATACAAAAACAACCGTCGCTTACGAAGTCAAATTCCGGTCCGTCTTCCTCTACGTCTTACAAAGGGAATTACGAAGCACGAAACAAAACATCGTGTTTCCGGTGTGGCGGGAATTATTTGGCCCCAAAGTGTTCTTTATCCAGTCAAATCAAATGCAAATTTTGCAATACAACTGGACATATTGAACGTGTCTGTTTCAAGAAGAAAAATACACAACAACGACTGGACCAGGTCACCGAGATCCAGGATGACGACGTCCAGGAAATTCTACAACTTAACGAAAAAAAGGGGAGCCGTGAAAAATTCATCATGAAATTGAAGATCAACAGCAGTGAAATCACCTTCGAAGTCGACAGCGGTGCGGCAGTGACCCTGATGTCGGAACGCCAGGCGAAACTACTTTTTCCAGACGGAAGAATACAGCCCTCAGATTTGCGTCTCGTTACTTTCTGCGATACCGAAGTTAAGGTAATAGGTTACATAAAAGTTGTGGTTGAATACAAGGATACTCTTTTTCAATTAAATCTATATGTTACAAACGTTAATCGAAAGCCATTATTAGATCGCGAATGGTTACACGAATTTCTAAAGATACAAAATGCAAATAATTCTCTTCTTTCCATATTACTTCTTAATACAACAACTACAAATCCGAATGAAAAAGAAAAATACATAAAAGCGTTACTAGACAAATATCCGAACATTACCAGTCCAAATCTTACAAAAATTAATAAACTTCAAGCGAAACTTATTTTAAAAACCGGGGCAAAACCTATCTTTTTAAAACCGCGCTCTCTTCCTTTCAAATTGGTACCCTTAGTTGATCACGAATTAGAATCTTTAGTTAAGCAAGGAATTTTAGAAAAAGTGGATACTTCTGAATACGCTACACCCATTGTACCAATTTAAAAAAAAGACGGTAGCGTGCGCCTTTGCGGCGATTACAGTGTAACAATAAATCCGCAATTAGAAATAGACGAGCATTAAATGCTTAATATAGACGAATTATTCTCGGAAATGGCAGGTTGTTGCATTTTTGGACATATTGACCTAGTTAAAGCCTACTTACAATTAGAAGTTGACGATGAAATTGCCAAAATACTAATTTTAAATACACACCGCGGATTATACAAATGTAAACGTTTAATGTACGGAGTGACCTCCGCTCCAGCAATTTGGCAAAAAACAATGGATAATTTATTACAAGGCATTCCAGGGGTTAAATCTTTACTGGATGGTATTTGCATTGCAGCCAAAAATTTACAACAATTTATAGAATGTGCGGATACCGTTTTAAAAATTTTAAATGAATACAACATTAAAATACACATTGATAAAAGTTCTCTCTTTCAAGATCACATTAATTATTGCGGTTATGTATTAGATAAGAACAGAATTAGTAAAGACAAAAAAAAGCTACTTGCAATTACACAAATGCCGCGCCCCACAAATTTAACGGAACTACGTGCATTTATCGGCATGATAAATTATTACAATCGATTCATTAAAAACGCGAGTAGCATCCTCCAACCTTTGTACGAGTTATTACGTAGTAACACGAAATTTGTCTGGTCACAATCGCAAGAAGCTGCTTTTCAAAAAGCAAAAAAAGAATTTACAAGCGATAAATGTTTAGCATTCTTCGATCCGAATGTACCTCTTATTCTTGCGACGGACGCCAGTCCTTATGGCGTTGGGGCAGTCTTATCACACCGCTATTCTGACAGAAGCGAAAAGGCTATCATGTACATTTCTCAAACGTTGAATCAAACGCAAGCAAAATACAGTCAGATCGATAAAGAAGCGTATGCCATTGTGTTTGCAGTCAAGCGTTTATATCAGTACTTGTACGGTCATAAATTTACGCTTGTCACTGACCACCGTTCTTTAACACAAATTTTCTCTAAAAATAAAGGCTTACCGATTTACAGCGCTCTTAGAATGCAACATTATGCTATTTTCTTACGTGGATTTAATTATGATATCGAATACAAAAAATCTGAACACAATGGCAATGCGGATTGTTTATCAAGATTACCTATTCCTGATCAAAACAAGAAAACAGATGTAGTCGATATATATTACGCAGAAACTCTAAATGTTCTACCTGTTACTGCATCAGAGATACGTAACGCGCTTAATACAGACGATAATCTAAAGGATATCATATTAGCGATAACTACCGGAAAGAAGCTATCAAACAAAAATACTTGGGGCATAGATCAACGAGAATTTTCTGTGGAACAAGAAATTCTCGTGCGCGGACACCTGTTTGAGTTTCCAAAAACACTTCACAATTTTTTTATAGTAAAGAAAATGCGGTTTATTAATTGAATAAAAGTATACAAAAAAATAATAATAAAACAAGAATAATAAAGATATAGAAAGTTAGTTCAGTATTAATGGTTTGCCGGTTCTGCGACGCGCAAGCAAACCTTTTCAATTGCAGTTTTCGTATAAAACGCACAGTTATATTATTTGCTAGCAGCACGAGCTATCCGCATTGAGAATCGGAAGGCAACTAACTAACGGAGAGAAGGCTTGCGATATCTGCTCGCCCTGCCTTTGTTCCTAAGGACGACCGTATAGCGTTACGGGAAGGCCCAGTTTCTCCGAAGATTTATCAGTCGGTCTACGTGACCGGATATTCAGTCATAAATTTCTTATAGTAACAAAAGAAGAAGCAAAGTTTCCAAACACATGAAACCTTTCAACGCACAAGCATCGCATTACATTTCTTGGTATTTTCTTTTTTCCTTAACATTCCGCCCGCCTCGTTCTCGCTGTGAACGAACATTTGCTTACGCTAGCATGTTTATGTTTCGGTTGCATTTGAATCATGATTTATTTCATTATCAGCAAACAATGGAACGATTTTAACTACAGGTCGCGTATAAGTGGTTGTTGCAGTTTTAACGGTTACCACGCGAACTTGACCGTCGGCTCCAGGGTGAATAGCAATAATACGCCCAAGGGGCCACTTCGAAGGTGCAGTGCCTTCCCCACGGATTAAACATAGAGTATTAATCTTTAAATTTTTCATCGTAACAGACCATTTATTTCTTACATTAAGCGTCGGAATATATTCATTGGACCATCGTTGCCAAAAGTGGTCTCGCATTTTCTGAATGAGTTGCCATCGCTTTAGCCGATTCTCAGGTATCTCTTGTAATGAAGGTTCGGGTATAGCATTTAGAGGTTGCCCTATTAAAAAATGACCCGGCGTAAGTGCTTCAAAATCTTCGGGGTCATCGGTGATAGGAAGCAAGGGTCTCGAGTTTAAGCATGCTTCTACCTGCGTCAAGAAAGTTGCTAATTCTTCATACGTCAGTGTTGCTTTACCGATTACCCGGTGAATATGAAATTTTGCAGATTTTACCGCGGCTTCCCAGAGACCCCCAAAGTGGGGTGCACTGGGGGGATTGAAATGCCAAAGAACCCCTTTATTGGTTAGATTATTTTTAATCAATGAATCATGTGTTATCTGTTTTATAAAATTTCTAAGCTGCGCATCTGCCCCTATAAAATTTGTACCGCGATCACTATACAGATGAGCACATAATCCGCGTCTAGAAGTGAATCGCCTAAAAGCCGCTAGAAATGCTTCAGTTGTATAATCTGAAACGGCTTCTATGTGAACAGCTCTGGTAGAAAAACAAACGAAAATGGCAATAAAGCCTTTATAGGCTCTTTGGCCCCTGCCCTTTGAGGTCCGCATCATAATTGGCCCAGCATAATCTAGGCCTGTATTAAAGAACGGTGGTAACGGAGAAGTTCTCGCATGAGGCAAACTTCCCATAAGCGGGAAACATGCTGTTCCTTTCCAACGTATACATTTGGCGCATTTGTGTATGAATGATTTAACAATTTGGCGTCCGCCTAGGATCCAATATCTTTGTCTTATTGTAGCTAAGGTTAACTGCACCCCGCCGTGCAGTGTCATACGATGGCACTTATCAATTATTAATTTTGCAAAATATGAATCCTTGCTGAGAATGATCGGATGCTTTTGATTATAATTAATAGATGAGTGTTGCAATCGGCCACCTACTCGAAGTATCTCATTTTTGTCAAGAAACGGATTTAATTTATATAATGCACTTTGTCGCAATAATGTCTGTTTATTTTTAATAGTCTTAATTTCTTTGGAAAAAAATATATCTTGCGAATGCTTAATCCAAAGATTTTTTGCACTCTCAAGTTCGCTTAATTCGAGATCTTGATCTCGATTTTTATGCTCTCGTAATCTTGTGGGCCAGCGACGGCACCAAGCAGTAATATGCAATAATCGTGTTAGCGAAGAAAATTGCAATAGCATTTCATTTTCCTGATTTTTGTTTTCAACTATATGTACCCTAGCAGGTCGTTCCTCCTCATGTGTTCGAGGAATTTCTTGATGAAATAATCTCGCATTTAATTCATCGTATGGTGATAACCAAGCTGGCCCGGTCCACCACAGCGGGTGGCCTGCTAATTCCGATGGAGAAATTCCTCGCGACGCACAATCGGCCGGGTTTTCGTTACCGGACACGTGTTTCCACTGAGCATCAGGCAATGTTTCTTGTATCTCAGTCACTCTATTAGCTACATATGTTGACCAACGCGAAGAATGACCCCGAATCCAAGCTAAAGTAACCGTAGAGTCGGACCATAAATAAACTCTATTAATTTTAAATTTTGCAGCAAGTTTTATTTTGTTTACTAAACGCACTAATAGAGCGGCGGCATTTAATTCTAATCGCGGTAAAGAAATAGTTTTTAAAGGAGCAACTTTAGTTTTTGATTGCAAAAGCGAAATTTTGGAAAAGTGAAAATCGTCATATTCGTCCGGACTAGTCCACGTTACTCGTAAGTAAACAACCGCAGCAATGGCTCTCTCGGAAGCATCTGAAAATCCGTGGATTTCTATACTACAATTTGAGGCAAGACTATTTATCCAGCGGGGCAAGGCAATTTTCTGCAGTTCAGGGAGCTCTGCTTGAAATTTTAACCAAAATTCTTGCTCCTCTTTCGGCAGGGGCTCATCCCAATCTAAGTTTTTTAGCCACAATGATTGAATAAAAATTTTCGCGCGAATGATAACCGGTGCTAGCCACCCAAGCGGATCAAACAGTTGTGCAACTTCTGATAGAATCTTTCTTTTCGAGTATATTTTTTCTGCAATTATATGGATATGAAAGGCAAACGTATCGGTTCTAGGATTCCATTGCATTCCTAAAATCGGGTGTCCCTCAATGGATTGCCAAACGACAGGCTGGTTTTGATGTTCCGTTTTGGGAATTATGTCTTCTATTAATTTTGAGCTAGCAGCCCATTTTTTTAACGGGAAACCGCCCGCCATGCAAATCGCAACTAGATCTTTTATTAAAGCACGTATTCCGTTTACGGAACTTGCTCCGGTAAGAATATCGTCCATATAAGTTTCCGATTGCAACACGGAAGCGCCTATAGGATATTTTTCTTTTTCATCCTCCGCGAGTTGTTGCAATACTCGCAGGGCTACAAACGGTGCACAAGCAAGCCCATAAGTTAAAGTGTTTAACTGATAGTCGTTTACATCCTCAGCAGGGTCATAACGCCAGACAATACGCTGCATTTTTTTGTCCGCGTCGTCAACCAAGATTTGTCTGTACATTTTTTCTATATCCGCTACTATCGCAAATCAGTGGCGGCGCCAATTGATTATTATAGCAGGCAATTCTGGCAGCAAATTTTTACCCGTCAGCAAAACTTGATTTAAACTTATATTTTGTGCCATTCGGGCTGATCCGTTAAAAACTACGCGTATCTTAGTTTTTTCTTCGACTGACTTGACTACGCAATGATGTGGCAAATAGCAGCACATTTCATCCGTCGGCGCGGGTGAAGTTACTTTAGTCATATGTTCAAGTTGTTGATATTCTGTCATAAATTCATTATATAATTTACGAATCTGCGGTTGTTTGCTTAATCGTTTTTCCAGAGCTTGAAGCATTTTAACAGCTATTGAGCGAGAGTTTTTAAAATTTGGAATCGCGTCCTTGTTCAAAAACGGCAATTGAATTATATAACGTCCTGTCTCATCACGGCGATGAGTTTCTACAAAATGTTTTTCGCACTCAATCTCTTCTGCAGTTAAGGCCGGAAGAGACAATTTTATTTCCTCCTGCTGCCAAAATTGCTTTACTAATTCGGACAAATCTATTCCCGTGGTGCATTTATGCACGGATACGCCCTTGACGGTTGACTCTCCGCCCGCCGTACCGGAAAGTACCCATCCCAACGCGGTTTTTATTGCAATCGGAGCGTTTATATTTCCTTTACGTATTCCTTCTTCAAGGATAATAGCATATACTTCCGCGCCTAAAATTAATTCAATATTAAAAGAAGCTCGAAAATCTGGATCTGCTAACTCTAATCCGCTTAAATGTTGCCATTCGCTGAACATATTTTCTAAACTAACCCCGGAGGCGGTGAGTCGAGACAAAATTAACGCTGTAATTTGCAATGAAAACGGAGTCTTTGTTCCGGATTCTATCTTAAATGTTACTTTACCACGAGCATGCATATTTATTATTCCACCAATTCCAAAAATAGGCGTTGAATCCGAAACTCGCGGGAGTTTTAATTTTTGCATTAAAGATTCAGAAGCAAGCGAGACTTCCGAACCCGGATCAATTAGCGCACGCACGGTGTGTTTTTTACCAAATTTGTCCGTAACGAAAACCCTGGCAGTCGCAAGCAAAACTCGTTTTCGCTCTACGAGATTACGCAAGTGGAGAGCCACTGCTCCTTCAGTGCTGGTTCCGGCTGGTTTTTCGGTTGTTTCCGAGTATTTCGGCGGCGCCGTCCCGGTGTTGATGTTCCTGCTGCTGGATGCGTTGAACTCCTCTGAGGCTCGATGCTCGATGGCTCTGGGTCCGGTGGTACGACGCTCTGCGGCGGAGGCATTGACTCCAGTTCGCATACTTCCGGTTGAACAGGCCTCATGGATTGTTGAATGATGTCGGTCTTTACAATAGTAGCAGCTTCTGGTAGAAGGACACAGATTGATTTGGTGATTTCCGAAGCAGTTGAAACACAAGCGATGCTCAATCGCGAATTCTTTGCGCGCATTAGGCCCTTTTCTTTGAAATTCCGGGCAGCCCAGAATATAATGTTGTCCGTGGCACAAAAAACACGTGTTCGGCTTACCTCCGCTTTGTAACGGAGCTGGGTTAGAAACAAGTGCTCGCGTAGCCCGAGATCCAGATGTAGTTTTAGACGATAAGTCACGTCCCGTCAACTGGATTGCTTCCAAAGTTCGGAGACGATTTTCCATAAACAGTCTCAATTCCTCATAGCATGGAGGATCTGTGGTATTTCCAATAACCGATTCCCACTCCTTGCGTGTGTAAGAATCGAAAAGCTCAATTATTCGATGCACAAATAAATCATTTTCTGCAACAGGCCTCTGGATTCCCTCTAAAGCAGCAACGGTCTGCAGCATTCCATTAAAAATCTTTCGCAATTCAAATGCACTTTCTCCTTTCATTTTCGGCAAATTTGAGAAGGAGGTAAGCACAGAGCGCACAAGCAAACGCTTATTTTCGTAATGTTCCTGAAGCATGGTCCACACTCGTTCGTAATTTCCTGCAGTCGTCGGAATGTTTCGCGTTAATTGTTCCGCTTCCCCCTTAAGACTGCTTCTTAAGTAATGGAACTTCTGTATTTCTTGCAATGAACTGTCAGCTCCCACCATTGACTGAAAAAGATCTTTAAAATTCGGCCAATCCTCAAAGCGTCCCGAGAAAGTAGGCAATTGCAATCTTGGTAGTTGGCTTCGAAGGGGCTCCGAACTGCGCGGAGTTTCCGGTGTCTTTGACGATCCTGCTGAGGGCGACAATGTTAGCATCATTTCTTCCAAAGTAGCCCGCTGATTGTAATAAACCTCTTCCACGATTGCAGAATAATCTTTAGTAATATAGGCATGGGTTTTCACTTGTTCCCAATATTCTTCTCTTAATTGATCATGAGCCTTTTCGAATTTTGCCCAATTGGTATCCAGTTGATTGATTCGAATTTCTATCGCACTGCTGGTTATCTTTGCTGTTCCCAGCTTACGCAAATTGTCTACGGCTCTTGCAATACGGCCGTGCAACTCCTGTTGGTTGTTAATTAACGTATCGTGATTCTGACTCATCGTAAGGAAGTTGTCGCAAACTTGAACAGTATAAATTTCGCACTGATTTACACTATCCGGCTCGAAGGACCAAAAAATGTTTGAGTTTCCAAAAACACTTCACAATTTTTTTATAGTAAAGAAAATGCGGTTTATTAATTGAATAAAAGTATACAAAAAAATAATAATAAAACAAGAATAATAAAGATATAGAAAGTTAGTTCAGTATTAATGGTTTGCCGGTTCTGCGACGCGCAAGCAAACCTTTTCAATTGCAGTTTTCGTATAAAACGCACAGTTATATTATTTGCTAGCAGCACGAGCTATCCGCATTGAGAATCGGAAGGCAACTAACTAACGGAGAGAAGGCTTGCGATATCTGCTCGCCCTGCCTTTGTTCCTAAGGACGACCGTATAGCGTTACGGGAAGGCCCAGTTTCTCCGAAGATTTATCAGTCGGTCTACGTGACCGGATATTCAGTCATAAATTTCTTATAGTAACAAAAGAAGAAGCAAAGTTTCCAAACACATGAAACCTTTCAACGCACAAGCATCGCATTACATTTCTTGGTATTTTCTTTTTTCCTTAACAACACCGCATTGTTATTTCTCAAACATTACATCAGCGAATATTAAATAAATTACACGTCGGACATTTCGGCATGGTTAAAATGAAAAATTTGGCTAGAGGATATTGCTGTTGGCCCAATGTTACATCTGATATTGAAAAACTTGTTAAAAACTGTCTTAAATGTCAAAGTCAACGAAACAATCCGATCAAGGCCGAAATCCATATTTGGGAACCTCCTTCAGCCCCGTTTGAACGAGTACACATTGATTTTGCAGGACCTTTTTTAGGCAAAATCATTTTTATTCTCGTTGACGTGTTTACGAAATGGCCCGAAATACACTTCATTCCAAATATGCTTAGTGAAACTACTATCGCTAAATGTAAAGAAATTTTCGCGCAATATGGTATTCCGCAGTTTCTCGTCTCGGATAACGGCCGTACTTTTACGTCAACAGTCTTTCAAAATTTTTTACAAGAAAACGGAATCATACATAAACTAACAGCTCCATTTCACCCAGCCACAAACGGGCAAGCCGAACGTTACGTACAAACTATTAAGAACGCATTATCTAAGATCGATAACTCTGTTAATTTACAATCCGCGCTACAGGATATTCTATTACAATATCGAATAACACCACATTCTGGCACTGGCGTATCCCCAGCCGAACTCTTATTCGGCAGAAAAATTAGATGTAAGTTAGATCTTTTAAACCTGTAAAACCATTACCACATAAAGATTCCAATCAACAGAAAAATAGTATTACTTTCGCCCTTGGGGAAGAGGTTGCTGTCCGTAATTACGTTGGGAAAGAAAAATGGTTTTTCGGCACTATTTCCAAACAAATAGGGAAATTACATTACAGTATTAAATTAAAAGACGGCAGGATCTGGCGACGCCACGTAAATCAGATGCGAGCAATCGGTTATCATGCTATGGATTGCGATACTTATGCTTTTACAAATGATTACGCTGCTCCCGTACCGTCTTCTATCAAGAATAAAATTGTATCTCCATTAAGGAACGGTAAGCCGAGCACTAACCCTAAGATAATACATAAGATAGCCAGTCATGTAAGTGATAGCCCTAAGAAAAATGCTATGCGAATCTCACCAAGAAAAGAGTCAACACCTACAACTCCGAGAAGATCAACACGTGAGCGCCGTGAACCTGAACGTTACGAAAACTACGCCACATAGCAACATAATCTTAAAAAAAAAGTAATTCATTTCCTTTTTACAAAGGGAAGTGTTATATGCGTCATAAAATCAGTTGATCAAGTAAGATGAGCTGAGATGCGTCAGAGGATGCATCAAGATGCTCCCTATCATTTAAGATATTAATTACTTTCTTTGTCTATCAAGACCAGCTTTAATAAAGACGAGCAGTAGCAAACAAGAAGCCGGCCAAGCACGTCGTTCATTTTTATTATCTCTCCTTTCTTCCACGCATACTCCACAAATACACAATATAAACAATTTTGTTAAAAAATTTTTTTTATTTAATTCTGTTACGGCAGTAAAATATAGTTGTTTTTACTGTAAAACTTTTGTATATACCTTTTTTTGATATTTTAAATAGTTTTCGAGTTATATCGAAAAAAGCAAATAACCCTTCTATTTGTGAGGGGTGGTTTCACCCCTTTAAAGTGAAATTTAGCACAAACAAAAAATTGTTTTGTGTTACGGATGAACTACTCTACATGTACACAGTTTCATATTTTTTTTAATTTTCGGGTTGCCTAACCTTCCTTGTGAGTTCTTTGTTGCAGTAAGATATGCGTTTGTGGTGTTAGTAAATAAGTATCGTTACCTCGCTGGACGGGCAATTGATCATAACATTTGCGAGTGTATGCTAACGTGACTTCTACAAGTACACATTTTATAATATGCACCACCTCTCCGGCTGAAAAGGGCGTATATCCTGGGCCTTTCATAAAATTATATGCAAAGATGTCAAGTGATTTAGAAGCGATTGATAAAGAATTTTGCATTAATCAGAGTTGAAGTCGACATTGTTCTAATAAAATATTTCGATATAAAAGATCAAACATTTGGCGCACATGTCTTTCTACGTAGACAAATTTTGAGTTAACATATGTAAACAAATCATAATTTGCAGTAACTCTATCGTTCGAAAATGTGTCCGTTAGAAGTAGTTAAGTAGATGACAAGCTTCGGATGTTCTGTTCGAGTGAATGTATATCCACAGGTCATGTATTCGCCGATGGTTGTAAGTGCGAATACTACATCTCTTTCAGCAATGGTATATAACACCTGTGGTGGATCTGAATTGTTATGTTGCACCGCAGCCGGTGCACGGGGTCCGTTCTTCGGAATCCGTGGGGAAAGGGCGATAGATTTTAAATTGGTTAAATAAACACTCTGCTTTTTATTTGGTTTACAGTTCTTTCGCTTCTCCTAGTTTTCCCTTATTTGGTTCGGTGCGCGTTCCGGCGTTATCACGCGTCCTCGGCTCCGCGAGGTATCCTCTTTCACGATACGCGACCGAACTTGAGCTACTACGCGGTATCGTTTTGCTGCACGGACTCTTCTTCCTTTTGCTCTTACGTGACTGCCTGTTCGTGACGGTCCGCGGTTATTTAATAGTGACGCTGGGCCTTGGCGTCATCGGGTTGCAATGCCGAACTTCGGTTGTTCGGCGAACGCAATCTTAGCGATTTCGGCAATAAGTTCTTGCAATTAATTTTCTCTTTTATTTCTTATTATTTATTTGCTTAAGGCGGCTTGCTAATATCGTTTCCCCCGATGTTATTTTATTACGAGATCTTATGCCGAAATGCTTTACGTCATGCTACGTGTTGTAACGGGGTTCGGGTTACAACAGTTATCAATTATTCTTTCGGCAATTCCTCTATATAAGCGACTGTTAGTGCGGTCCAGTCAACGTTACAAATGCTTCGTAGCGTTTGTAGCGTCGCTACGGTCAGTCCATTTGGCGTTTCAGAACGCTCCCGATGAATAAAACGTCATCAATGACGTCACCGTTTTCGCTCCCAAGACGCTTCAGACGCCTCACCTCGAGAGGTTGTAACACCCCCCTTTCTCCCGTCCGTGTGGCCGGACACGGTCAAGCGACTCGCCGCGGTAATCGGTGAGTCGTCGCGCGTATCTAGGACCGGCCGGGGTGTCCGCGGGAAGGAACGAAAGTAATCTGAGTCTCGTGTATGTTTCTATGACTATTTACATTTATTTTCGATTCTCTATTTACAAGTTTTCTGTACAGGTGTGTTAGGCCGCGGCGCTTGTCGCACGGGCGACATAAACAGAGTTTCGTCGGTCGCGTGAGTCTAATCGCGGTGTTCTAACGAGGGGCCCCTACTGTGGACCGCGGTTTCTTAGGAGGGGGAGCGCGGGTGGCAATCGCCGAGAACGCTCGGCAGAGACGAAGGACGCTTCACCTCCGGATTGCGCCGTGCTCGTCAGGAACCGCCTAAGCGGTTTGAGATAATGCCAGGGCGTCTGCCGCGGGATAAGCCGAGAACGCTCGGCGGAGGCGAAGCACGCTTCATCCCGCTTTATCCGTCATGACCGGCAACCTGGTAACTCGAAGGAAAGGAGGCGGCCAAGAACCTTTGACGGAGGCCGAGAACGCTCGACCCCCGTTCTTAGCAACTCCTAAGGTTTGCTGGTTGTCTAGGAGGCTACTGAGCGGAGATCCGGTACGGAGCTCAGTAGATCGGAAGACTGCTGTCGATCGCTCGGTATCCGGCCTTTTTATTCGGTCTTTTGCGTGGCCCGGGATGCTCGGGTTCCAGGGGGTTGGCGTCGCAGCGCTCGTTGCGGTCGTTAATAGTATTACTTTTCGCGCGACGCGGGACGACGGTACGCTCGTTTGTAACGGCGCGCTGCGCGTTAATATTCGCGGTGTTTAAAAGGGTCGGGGCGCACCGCGCCCCTATTCCCGCCGAACAATGTTCGGTCCGACGGGCCGGCCGACGTTTGCCGGGACGAGGTAGGTGCCTACCTCGTTACAAGGTAAGGCGCCTGAAGCGTTTCTGTCATGGCGGCATAAAAGTGGCGGGAATTGCCATTGTAGGGAAACAGCACATATCGTATGTACAAACAACCACAGGTATTACATTGCGTCTTGCACAGTTAAAATGCCCGAATTAAACATTGTGGATGAAAATGAAAGAGAATATATATTCGAGCTCAATGAGGAGGAAATTAATCGAGCTAGAACAGATAAATATTCTTGAAATATTAATTTAATTTATAGGTTATATTTTAATTGACAAAAATAAAGTAATGGTTTAATTGATTTTCAGATTTGGTGTATGCAACAGAACTCCTGGAAAAAGCCAAAGCGGAAGCAAATAAAGAAAATGAAGCCAACAATGAAACTTTTAATGGTGTGTACTTAAAATTTCTACATATCTATTTTGTGTATAAAATTTTAATAAACGTCTATTATTATTTACATAACATTTATAGATAATATTTATTTTTAGATGGATTTACGTGGCCAAACGAAGCAATTAAACTGCTGTTGACAGCATATAAAGAAGAAGAGGCATTACTGCATACAGGCAAAGTATCTGTTAAAAAATTTTGAGAGATAATATCGCAGAAAGTGAAAGAGAAGTCGTACAATATCACAGGAGGACAATGTAAAAGTAAATTTAATGGATTAAAAAAGACTTACAAGAATATCAAAGACCATAATAATAAAAACGGCAACAATAAACGCAACTGGTCCCATTTTGAGGTAAAGTTGTAATCAATTGATTATTTATTATTAGATTTAAAATTAACACGTTAACTGCCAGTACCTTACGGTGAACATGACATTATTTTGTCCCACTACGCCAGTGTATTATCGCTGATTTATGTGAATATTAAAATATCATAGAAATTTGTGTTATTTTAATATTTGAATAAGTCAGTTATGATACACTGGCGTTGTAGAACAGAATAAGGTCATATCCAAATGTGAGATATTGGCAGCTAACGTGTTAAAATGAGATAAATAAAACTTATGTATTTTTCAGCTAATGGATGACTTATTTGGACACAAGCCATGGATGATTCCGGTTCTTACTAGATACGTCTAATGTGGCATCAACTTCTTATGATTCTAACAGCAGTTCTTCAAGTCTAAGATCACCTTCGCCATCTCTTTTAGCGGATAAACCTCGCAAACGTAAGTACAAATTATTTAGAGTGAAAGAACTAAAAAAATATATAAAACAATATGAAATATATGTATTTTGTTATTATTTTTGTTCTGATTTTAGGTAGGAAAACAACTGAGGAACCTGTATCAGAAAAATTAATGACTCTTCTACAAGAGACCAAAGAAGAAAGAAAAAAAATGCATGAAGAGTTTATAAATCGTCAAGATAGACTATTGAACATTTTAGAAAAGATTGCGGATAAAAATTAAAAGAAAATGTTATTAGTGATATTTTATGTTTCTACGTGATTTTGTCTCGCGATTATGTAAGAACAGTGATAATACATTAGTGATAATAATATAGTTCTAGTGATCGTAAACAAGTGCAAATTTTTTATTTTATTTTTATTAGCGATAAGTATGAGTTAGTATTATTTAAAATAGTGAAAATAGAACTGTATAAAACGCGTCAAAGCAATTTTTATTTTATAACATCACAATGTCAATTAATTATTTTTGTTAAACTTGTTCTTCATATTTTATATTAAATCACAGCTGGTCTTGCAAATATGAATATTAATTTATGTATACATGTATTCCTTATATAGTTATATGTATATCTATTATGTTAATACCGCAATTCTTTATTATGTTTAAAAGTTCTAAAATTAAATTTAACATTACTTATAATTAATATATTACGATTCTGTACATACATATTCTTTTTATTTTTCTTTCTTTTTATTATATATAAGATTAATATTTAAACATAATTTTTTAAAATAAGCAAAAATTATTTTATGCGTTTAATTGTGGCACTAATCACTTCTTATTTACTTCTTTTTTATCCATTGTGTCTTGATCGTACAATATTATCTGTAAATAATGCAATAATTAAGAAATGCACAAGATAGATTAAAGAAACAGAAAATGAATAATACTTACTATTTGTTTTTGTGTTGAGTAGAAAATATCACTGATTATTTATGTATATCTCATACGTAGAGTTTCGCAAATAATATTTCTTTTTATTTCTTCTTCACGTCTGTTATGTTCTCCAATTTCTGGACGTGCTGCTGTATCTATTGTTGCATTGTTTGGTAATATTACTTCCAGTTCGTCGTTTCTGAGCAAGCAAATGTTGTGCAATACACAACATGCAATAAAATAATAGGGTATACGCTTGTAACGATGCACCCCGACGGTGCATCATTTCCGGCCGACGACCCGCCGATGCCGCCGAACCGACTAGCCGTCAGGCGAAGATAACAAAAACGCGGCGCGCCGTAAGTGCGTTCAAAGGTAACGAACGAGCCGTTCCGCGACTAAGTTCCGCGCGCGGAAAGAATCGAACAAACCCGAGGGAGCCGACGGCACCGCGGCTCCTCGTTCCGAACCGCGCCGCGACAAAAAACCTATCGCCGCGAGCGATAAGCGTCCTACCGCGAACCCCCGGCGCCTACCTTTTTACGTATAAAAAGACGACGCCGAAGCGGTAAAGAACGGTTTCTGTCCGTTCGCTTCCGAGCGAACATCGACTCCGACTCCGAGCATAAACTGTCACGGGGTAGAGCACGCTCTGCCTCGACCAGGCACTCCTGGTGCTCACTCTAGTCCGCACCTTAGCTACGTACTCTCCGGCTCGAGGGGTAGAGTTCACTCTGTCTCCACCGAGTATTCTCGGTCCCAGGAGAAGTCGTACTAACGCGCGGCATCCTCACGATACTCTCGCGCCGTCGAGAACACCGGGGTAGAGATCTCTCCGCCTCGACCGAGCTATCTCGGTAAATCGACACCGTACAGGCGCCACCCTCCTATCGACCTCCCATTATCTCGCGTATTCGTCCGTCGAAATCTTCCGCGTTCGTCATATAAGTGTTCCGCGACGCCGTTTCAAATTTCGGTTAACGCTCCGCGTAAACACCGCGCTCCATCTTACTCCCGCCGCTCGCGCCGACGACGCTCTCACTCGGCGGAGTGAGCGACCGACCGCGTATTGCCGTGAAAGTACTAAATGTAAACGCGTAGCCGTCAACCGCGTCAGCGATCTTTTGTTAATTGTATTCAATCGTCGTCACGAAACCATTCTCGACTTGTACATATTTCCATAATTATAATAAACTCAGTTCATCATTCCATTTAAATCTCGAGTGCATTTAACGACCCTCTCACGCGAATCCTGGAATCCCGACGAGCGCTCCGGGACCGGCTCGCTAGAGCGATATTCGGTGTCCGCGACAAAACGGGTCGTTTCACGCTTGAGAGATCCCATGGCTAAATGGTGAAGAAGACTTCTCCACCTCCCTTTAAGTAGCCCAATTGCTCTTTCCACCACCATACGAGAAGAAGAAAGGCAATAATTATAATTTTTTTGGCGATTTGTCAGGTGACCATTACCCGTATATGGAACCATCAAGTGTTTTGAAAGAGGGTAAGCAGCATCTCCTATTAAATGAGTATTATTCGGAAATCTTGCTGGGTCTGAAACGTAATTTTGTAGACCCGACAATCTAAAGACACGCGCATCATGTACAGATCCAACGCTCCCAACGTGTACATGTATGAAAAGACGCGTGTGATCACAAACTATCTGCAATCACACAAAAACAATATGTAATCAATATTCAATTCTATAATTTACAATTATTATACATATTAAGAAACAAACCTGAGCTTGGATAGAGTGATATCCTTTTCTGTTTACGTATGCCTCTGGATTTTTTTTAGGGGCTGGTATATGAATGTGGGTCCCATCAACTTCATCAATAGTTTGAGGAAAGGCACCAACGTCTATAGAATAAATTGTATAGGCGTAAGAGCGACAAGGATGCTGCGCGTGAGTGAGCGCGACAGGCGAATCGCTAGAAATGGCGCCGTCGCCTGTCGCGCTCACTCACGCGTAGCATCCTTGTCGCTCTTACGCCTATACAATTTATACATTTTAATTTTTTTCTCAATAACGGTTGAGAATTTTGCAAAATGTTACAGGACTTTTCTACTTGTCTCAATCAATTCTATCTATTCTCCCAGTATCCTTCGTTATGTCTGGGACATCCTGTATATAAAATGTATAAGTTTAAGAGCGACAAAAAAGCTGCGCGTGAGTGAGCGCAACAGGCGAATGACTAGGAATGGCACCGTCGTCTGTCGCGCTCACTCAGCCCACGCTTCCTCGTCGCTTTTACGCGTACATAAATTAATTTTTTTCTTGAAAACTATTGAGAATTTTTCAAAATGGTACAGGACTTTTCGTTTTAATTCGATTAAATCTACCTATCATTTTCGGCATCGTCCACTAATCTGGGACACCCTGTATAAAAAGTCAAAGGAAGTTATTGTTCCAGCTACTTCTAAAGAAATAGGTTAGTATGAATAAATATATCAGTGTAAGTGGTTGTTTTCAATAAAATTTATATTTTCTATTTTAATTTGTTATAAAATTTAGATACTGTCCAAGGTTTAACCGATACTGCAATTTTAGAAAAAACGCAATACGATTGCAGTAATATTCAATCAGTGTCAACAGATACCACTTTAGGTAATTATACAATAACATATTATAATTTACTTGCTATGTATTTATTTAGGAATTTTTAGTTGACAATAATATGTATGCATAGGTTTTAATTCACAAAGTCGGAAAAGGCCTTTGGAACATGATGACGAACTGCATTCCATAATAAAGCAATTAAAAAAAGAAAATAGTCAATTAAAAGAACTACAATATGAACAAAATAAAAAACATATAGAAGAAGAAAAAAAACAATTTGAAGCATTTCAAAATATATTACAAAAAGAAAAACAAATATGGAAAGAAAAATTAGTAGCTTCTAATTTAAAATATAAACTTTTAACAAGAAAAGTTAAAAGGAGAGAGAACAAAATTAAAAATATATACAGCTTAATTAAACATCTTAAATCAAAATACTTAATTGAGCAAAGTAGTTCTGAAATACTAGAACAAAATTTTACGGACATTATTTTACCCATAATTCAAAACGAAACTAAAAATAAAGGTAAACGTTTGCATGGAAGACGTAATAGTGATGATCTTAAGAAGTTTGCAGTGACCTTACATTATCATTCCCCGAAGGCTTATAGATATTGCAGGTTTTTTATTTCACTTTCCTCTTCTTTTTTTTCCTATTTAATGTTATTTTTAATTGTAATTAATATAACTTGTAAATTGTACTATAATTTTATTAAAAATTATTATTTTTCAATATTTTAACAGAACCATCATGATGTTACCACATCCAACATCATTAAGAAATTGGAATTCGACAGTAAACATCAATCCAGGATTTTTCTCGGAAGTAATACAATCTTTACATAAAATACCAGAAGAAGACAAAGATTGTAACTTAATATTTGATGGGATGGCAATACGGCAGCAGTTATGTTGGAATGAAGCAGAACATAAATATGTTGGTTATTGTGACTATGGAAATAACTTGAATTTTGAAGGTAAAGAAATGGAAGCATAAGAAGCACTGGTATTTATGATAGTCAGCTTAAAAGGCAAATGGAAATGGCCTATTAAATATTTTTTTTTTAATGGTATGTTATCAACTACTTTAGCGGAATTAATTAAAACTGCATTAATATTAACATCAGAAGTTAAGTTAAGAGTTAGATCCATAACATGTGATGGCGAATCTGTTAATATTAGTTCACTAAATATATTAGGATGTAAGCCTTTTCCTTTTAATTATAAAGACATAGTAAACTATTTTAAACATCCTACCGAGCAATACAATGTATATGTTATATTAGATGCATGTCATATGTTAAAATTAGCAAGAAACGTTCTTGCAGATTATGGAGAGTTTCAATATAATGACAAACCTATAAAATGGAGTTATATTGTGTATTTACACAATATTCAAAAGAATTTAACATTTAAATTAAAAAACAAGTTAAGCTCTCAATGCATTTATTGGAAACAGAATAAAATAAAAGTCAGATTTGCAACAAATACATTTAGTTCAAGTGTTGCGAATGCACTTTTCTAAAAAATGAAGGTCATAAAGAGTTTGAAAATAGTGAAACTACTGTTAAATTTATTACTGTAATTGATCGCTTGTTCAATTTTTTAAATACAAGAAATCCATTTGGAAAACATTTTAAACAGCTTCTTTCAACAAATAATTTTCAATATCAGAAAGCAATGGTTCAAGAAAGTGTAGAATATTTATTTATGTTGAAATGTAAAGGTGGAAAATTTCTTAAATTATCTAATAGAAAAACATTTCTTTATGGCCTTACGATAGCTGCTAAATCAATTTTATTTGTGTCTAAAGAATTATTATTTTCATCTAATAAATATTACAAATATATATTGTCATATAAATTTTCACAAGATTATTTAGAATTATTATTTGCTAAAATAAGGAGTCATAGTGGTCATAACAATAACCCAACTACGCTACAATTTAAATTTATTATAAAAAAAATTTTATTGCGGAATAGTATAAAAAACAATAGTAATAGCGCGAATTGTTTAGAATTAGATAATGATCCCGTCGGATCTGTATTTAATTTTACGTGGAAAAAAAAGGAAGGAGACAAATTTTTATAATGAAAATATTTCAGATTTTGATGATGAAATTAGGCAGATAAAAATAATAATAACAATAAAAAAATTAATATTGAAAATCTCCAAGATAATATTGTTACGCCCGGTATAGAGAACGGCGCGGAGCCCGCCGTTAGGGAGCAGCGTGAAGTCCGAGCTCGGCGACGTTCGGCATGAAGAGCTACGTTTCGAATATTTCGCGAGTTTCAAGTTAGCTGTCACCCGTTGCTAGGGGACAGCTTGTTTGTTTAAAAAGAGAATTTTGTGAGTCTGACCCGTGACGTTGACGGGCGACGTTGTTACGCAAAGGTTATAATTAAATCAGTTCTTTTCTAAGTCTGAGTTATTTCTTTCACGGCGGGAGTGACGCGGAGTGAGTGTGAGAGAGAGTGAGAGCGCTGCAGCGGAGTGAACTAGTGTGAGCGAGACCGCCGCCTGAGTCGCCGTGCGTAACAATATAATATACTATATTTGTGGATATATAGTAAGAAAAATAAAAAACATTGATTGCCATAGTTATGTGGAAAGTTTAATTAAAAAAAACATAGAGCACGATTATAGCCAATGGAATAATTTTTCAAAATTTTTCTATCAGTGTAATAAAAGTGGATCAGTAGAGCCATTCGAAAATGTCTACAAAATTGTTTTAGAAACAGAAAAGCAATTAAAAATAATTACAAATAATTTATCAATATTTACTGTTAAAAACTTAGATTTAAAAATTATAACACGTGTAAAAAATATATTAACGTTAAATAATCAGATATTTTCCGATTAAAATTGTGAAAATGTGGACATAGTAGAAATACCACACAAAATAAAATTGATAACAGCTATAGCATACCGATATCTGAAAATAAGATTATATTCATATTCGAAATTTTATACGCAAGAAATAATAAAACCAATAAGAAATAGGCATAAGTTGACAAAACAAATTTTATTTGCATCTGAATAAAAGTTGTATACAAATATGTATAATTTATATTAAAGTATATATTTTAAAATATAATTTTGTTTTATATCTTAACAAAAAATAAACATAAAATTTTAATTACTTTGTGTTCGGAAAGGAAAATAATTACAGTCGCGGTCACCGCTTAGCGAGTCGATGTCGCGTGGATCACGCCGCGCCCGCGTGCCGAACAGCTGGCTTCAACGCCAGCCTCGGCAACAATATGTTTAACACGCCGTGGTGAGCATCGTGTTACCTCACCTTTACGCTGTTTATGCCGCGGTCACGCCGGTAAACTCACCTGAAGCGATTTAGATCACTTCATAATAGCGTGTTATCGGCGCCGGCACTTTCCCGAAAATTCTGGGCCTTTTCTCGGTATAAAAGGAGCGGCTTCTTTGGTCGCCACACAGTCGTTTTGAAAACAGAGTGCGGATTCCCCGTTTTTTGCGATTTGTCATTTCTCGACGCGTCGAGTATCGTGAGACAAGTGTCTCGATTTAATCGCGTGCTGCACGTTTAGAGTTTTTGCGACGCCGTCGCGCACAACAAACATTTCTTTTGTAAAGAGACTAAATATAACCGATTTAAAACCGAAATTGTTTTGAACCCGTCATTTCACACATTTAATGGTCCTTCGAGCCGGATTTGAAAGAGCAACAGTGCGGTACGGTGATAAGTGCATCGAAAGCAGACAACCGCAAGGATGGAGGCGCTTATTGAGGATCAGCGGGAGCTTCAGGGTCGCATGAGTCGCACCGTGGCTAATGTTAAAAAGGTCGGCGCCGCCAGAAGAACCGGCCCAATGCTGGCCTCTGCAATTGTGGCCTTGGATAAGAAGTGGGACCGATTCGAGGAGCGTCACGATCAGCTTCGACGATCGCATTGGGAAGCGTTGAAGGTACATGAATATCATCTTTCAAGCGTTATAGACGTCGCGGAAGGCGTGTATCTTGACCAGCGAGCAGAGTTGCTCAAGATGCAGGAAGATTTGACTGCGGATCGGGTGGTCGATCGACCGCCGAGAACTGTGGTCCTCGCGCCTCCGCGAACGACTCTTCCTAAGATCGAGATACCGAAGTTCTCGGGGCGATTCGAAGAGTGGCCGTCCTTTCGCGATCTGTTTCAAACACTGATCGTTGAGGATATTGCTTTGGCGAACGTGACGAAATTGCATTATCTTAAGGTCGGTGTGAAGGGGGAAGCCGCGTCGCTTATTAATGAATTCTCCACGACGGAAGATAATTTTGCCAGGGCGTGGGACGCGTTGTCCGGCTTCTACGATAATCAGCGCTTGCTGGTGCGGTCGGCGTATGCGGCGTATACCTCGCTGCCTAAGTTGAGGACGGAATCGGCGGAGGGACTGAGGAAACTTTTCCTCTCGATGACGAGCACGGTCGGGTCATTAGCTAGCATCGGGCGGCCCATACACTCGAGCGAGGATCTTTTCGTTTTCACTACCGTGGAGATGCTCGATCCGACCTCCAGGCGGGAGTGGGAGGCGAGTATTGGCGACTCGTCCGACACCCCGTCGTACGCTACGCTCAAGAGGTTTCTGGAGAAGCAGCTGCATACTCTGGAGGCGGTCAAGGTGGAAAGAGCGCGGCCTGAGACCAAGAGCGGAGATCGCTCTTCCAAGCCCGTGCGATCTCATCTCGCGAAGACGGCGCAGACGAAGGCCGAGCGTGACAGATGCGCGTTGTGTCACCGGGACCATTTCGTCATGCTGTGCGAGGCTTTTAAGAAGAAGACGCCGAAAGAGAGGAGGACCTTCGTTGTGCAGGCTGGCCTCTGCTGGAATTGCCTGGGGCGTCACAGGGTGGCCGACTGCCTCTCTACCCGCACGTGTACGGTGTGCAGCGGCAAGCACCACACGGCTCTCCATGAGTCGACGGAGCCGGGGGCGGGCGCGAGTGCGGTTGTCGCGGACAGGACTGACGCGACCGCTTCGTGTCATTTCGCGGAGGGGAGGAGAACCGTTCTCCTTGCCACGGCGCGGATCGCCTTACGCGATCATTTCGGCAACGAGCACCACGTTAGAGCGCTCATTGACCAAGGCTCGGACGCGTCGATGGTCACCGAGGCGCTGGTGCAACGACTGCGTTTGCCTCGCGAACGATCAAGCACCGCGATCTTCGGAGTTGGCGGACGGCAGTGCGACACGGCGAGGGGCGTGGTGACGCTACGAATGGCACCCCGGTGCGGGGGATCGGAGACATCGTGTCGGGCGATTATTCTACCGCGAATTACCGTTTATGCTGGGCTGGCCAGCACGGTGGCGCGCGACTGGCCTCATCTTCGGGGGATACCGTTGGCGGACCCGGACTTCATGTCCGCCGATCCTACGGACATTCTTCTTGGTGCGGACGCGTACGCTATGATTCTGCGCTCGGGAGTGCGACGCGGTTCCCCGCGAGATCCCATCGCGCAGGAAACGATCTTCGGCTGGATCGTGTCGGGCCCGGTGGGCGGTGCGGTTGCGCTCTCGTCGGCGGTGGCCTTGCACTGTGGGACGGATGACTCGCTCGCTGCCTTGATCCGCGGATTCTGGGAACAGGCGGAGACGACGCCTGCAGCCGGGGCAGCGTCCCCGGACGATCGCAAATGCGAGGAACACTACACGCGAACGCATCAACGCAAAGCGAACGGTCGCTACTCGGTACGGTTACCCTGCGCGGACGATGTGTCAAACCTGGAGCCCACCAGGGCGCTCGCGCTCCGAATGCTGCACTGCATGGAGCGACGCTTTAGCCGGGACGCATCCTTGAGCGCGAAATACTCCGCTTTCATGCGGGAATACGAGGAGTTGGGTCACATGACCCGCGTGAGCGATGCCGAGGCTCCTGCTGCAGTCTGCTATCTGCCTCATCATGGGGTGCTGAAGGGGGAGGGTCCGGACTCCAAACTAAGAGTCGTCTTCAACGGCTCGGCGGCTTTGAGCGGCGGTGAATCGCTCAATAATAAACTGTTTACGGGACCAAATTTGCTGCCCGCGCTTTCTGACGTGCTTCTTCGCTGGCGTCGGCATCGCGTGGTGTTTACGGCCGACATCGAAAAGATGTATCGGCAAATTGAGGTGCATCGCGCGGATCGCGATTTGCAGCGAATATTGTGGCGCGCTGACCGTGATTCTCCGGTGGTCACCTTTCAGCTAAATACGGTCACGTATGGCCTCGCGTGTGCCCCGTTTTTAGCCATTCGCACGCTGCATCAATTGGCGGAGGACGAGGGATGGCGCTATCCCTTGGGCGCGGCGGTTCTTAGGCGCGACACGTACGTCGACGATGTTCTGGCCGGCGGAGATTCTGTGGACGAGGCGGCAGCGGCGCTCAGGGACGTGCGAGCTTTGTGCATGGCGGGCGGGTTCCCGCTGAAAAAGTGGGCAGCCAGCAACGAGGATTTGTTGCGGGAAGTACCGGTGGGCGACTTATCGCGGCCAGGAGTTCGCTCATGGTCTCCGCAGGACTGCCACACTGCATTGGGCCTGCAGTGGCATCCCGCTCCAGACGTTTTCTCGTTTCGGGTGCGCACTCTGCCCACGGACGTCGTGACAAAACGCACCGTTGTATCGCAGTCAGCTCGGCTGTTCGATCCCATGGGCTGGCTGGCACCTGTCACAATTCGTGCGAAGACGTTTATTCAAGGCCTCTGGTTGCGTGGCCTTGACTGGGATTCTCCGCTCGCGGACAATGACCGAGATTGCTGGTGCAGCTTTATACGTGATCTCGGCGCGCTTGAGGAGGTGCGGGTGTCGCGGTGGATGCGACTGTCTGGACTGCGGGAGGTCAAAATTCACGGTTTCGCCGACGCCTCGGAGCGGGCGTACGCTGCCGTAGTTTATTTTCGAACGCGGGCCAACGGTGAGTCAAGCTGGACGGTGGCCTTGGTGGCCGCCAAGACCAAGGTATCCCCCCTCAAGCAGGTTTCTTTGCCGAGACTGGAGCTCTGCGCCGCGGTGCTGCTCGTGAGATTGGTGGCTCACGTGAGAGGACTTCTCGACCTTCAACCCAAATCCATCCACCTCTGGTCGAACTCTACTGTGACGCTCGGCTGGATCCGGCGTCATCCATCGCGGTGGACAACTTACGTGGCCAACCGTGTGTCGGAAATCCAGCTCACGCTGCCCGAGGCGAGGTGGCACCATGTGGCGGGCGCCGAGAATCCCGCGGATTGCGCCTCCAGAGGGGTGTCTCCCTCCGAGCTGGTGCACTCGTCCCTATGGTGGCGAGGCCCTGCGTGGCTGTCCACGGACGCGAACTTGGGAGCGGGGGGTGAGGAGGCTGTGGCGGAGGAGGTTCTTCCCGAGGCTCGGAGCTCGGTGCATGCCGCGGTCGCTGCTTCGGATGTGGAGGAGCCCGAATGGATCACCAATTTTTCCTCCCTTTCACGGCTGACTCGCGTCGTGGCTTGGTGTCTCCGATGGCGCCGAGGGGACGGCGTTCGCGCGGAGTCGCCGGGCCTTTCGGCTGAAGAGTTGCGCGGGGCGCTGCTGGCCGTGGTGCGCTGCGTTCAGGCCGCCCTCCTCCAGAGAGAGGTGCAGCTTGTGGCTTCTGGCGCTGCGCTCCCCAGAGCTCACTGGAGTCACAGACTCTCTCCCTTCTTGAATCCTCAGGGTGTTCTACGAGTGGGCGGTCGTCTGAGGCACTCTCTTCTATCATACGACGAGAAGCACCCTGCCATTCTTCCACGGAGCTCGCACCTGGGGACATTGCTGATTTCTTCCTGCCACGCGCGCGCTCTTCATGGTGGAATCCAACAGACCCTGGGCCTTCTGCGACAGCGATTTTGGTTTCCCGGCGCTCGAGCCGCGGTGAAGAAGGCAATTCACCGCTGTGTGACATGCGTGCGATGGCGGGCGGCGGCCCCGGCCCCGTTCATGGCGGACCTTCCTTCGGCTAGGGTGAGGCCGTCTCGAGCTTTCCAGCACACGGGCGTGGATTACGCTGGGCCGTTGATGCTGCGGGCCGGCAAGGGCCGTGGGCGGAAGGCTCACAAGGCCTTCGTTGCCGTATTCGTTTGTCTGTGCACCCGTGCTGTGCACCTTGTAGTGGTGTCAAACTACACGTCTGAGGCCTTTCTGGCCACGCTGCGACGCTTCGTGTCCAGGCGTGGCCTCCCGCAAGTCGTTTACAGCGACTGTGGGACGAATTTTGCAGGTGCGGAGGCAGAATTGCGCGAGATGTTCTGAGCCAGCAGTCGTGAGGCCCAACGCATTCACCGAGCACTGGCTGAAGAGCACATTTCTTGGCGCTTCAACCCCCCCGCCGCTCCCCACTTTGGAGGTCTCTGGGAGGCGGCCGTCAAGTCGGCGAAACACCATCTTCGACGGGTGGTCGGCACCGCCACTCTCACCTTCGAGGAGATGACCACGCTGGTAGCCGGCATCGAGGCGTGTTTGAATTCGCGCCCCCTCGCCCCCCTGAGCGACGACCCAGACGATGTCTCGGCCCTCACACCGGGCCACTTCCTGGTGGGATCTGCTCCGCTGGCGGTTCCGGAGCCCACTCTGTTGGACGTCCCTTCTGGCCGTTTGTCACGCTGGCAGCTGGTCGTGCAAATGCGCGATCATTTTTGGCATCGATGGTCGAGCGAGTACCTGCACGGACTCGCTTCAAGGCCAAAATGGGCGACTCCCGTCCCCCCGCCCCAGGTGGGACAATTGTGCCTTGTGCGATGCGAGAGTTCCCCCCTTGCGCGCTGGCCTCTCGCAAGAATCACACAGGTGCATCCGGGCGACGACGGCCTCATCCGCGTGGTAACTGTCCGCACCGCGGCCTCTTCCTTGGTGCGGACCGTCGTAAAGGTCGTGCTGCTGCCCGTTGGCGACGAACCGCCTTCGGACCGTTCGGTAAATTAAATTCTCGAGGTTGCAAGTGATGCATTGTGCAGCGCTTCGGGTTCCGTGCGGTTAATTATATCAATTAATTTTTTTTGTATTTTTATTTTTTTGCGTAATTTTTGTATTTTTTGTGATTTTTTTATAACAGCATTGTTCAGGCTTTTTTTCTTTTTTTTTTTTTTTTATAGTCAGGAAATCCTCTTTACGGATACCCGCACCCCCGGGGAAGGGGTACGGGTTATGCCGGACTCGGACTATCTAACGTCCCATACACGGCTAAAACCTGACTTTTGCCCGCTCTGGTGCCTATGGCTGGTGAGGGGGTTGAGGAATCACGGTCGTATACATCTCAACCCCCTCGGCACCGACCCACCCGGTGGCTTGGGTGGGTCCCCCGCGCCGCCGCCCACGGAACTTAGGGCGACGGGGCCCGCACTATTACGGCGGGCCGGCCTCTCTGGTGTCGCCGCAGCGACATAACTCTCGGGTCGGGTTCGGGGCAGCTCCCCTGCTGCACCCGACCCCGTGCCTCGTGGGGCGGGAGGAGCGGAGAAAGCCCCCGCCGCGCCGACTTGGCGCGACGGGGACCCCCCGTCCCCCACCCCTTGCTGTCAAGACGGTGCTGGGGGCGCGCGCGCCAAAAGTCGCGCACTCCTTCGCACCGTCTGGGCGCCTGTGTCCGGGCCAGGAAGGAGGGGGGAGGCTTGCGCCCGTCCCCTACCTCCAACCCGGCGCGGGCATGTGGCGCCCGTTGGGGCCTGTTTGGCCCTTTGCTGATGCGCGCGGCTCGGCGGCGGAGAAGGTGAAGGTAAACGCCTCCCCCGCACCGCGCCGCGCGGTCTCCTCGCTGCTGCTGCTGCTGGTGCGGCAGGAGGGGGGGGACCTGGCGCCGGCGGCGCCCTTGCTGCCGGTTGTCCCCTCCTCTCCCGCTCGGCGTCTTCCTTCTGCCGCATAACGCGGCTGCAGAAGACGAGGAAGGCCTTCCAGCCCTCCTCGTCTTCCAGACACTTCCTTATGATGGCCGAGAGAGACAGGTCTTGCCCTGTCTTCTCGGCCATCTCATCCCTTTCTTTCTGCCACGCGGGGCACCTCTCCAGCGTATGCTGGGCGTCGTCGCGAGGTGCCCCGCAGTGGAAACATGCCTCTGTGACCTCCTTTCCAATGCAACACAGGTAGCTGGCAAAACAGCCATGCCCTGTAATTACCTGCGCCGCATGGAAGGAGGTCCCTCCCGCTTGGTCGAGCCAGTCCATCAGGACTGGCTCGAGGGCGCACAATGCGCGCCCGCCCTCTTTCTCAATCTGGGCGCGCAAGCGCGCCCTCCACTGCTCCACTGTTAAGGCACGGTGGTGCAGCCTCATTCTCTTTTTAATGTACGGAGTCGGCCGCACCCCGTGCCTCCGCTGATACTCGCGGGTGCTTTTGTACACCCGCGAGTGCTCCGCCGCCGTTAGCTGCAACGACGGCAGTTTTGCCAGGACCGTGGCCGCGGGCGGACACGGTCCTGTACGTCCTGCTTGCTCTGACGGCCACAGGATGAAAGGCCCTCTCCAGGGCGGTTTGGCTCATCCTGTTGGCCGCCAGATCATTGGCCCACACGGGCGCGCCGTACATGGCCACGGCGCGCACCATGTTGGCATACAGCCTTCGGGCTGCGTTAGAGGGTCCTCCCAGGTTTGGGAGGATCCCTCTAAAGGCGGTGGCCAAGTTCGTGACGCGCTCGGCCACCGCCCTAAAATGTCCCGTAAAGGCCCACCGTCCATCCAGGTGCAGACCTAGGTATTTGACGGTGGGCCCGGGAATCACCGGGACGCCATCGATGTTGATGGCGTCCCTTGGAGGGAAGCCCTGGCCTCGGCCATAAAACCAGATGGCCTCGGTTTTATTGGTGGCCGCCCTCAGCCCGATCCTCCTGATGGCCGCCAGGATCGCCTGGGCGGCCACCTCGGCCCTAGCTTGGGCCTTCCTCCAATTCCCCCCCCCGGCCAAAATCATCGTGTCATCTGCATAGCAGATGATTTGACAGCCGGGGGGTAGGGCCGTATTCAGCACTGCGTTGTACCCCAGGTTCCAAAGGAGGGGTCCTAGCACGGAACCCTGGGGCACACCGCAGTGCAGCTGCCGCCTACACAGCCGCCCATCGCGGTCTGTGTAGGCGCAGCACCTGCCTCTAAAATAATCCCTCACGGCGGCGCATAGGTACTCGGGTATTCCATGCCGCCGGAGGGATCTCAAAATGGCATCCCAGGGGAGGGAATTAAAGGCGTTTGATATATCTATCAAAACGCCGAGTGCGACCCCTGGGACGTTACTTCTTCCGAGAGGGACCTCAAATGCGTAATGGCATCTATGGTCGAGAGTCCCTCCCGGAAGCCAAATTGGGTGGGGCTTAAATTTGGCCCCACCTCACTCAAATGCCGGACGAGGCGGTTGGCGATTACTCTCTCGAGCAGCTTCCCCGCCTCGTCCAGCAGGCATATGGGGCGGAAAGAGGAGGGGCTGTCCCCTCCTTGCCTTTTCCTCAGCAGTATCAGCTTGGCTTGCTTCCACTGCTGAGGAAAAACTCCTTCTCTGAGGCACCTGTCTAGCAGGTGCCTCAAGTCCTCTCGGACGGCCTGCAAGGCCAGGGTCCACACTTTCTTGTGGACCCCGTCGGGTCCTGGGGCCGTATTACCCCTGAAGCTGCGGCCCGCCGCAGCCAGGAATTCCTCCTCTTCCAGAGGAGGAATATCCCGCTGTATCTGCAGTAGGCGGGGAGGCTCTTCTATCCCCAGATCCAGGGGGGGGCGTCGGGGAAGAGGGTGTTTATCACCTCCCCCACTACCCCCGGATCCAGGGTCTCCGTCACCGAGGGGGCTGCTGGCCTTAGCTTCTTGGTGACTATCTTGTAGGCCAGCCCCCACGGATCCTCATCCAATTTCTGGATGAGCTCCCCCCACGCCTCCGCCTTAGCTTTAACTATGGCGGACCGCAGCTCCTTCCTGGCCTCCTTATAGGCATCCAGGGCACGTGTCCTGGTCGGATCGTCCCGGGACCGGGCCACCACTCTGCGCCTGCGAGTCGCCTCTCGACGCAGCTCCGCGATCTCCTCGCTCCACCAGTATGCGGAGCGTCGCGGGCTGCGCCGCACTCTCCTCATAGAGGCGTCGCAGGCCGCGGTGACCTCTTCCATTAACTGGTCGACCTCCCCTTGCACTGGTAAGCGTGCGGGAGGCCGACCGTCCCTGTTCCATCCGGAGACTTCAAGGGAGGCTTTGAAGACATCTTCCCTTATGCTCCGGATGGCCCATCTCTTTTCCACAATGGGACGATCCGTACCATTTCGGGTGGCGCGGGGCCCGAGCTCCACAGATATATATCTGTGGTCTGACAGATGCTCGAGCTCCGCCGCCACCCTCCAGCTGCTAACCATGTTAGCGGCCGCAGGGGTAGCCCACGTAAGGTCAACGATGGACTCGCCCCGCGGCCTCACACACGTGGACACGCTGCCCTGGTTAAGGAGCGCCAGGTCCTTGCAGGCCGCCCAGTCTCCTAGGAGACGTCCTTCATTGGTTTGCCGGGAACCCCACGCTGTAGACCAAGCGTTGAAGTCCCCGGCAACCAGAACGGGAAGTGGCCGGAGTCTGTCGATACAGGCACCGATATTCTCCAGCCACTTCCCGTATTCCTCCGGGGAGCCCGGTGGCGGCAGGTAGACACCAATAACCGCCACGGGCCCCCAGCGGACCGCGGCGAACCTTTCGCCGCGCTCCAGCGATGCACATGGAGGTGCGCCGGGCCACCACCTCCATGTTATCGCCACCGAGCCCAAGAGGTCACCCGTCCCCAACGCGTGGTTCGGGGGAATGTGATTGGGCTCGGAGGCGATACCCAACGTATAGCCGCTCTCCGCCAGCGTGTGCAGGAAAAGGTCCTGCGCTGGGCGGGAGCGGCATAAGTTTCCCTGGAGGAGTTTTAGGGCCATTACTTGGCCCTGTTACTTTCCTCCTCCAGGGGCTTCCTCTTTGGTCCTGTGGAGGTGGACGGTGCTGTGTCCACCTCCATAGGTACTCCAGCGGCAGGGGTGGGAGGAGGGGGGAATCCTCCTTTCTTCCCGCCCGCCACGATCCCCTTTTTGTTCTGGGTGGTGCATGTTTTACCACCCAGAGCATTGTTCAGGCTGCTCTGCGATGCAGCATCATTGTGACGTGACTTCATTTCAGTTCATTTTTCTTGCGTGCATCGCTTCTCTGCTCTGAGAGGCGTCGTTCTTGCTTGGGCGCAGTGCACATGATGTTGTGTTAATCGCGAATCAACTCTTGTAAATTCATTCCGGCGATGCGTCATTGTCTTTAGTAATTCGCGAGGCGGGCGGGATGTTCGGAAAGGAAAATAATTACAGTCGCGGTCACCGCTTAGCGAGTCGATGTCGCGTGGATCACGCCGCGCCCGCGTGCCGAACAGCTGGCTTCAACGCCAGCCTCGGCAACAATATGTTTAACACGCCGTGGTGAGCATCGTGTTACCTCACCTTTACGCTGTTTATGCCGCGGTCACGCCGGTAAACTCACCTGAAGCGATTTAGATCACTTCATAATAGCGTGTTATCGGCGCCGGCACTTTCCCGAAAATTCTGGGCCTTTTCTCGGTATAAAAGGAGCGGCTTCTTTGGTCGCCACACAGTCGTTTTGAAAACAGAGTGCGGATTCCCCGTTTTTTGCGATTTGTCATTTCTCGACGCGTCGAGTATCGTGAGACAAGTGTCTCGATTTAATCGCGTGCTGCACGTTTAGAGTTTTTGCGACGCCGTCGCGCACAACAAACATTTCTTTTGTAAAGAGACTAAATATAACCGATTTAAAACCGAAATTGTTTTGAACCCGTCATTTCACACACTTTGTTATTGCGCTTTATAATTTATTGCATATTAAAAAAAAACAGAAAGAAAGATTGTAATGCTGTGCCGCATATGTATACTGATGTATACAGTAAGCAGACGACACATTCCATTCGGTTACTATTGTAAGGACTAGGTCGCTAGGCGACTAGATTTAAGTTGGCCGCCTGCGAGTTTCACGTATAAAGGTGGCAAGACCGATTAGTTCATATAAGTGAACACACGAGAGCAGCACGAGTCCTTCTAAAATGTAACGTCTGCTAGCCGAGCACACGCTCGTCTTGGAGAGTCGGCAAGTAACAGCGGTCGAGGTAGGATCGGAGAACAGGCCCAATAAAGAATCTAAGAGTACATTAGATAGTAACTTTATTGCTACCCATCGCCGCCGGCTACAGAAATAATCTCAGAAGTGGGATTACCAAAGGTTTTCTTCCGTCTCCTTCAAAGAGGAGCAGAAGACGCAGGAGCAGAAGACAAAAAATCGGAGCAAGTCCAGGTAACACGTGCTACCTATACGGGTATCCGGAAGTATAGGCAGCAAAGGAGCAGGCCACGCAGTAAGCAGCCTCCTACGTGTATCAGCAACCTGATCCGGAGTTGCAGAGAGTCCTGGTCAGAGTCGAAGCGGCTAAGCGATGACCGACTTCGATGAGGAAACGGAGCGATCACGCCTGCAAGGCATGACTGTAGAAGCTCTGAAAAAAGAAGCAAAGAAGCGTGAGTTGATTGTTACCGGAAATAAGGAGGCATATGTGGAAGCTATGCTTAAGTACCTGAGGGACCAAGGCGCCGGTGATGGACCCAGCGGAGCGGAGCAGTCCTGCGACGAAGAGGAGGAGGCGACGGCTCGGTCAACGAAGTCCGCACCCCCCGCGGGGCCAAGGCAGCGGATGCAGGTCCAGCGCCCGGTAGCAGATCTCATCGCGGTCTTCTCGGAGCAGATCCGGCAGCAGAACCAGCTTTTGCTGGACCAGGTGAGGCAGCTGCTGCAGCAACCTGGAGCCGTAACGGTGCCGATGTACAGCGGACCGGCTGAGAACGCAGCAGAGCATCTGGAGGAGCACGTAGCCGAGCATCTAGAGGAGCACGTAGCCGAGCAGCTGGAGGAGCAGCCGGCAGAAATTCCTGTGGAAATTGTAAGCAACGGAAATAATTCATATTCTGAGGTAACGTACACGCCGTTTAACTCAGTAAGAATTATAGCGCAACAAATACCTACTTTTGGAGGCGCAGAGGATGAAAATGTCTTGGCGTGGGTCGAACGCGTCGACCAGATAGCGCAAATTCATCGGGTTGCGCCGGGAGCCGTTTTGCTGGCGGCATCCAGTAAATTCGTCAAGGAGGCGAAAACCTGGTACGAATTCCAGACGGGCCCAGTACTGCAATCGTGGCAGGCGCTGAAGGAGGCCTTGGTGCGCATCTTTGAGAACCGCACGCCGTTCTACCAACAAATGCAAAAGATTGAAGCTCGCCGGTGGAACTATTCGCGAGAAACTTTCCACGCGTACGCGATAAATAAGCTCGCGTTAATTAAAAGACTAAATTTACCTGTGCGCGATTCAATTAATTTGCTAGTGGGCGGAATAGGGAAGGCGTCCCTCCGGGCGACGGCCGCCACGATCAAAGTAGAGACAGTAGAGGAGTTCTTGGAAGAGATGCGTAGAATCACGGCCGCGTCGAGTGAAGCTCCTAAAAGACAAACATATTCTAATAAAAACTTGTTTAAATCTAAGGATCCCGGTTCGAGGGCCGAGAGCGGACGTACCGAAAGGCCTCGGTACGAGAAGGCGGAGCGGCCGAGTATGCCAGCCAGGAATCCGGATATTCGATGTTTCCATTGCAAGGCGCCGGGACACCGGAGGCCGGAGTGCCCAGCATTGCAGCCCAGGGACAGCGGCACCGAGCAGCGGAATGCAGTCCGCGTCGCAGCCGTAGAAGAGGATCTACCTGAAACATCGGAGAATGAAGTCATTGCGGTGGTTGCGGAAAGCGGCGTTAGATTAAGCGTAAGCGAGCGACCAGTTAGAATAATTAAGATGTATAAAAATAATTGTAATTTACGGGCATTAGTAGACACGGGCAGCCCGGTATCTTTCATTCGGGAGAACGTTTGGGCAGAGTTTTGTAATGGCTCAAAACCCGATGCGTCGGAAAGCCAGTTTCAAGCGCTTAACGCTACGCCCATTAAAACCTACGGAAAAATAAAAACGTTCATTATCTTGGAACAATGGCCCAATTTAGAATTTCAATTTGAACCTTATATACTGAAAAATAACAAGTTCAAGCTAGACATGCTAATAGGACGTGACTTCCTAGAAGCAAACAAAGTAAAGTTGGTTTACATACCGAATTCTTGGGCTAGCCAAGGAGAAACACTGTTGTTGCCGAAATTCGATGTATGCGAGGTAGCAACAGCGTCGGAAAGTTCCGTCGAAAATATACACACCGACTTCGGTCCTGAAATAGACGAAAAAATGAAAACATTGGTGCGAGAAATAGAGGCAGCTGAAATTCCGTACGTGGATGATAATTATAACGTGAGAATAAACCTAAAAGACTTTTCAACGTATGCGTACTCGCCGCGAAAATTTGCACATGTACAGAGACTAGAAATTCGTAAAATAATAGACGATTTGTTAGAACGCGATATAATACAGCCGAGTAACTCACCGTATTGTGCCCGGGTCGTGCCGGTGCAGAAACGGAACGGGGCCGTACGTCTTTGCGTAGATCTCCGGCCTTTGAACAGCCGAGTGGCTAAGCAAAAGTACCCGTTTCCGAGAATAGAAGACTGTCTGTCCTCCCTGGGAAACAAAAAGATTTACACTGTATTAGATATGAAAGACGGCTTTCATCAGATTAAAGTAAACCCGGCTGACACAAAGTATTTTTCGTTCGCGACGCCCGACGGGCAGTACGAGTTCAAACGCTTACCTTTTGGTTTTTGCGAGAGTCCGGCGGAATTTCAAAAGCGCCTAGTTCACGTGCTGCAACCGTTAATCCGTCAGGATAAAGCCAGCGTTTATATCGATGACATTATGATCGCCTCGAAATCTGTGGAAGAGAATTTGGAGTCACTTAAAGAAGCCTTAACCTTATTGAAAAAGTATCGCTTTGAATTAAATCTAAAGAAATGTCAGTTTCTAAAGAAAGAGGTACAGTACCTTGGATACATACTAAATGAGAAAGGCATGACTCTAAGTCCTCGGCATACGGAAGCCATCGACAGATTTCCCAGGCCTAGTTCTGTGCACGAGGTCCAGAGGTTTTTAGGTCTGGCCAGTTACTTCAGGAAGTTCATACAGAACTTCGCGGTGAAGGCCAAACCCCTTTATAATCTACTGAAAAAGAATTCAGAATTCAAGTTTGACCAAGCTTGTAGTCAAGCCTTTGAAACACTCAAAAGAGAACTAAAATCATACCCTGTGTTGAGGATCTATGATCCAGAATTAGAAACCCAGTTGCATACTGATGCCAGTGGCCAAGGGCTTGCTGCAGTCCTCGTGCAGCGACAGCCGTGCCAAGGGTGGGCTCCCATTGCCTATTTTAGTCAGGCAACGAATCAATCTGAAAACAAGTATCATAGTTTTGAACTTGAAATGCTAGCCGTGGTACGGGCAATGGAAAGGTTTCACATATATTTATATGGGCTCGATTTTACTGTAGTTACAGATTGCAACGCACTTGTGCACGCAGTAACTAAAGCAAATTTAAACCCTCGTATAGCCAGATGGACTCTCGCGCTACAGAACTATAGATTTAAACTGACTCACCGTCCAGGTCGACAGATGACGCATGTCGATGCCCTAAGCAGGCAGGTGGCTTTAGTAGATGCCTTGCCTCTGGAAGCAGAGTCAATTTTCAGGCAGCTTCAGGATCCGAACATTCAGGAGCTTGCCCAGAATCTGGAAAAAGCAGAAAGCGATAAATTTAAGTTAATCGAAGGATTAGTGTATAAGACAGGCGAAGATAGGGCGAGATTTTACGTACCAGAAGCGATGGTGAACCCCGTATGTCGAATTTACCATGATGAGATGGCCCACTGCGGTTTTGACAAGACGCTAGAAGGCATAAAAAACACTTATTGGTTTCCTAACATGAGGAAGCAAGTTAAACGATACTTAGATAACTGCATTGTTTGTTTAACGGCCAATGCTTCAGGACACTCAAGAGAAGGAGAATTAAATTTAGTTAAAGGGCCGTACTCACCATTCGAAATTGTACATGTTCATCATTTCGGTCCCTTGCCTGAGTCAGGAGGATTTCGGCATATCCTCGTAGTAGTCGAGGCGTTCACCCGGTATACGTGGCTGATGACCACTCGTTCCACCACGGCCAAGGAAACTATAACACAGTTAAAATTATTATTTGACATATTCGGTACGCCTAAAGCTTTGGTTACGGATCGCGGAACAGCTTTTACTGCGAACGAGTTCGTAAACTTTACCGAAAAGCGCAGGATAGCGGTGCGTAGAGTAGCCGTAGCGTCGCCGTGGGCAAACGGCATTGTTGAGCGCGTGAACCGATTCATAAAGACGTCGTTGACGAAGGCGGCGGGCAGCGAGACGTCATGGCACGAAAGCGTACCCTTGGTGCAGTACGTGATAAACAACACCAAGCACGCGTCGTTAAACGATACCCCGAGTAAACTTCTATTATGGTATGATCAACGCAATCATGCCGACCGGGATGTCAAGGAGCTCGTGGACCGGCTAGCCGGCATTGATCGTCAAATTAGTGACGAGCGAGAAAAGGCGCGCGATTTGGCTGTCGAGGCCACTGAAAGAATCAGAGCGTACAATAAGGTTTACTACGACGCGTCGCACAAAAAGCCCACATTGTACCGTGAACAACAATTAGTTCTTGTAAGAGACACTCAGAATCGTCCGGGTCAGTCTCGGAAGCTAAAGTCTCATTATAAGGGTCCGTATGTAATTTCAAAAGTACTGAATAACGGGAGATACGTGGTGACAGAAGTGCCTGGTATGGAGCTCCACGGCAAAGTGTATAATACAATTCTAAGCGCCGATAAGCTCAAACCATTCGAAAAAGTATAAAGGGCCTTGGAGCCATAGCATTTTTACATTAACCGGAAAAAAATCACTGTAATTAAGTTTCGATAAAGCCTAGATATAGATATGTATTAGTCGGCCTGCGAGGCATCGGCAGGAAAACCGTGCGATTTGATGTTAATTTAGTTTGCGAATTACGCGCACATTATGTTAATTACTTTGTTTAGTTAGCGGAATTTTTATTTTTTTTGTATACGCGATACCGCACGCGTTGGCCATTGTAGGCCATTTACCCATTATTTCTTCTACAAATCAATTATTAACCTGCGTTGTATATATACATATTCTACTTTTTTGTATATGGGCTTCATGACAATGGGCGAACCTTTGTTAAATTAATTAGGCGAGACGGCGTTATGCGACGCAAACGACAAGCGAGTCGTAGGTGTAGGTGCGGGAGCACCGTGAACGAAATGTTGACAAGGTGTTAATCTAGCATAAGGGCGAGCCAGCGGGCGTTAATTAAATTAATTAGAAAAGACTCACCTGTGTTGTAGCCACGTTATAGCACGCGCCATATGGCTGTCCGACTTCTAGGCGGCCATATCACTTGCGAGTCGCCGTGCAGTCAGGCTGGCCGAGCTGTAAGGGCTAGGTCGCTAGGCGACTAGATTTAAGTTGGCCGCCTGCGAGTTTCACGTATAAAGGTGGCAAGACCGATTAGTTCATATAAGTGAACACACGAGAGCAGCACGAGTCCTTCTAAAATGTAACGTCTGCTAGCCGAGCACACGCTCGTCTCGGAGAGTCGGCAAGTAACAGCGGTCGAGGTAGGATCGGAGAACAGGCCCAATAAAGAATCTAAAACTACATTAGATAGTAACTTTATTGCTACCCATCGCCGCCGGCTACACTATGTCATGTACAACTTGTACATTATATATTGGGACGCCTAGTAACTTCGAGTTAGCAGTCTAGTACAATATAGATGTCTGTGGATATACCACTCGTAATAGTAAATACCATTCATAAAGTATACCTACAATTGTTGCAAAAAGATGATTTTAAAACTGTAGAAGTTATACAGTGTAAAGTGGAAATAGACCGCACGGTAAGGAGATGCGGCATGTTCTCGCATACGAGTGATGTGCGAAATGGCAAATTTTCGTACATCCATGAAGTATCGCGAGACGCATGTAAGCGTATGCAAAATGACGGATCACTCATTATTAGCAGAACTTTAATTACGGGAATAAGAACGAACTCTACAGTCAGCCGTCCGATAATATTAGCTGGAAACGTAGATAGCGAAGGAGAATGCGCGGAATCTTCATATTCCGATCCTTATGGAACTTGGTTAGATGTTATAGTGCTGGGCACTATTAAAATCACTTTACAAAATTACGCAGCCGACGTACGACTAAATACAAATCAAGTAATATTGAGGTCAAGAATAGTGTGTGCTCTTAAAAAATCTCATTGCATCGATATGGAAGGTGGTCAAACATTTTGGGATCCTCAACCGACCGACACTTGTAAACTCAGCCAATACAGGGTACGGTCCAGTCACTGCTTCTAAACGCTCCCAAAGCTTTCGCTCTAAACGCTCCTTAATAGTGGTCCATTGGCGCTGCCAACGCGACCAACGCTACGCAAACGGACCATCTTACGTAGCATTGGTAGCAAAAATCACATGTTATTTTTGCTGATACAGCAAATTTCGAGAATCTGCAAAAATTTAATAAGCGAAGTTCTATCTACTGCCGAGTATCTGCACCTTTTGTTTGGATTACAGACAGGTAAGTTTAAAATGTTTAAAAATTATCTCTGTAGAAATAGTTTAAGATATGTAAAATAAAATGTTACTTTTAGATTACGCAAGTTATACATATAACAAAGAGAAAAATACTAATAAAAGCGACATCAATAAACCCAGCTGGTTCCATTTTAAGGTAAAATTGTACTCAATTATTTATTTATTATTAGATTTTTAAATTAAAATTAACACGTTAGCTGCCAGTACCTTACAGGTGAATATGACATGAATATTCTGTTTCACTATGCCAGTGTATCATAACTGACTTATTCAAATATTAAAATAACACATTTCTATGTTATTTTAATATTCGAATAAGTCAGTTATGATACACTGGCGTTGTAGAACAGAATAAGGTCATATTCAAATGTGAGACATTGGTAGCTAACGTGTTAAAATGAGATAAATAAAACTTATGTATTTTTCAGCTAATGGATGACTTATTTGGACACAAGCCATGGATGATTCCGGTTCTTACATTAGATACGTCTAATGTGGCATCAACTTCTTATAATTCTAACAGCAGTTCTTTAAGTCTAAGATCACCTTCGCCATCTCTTTTAGCGGATAAACCTCGCAAACGTAAGTACAAATTATTTAGAGTAAAAAAACTAAAAAAATATATAAAACAATATAAAATGTATTTATTTCGTTATTATTTTTGCTCTGATTTTAGATAGGAAAACAACTGAGAAACCTGCATTAGAAAGATTAATGACTCTTCTACAAGAGACCAAAGAAGAAAGAAAAAAAATGCATGAAGAGTTTATAAATCGTCAAGATAGATTATTGAATATTTTAGAAAAAATAGCTAACAAGATGTGATTCTATTGTATTAACGGAAATACATGTGTGATATTAAGATAAAACAAAACAGTGATATTGGACTTAAGTTTACAAGTCATAAGTAAAGACAGTTTCTTTTATTAGTGATAGGTACATAGACTCTAAAAGTGGGCAATATTTATAGTGCTGCATCTACGAAATTCAGTGGCCCTAGACGACGAATTGTTATGTGGGAGTTGTTGTGTGACATAAATGAAATAGTGACAAGATGGCAAATTTACCATTTCCTGCTGTAATGTATATTGCAAATAATTTCTTCAACATTCCACCCTATTTAGACGATGAAGAAGATGAAATATTGTCTGCATTAATATATTTTGAAGTTTGGAAGCATAAACATAAAAAGTTACAATTGCGAATTCCAAAAATTGACAACTTTGTAGAACGAATTGTACCACAATTTAATACAAATGAATTCAAGAGTCATTTCAGGTAAAGTTACTATTTTCTTATATTTCTGTTAAACACAATTACATATATCTTTGCAAAGAACATATATTATTTGTTGTAACCCGACAGCGCACGCTGGTCATTGACCACCACGCGCGACACATTTTTATACACAACTCAGCAGATTACCAAACTGTTGGAATCTGCTGAGCTCAAGAATCCATCTTGTCAACCTTTCGACATCACGCGCTATCAGCAGAAGGCAGTAGGGCACGCGGCCACTTCCTTCTGCTATTTCGCTGACAAGACTAAAAAATAATAATATATAATGCACGAGCTCCGAAGCTCGTGCAAGTCAGTTCGGGAGTTCGAGGTAGCGACTCGTAACTCTATCACTGAAACATCAAGGAGAAATAAACTCACCAATATACTTTATACGACTAAAAGTATATTTATTTTTACAAAACTCCGTGCCACCTATTACACTGGAAAGTGTAATATTCGGAGGACGGACCCCGTGCACCGCTCCGGTGCAACATATTATTTTATTTCTTTGCATTTTTCAGATTACAACCAGATACATTTGAATATATTTTAAGTCTATTTGCAGAACAATAACAAAAACGTGGAAGTGGCAATGATATAATAGCACCAGACAAACAATTTTTACTTACCTTATGGCGTATGGCAACGCCAGACAGTTACAGGTATAAAATACTATTTATATTATTAGTATTGTTTTTTTTGTATCTTGGAAGTCTCTTCGAGTGAATCCAACACACCCGGGTGCGTTTACGGAGACGTCGTTTGTGCAACCTGGGACTGTCTTCCTCTTTTAATATACATATATTAGAAGAAAAGTAATGTGTCGAGTTGCACGACGGTGTCTTCACGAACACATCCGGGGTGTGTTAAGCTTACTCGGAGCGATTCTCGAGAAATATATAAAACATAGAATATTATTAATAAAATATAGTTAATACGAATTATTATTTCAGATCCATTCATTAAAGATTTGGAGTTGGAAAGGCTACAAGAGAAAGCTATAAGAGCTGTACGCCGAGTCACCAAGGCATTGTACAGTCTTTCGTCGAAAGTAATACAATGGCCAGCAGCAGAAAGGTATGATGACATTATCAAAGGTTTTTCCAACGCCTATACAATTCTATCTATTCTCCCAGTATCCTTCGTTATGTCTGGGACACCCTGTATTTTAATTTTTTTCTTGAAAACTATTGAGAATTTTTTAAAATGGTAAAGGACTTTTTGTTTTAATGCGATTAAATCTACCTATCATTTTCGGCATCGTCCACTGATCTGGGACACCCTGTATAATTTGTGCTCTGCATATACAGGATGTTTGAAATAAGGTTTTCTTCCCGGTAACTGTAGATAGATATCGGGAATACAAATCGAAAAGTCAGATATCATTTAGTAAAATTCGTAACCGTTACCGAGTAAGAAATTACTGAATTAGCGCGGAGCACATAATAAGTCGGGCGCGGCAGGTAAGAGTGGGTGGGCCTTAGGGAGAGAACGGGGGTGAAACGCCGCGCGACAATTGTCTATCACACCACGCGTTGACTCCTCCCACCCCCACCCCACAATTATCGCACGGGTTTCACCCCCGTTCTCTCCCTAAGGCCCACCCGCTCTCACCTGCCGCGCCCGACTTATTATGTGCTCCGCGCTAATTCGTCAAAATTCAGTAATTTCTTACTCGGTAACGGTTACGAATTTTACTAAATGATATCTGACTTTTCGATTTGTATTCCCGATATCTATCTACAGTTACCGGGAAGAAAACCTTATTTCAAACACCCTGTATAATATAGTATATGTGTGTGTATATTAGTTATTAAATCTCTTATCAAGTTAAATTATTTAAATATATGTAATTTTAAAATTGGACTTACCTTTCTCAATTGCTGCATATAAATCACTCAAAAGATTTTGATTTTCTTTTATTTCTTTGTATACTAAATTTTGGGAAAGTGTAACATTTCTTTTTAAGATTTTTCTCTTAATACCTGGAGTATCCACAAAATCTAATGTTTCAAAATGTAAATGGCATACTCTACTTGCAGTAGATGGTTACTAATTGCTTCTTCCTATTTTATGTATCCATTGTTTTAATAGCTCTGAATTTTGTATTGGAAATCTAAATAAAATTAATGTTTTAACAATTAATTAATAAAAATAAAGAAAATTAAGATTAAGATTATACTTACAAAAAGAAATGTATGCCACATCCTTTAGTGTAAACACTTGTGCAACCTTTAACAACACACTTTATCATTTTGTACAGAATCCTTTCTTTAATATTTCACCAATTAATAAAAATGTAATCTAAAAAAGTTTTAGAAATATAAAATACAGTTAGGTTATGTTGCATAATTAAAAAAATTTTATTAATATTAAATTAATAATGATTATACGCAAATTAAATTCATTTTATGTTAATAAATAATGCCAATAAATTCATTATTGTGTACTATACTTACGTTATTCCACTACATTCCACTACCACATTAATACGTTCACATGTTTCGTCATGTATATGTATGCTACGTAATCCATAGGCGTCGAACTTAATTCTTTCCAAAAAGTACATAAAAATTCCAATAGGTTATTAAGTCCGCCGCCTATGTGCCTTATAAGTACATAGCTTTTGGGTACACGCGATCTGGGGAATATATAACGAACTTAACAGTCTAGTATATTATAGATGTCTGTGGGTATATTACACTCTTCGACGTCAATCAAGGAGAGCGTCGTCAGATTGGCAGTAGCAAAACCACAATCGTATCCTATTATGGCCCTCGTTTTGCAAATTATTGTGCTTAGGATCGCTAGGATTAACCCAAGCGTTTGTCCCATCTGAAATAGTGTGAAAAATTCACATGTACTTACTATACAGGGTGATTCAAAACAAGTATATAGTTCCTGAAGGTACGTATTCTAGAAAAAATTCTAAGACAATTTTTCCTTTTGCAAAAATTTATTTGAAGCCTAGTTTCCGAGTAAATAAATAAAATATTTAGCGTTTCACCGATCGGATACATGTGATAGCCAGGGATGTCTCAATTATAGCGAGCGAGCAATCGGCAAATCGTGATCCGCGATATTATCGCGTAGACGTGCCCGGATTTGTTTTAACGTGCCCGGATTTGTTTTTAACGTGTTCAGACTTGTTTCTACCAGTCTGAAAATATTATTATGCCAAATTATACCCTAATCGAGAAAGGCATCCGCATCCTGGCGTTATTCTTCGGGCAGCTTGCGTAAGGATGAACGATGGCCACTTCGAATATTTCTTATAAAGCAGAAAAAGGCAAATCTGCCCTTTTAAGGGCAACCAAATATTTCGTACGATTAACATCTTCTTTAATTCATTATTTAACAATTTTCTGTTTTACTATCGACTTTTACGCAATAAATCAGATTACGATTTAACGACTAATACGTACGTAACCTTTGTGTCATCGAGCAATTTTCATGTCGGATTATGTGCGCGAATTAAATAAACAATATTTTCAGACTGGTAGAAACAAGTCCGAACACGTTAAAACAAATCCGGGCTTGTCTACGCGATAATATAGCGGATCGTGAATTGCCGATCGCTTGTTCGCTGTAATTGAGACGTCCCTGGCTACCACATGTATCCGATCGGTGAAACGCTAAATATTTTATTTATTTACTCCGAAACTAGCTTCAGATAAATTTTTGCAAAAGGAAAAATCGTCTTAGAATTTTTTCTAGAATACGTACCTTCAGGGACTATATACTTGTTTTGAATCACCCTGTATACAACATCGTATTCATATTCGGCTAATTTTAATCGCCATCTTAAAATTCTCATATTAGCATTCTGTGCATTTTTAAACAACAATGGTTTGTGGTCTGTTACCAATGTAAATTTTCACCCGTATAAATATGGTCTAAAATGTTTAACACAATATACAATGGCTAAAGCTTTCTTCTCATAAGTATCATATTTTAATTCATTGTCAGTTAAAGTTTTAGAGGCATAAGCTAGCATAGCAAGATCCTTATTTATTTCGCCCTGAGATAATATGCCTCCTACTGCTATTCCAGATTGTTTCATCATCTGTGAAATTTTATTTAATTCGCTGACTCTCCATTAGCATTCGCGATCCGTCCGCGTTCTTCGCTTATGCTTTGTTATTTTTGTCAGTCGCCGAATACCGCTTCTAGTTTACATCGACAGGTTCAATACGTTAGAGTCGGATTAATCCGGTTCTCACTAGTTATCTCGTCACCTGTTTGTTTTGTATTTTCGATGTTTCCGATGATCGAGGGCCGATTCTGCCGAAACGCGGGCAGTTTCGCTCGAACTTCGATACTAATAAGAAAGAAGTTCTCACGTAGTCACCGTACGGTTCACTCGTCGCATATTCTCTCTCGGCCGCGAGCATTGGTCCGTTCCGTCTCTATCTGAATACTCCGCGATCTTTCATTAAATTTTCTTATCAGGTTTTCCTTTCGCTTTATTTCTTTTTTTGTTACACGAACAATCGCGGAGCAAGGTGTCGCGATCGCGCAATTTGTCGGCCCGCGTTCAAGATATCCGCCGTTCGCGAGAAGATTTCCGACGATCGGGCGGGAAAGCAACCGCTCTCGAAGATTTCCGTCGGGAAGGCCGAGCTCAGAAGATCTCCGTCCGTTACCACCGCCAACCTTGCTCGCGTGATTTCCTACTTCTACATTGTATAGTTTTTTTTGTATCATTTTTTTTGTAAATATAATTTTTTTGCTCTTTGTTAATTGTGACCATAAGAATTTCGCCTTTCTTTGTATTGTCGACCTCAAGTCAAAGCACCGTGCCGAGCTCATTGCTGAGCTGTTTGCTCACACACAAAGAAATCGGAAGTGTGCATTTCCGCTGAAACGTGCACATAAATTGAGTGGTCCTTCGAGCCGGATTCGGCGCGTGTGCTTCTCCCGTGCAATTCTCTTTCGCTCGTCATGGCTGAGGCTGCGAAGCAATTGTTGCTCACGCAAGGACAATTGCAACGATCAATCGTGCGCGCAGTTGACAACCTGAAAAAATTGGGTCGTGCCAATGTCACATCTGCCACCTTGCGGTCTCGGATCACCTCCCTTAAAGAAAACTGGGCGCTGTTCTTCCGCGGGCACTCTGAGCTGCTTAATTCCATCACGGATGAAACAAAGCTGTCGATTTCCTACTTCAAGGACAACATCTATGATGCCGTTGAGGACGCCTATCAGAGTGCCTTAGACTTCATGAACGAGTCGCTGGAAACATTGGAACCGCCGGCCGTGAGTTTAAATCAAACAGGCACTGACTCGTCGTCTGGTCACGCTCGGTCGAATTTCTCTCTGTCCCATCTACCGCCGATTTCCTTGCCTCCGTTTGATGGCAATTTAGATAAATGGGAACAATTTCGCGACCGTTTTAATTCGCTGATTATTCAGAACCGCGATCTAACGGATTTTGCGCGCATGCATTACCTGTTATCGTGCCTCACTGGTTGCGCCCTTGAATGCGTTCGCGATCTCGCTGTCACCGCGGACAATTTCGACAGCGCCTGGCAGGCCTTAAACTCGCGGTTTGAGAACAAGCGACGGTTAATTCGCACGCATTTGTCCACGCTGCTTAATCTCCCCGTTATTTCGCGAGAGTCCGCAGGAGATTTACAAGCTTTACTGGATAAAGTCACCTCGTCGCTCACCTCACTGAAAAATCTAAATCGGCGACCGAAGGATTTGTGGAGCGATATCTTGGTGCACATCATTTGTCAGCGCCTCGATGCGTCGTCGCGAAAATCGTGGAGCATAAAAACAAGTGATTCCGATGATCTTCCGTCGTATACGGACTTACTCGAGTTTCTTCGACATCGTCGCCGCGCGCTGGACGATCTGGTCGTTCCTGCGTCACGCCAGATCGTTGCCAAGCCGTCCCCTCGCAAAATAACTGCGTCCACAGCATCTTCGAATCTCGCGCCCGTACCGGCCGCTGCCGTCTCACCCGTCTCCGCTCCCGCAAATGCGCATCATGTGTCCTCACCAGCGGGTCCGGCCTCTCGATGCCCGATTTGCCAAGCTCGACATTATTTTAACTCTTGTCCGTCATTTGTGAAAGGGAGTTTGAGCCATCGTCGCAGTCTTGTGCAAACGCATAAACGTTGTTTTAACTGCTTAGGCGGGAATCATGTAAGTCGTGATTGCCCTAGCAAGTATACTTGCCGTACTTGCCATCAGAGGCATCATTCGTTGCTTCACGACGACGCTTCCGAGGGCTCACACTCATCTTCGACGCAGGAGAGGCCGGGTACAGAAGTCTCTGAGGCGAATGGCCCTCACGCGGAGGTCACATCGCTCGTCGCGTCACGCGCTCCGTCTCGGGAAGCGATCCCTGTTTTGCTCGCCACCGCTTGGATTTCTGTTGTCGGTCCCTCTGGTCGGGAACTCCGCGTTCGTGCGTTAATCGACCAAGGCTCAGAAATGACGTTTGTATCCGAGTCAGTCGCGAATCTACTGCGTCTCAAGCGAGTTCGGTGCCCTGTTACGATCTCCGCCGTCGGCGGTAAGAACGCCGGCACGTACAAATTCGCGACTCGCGTCGTTATCTCTTCTGTCGAAAATCGTGCTCCGTCGCTCGAAATTCTCGCGTTGATTCTGCCGAAGCTAACGTCGTATTCACCGCGGTGCGCGTCGGGGCTCCAATCTCTGTCACACCTTCGCGGACTCAAATTTGCCGATGTCGATCCCACCAACGGAGAGCCAATTAATATGATCTTAGGCGCGGACATTTATAGCGAGATCATTTTAGAAGGGTTGAAAAAAGGAGCGCCGGGTCAACTCATAGCGCAAAATTCAATATTCGGCTGGATTCTCTCGGGCCCTGTCGGGGCTCGCGATTCCGATGCGAGCGGTGTTCTTCCACCCCCCCGAATCGCCGTTCATCTCTCGGTCAAGCAAGACACCGACGCCGTCGAACTCACCGATGCGCTTGAGCGATTTTGGATCAGTGAGGAGCCGCCCGAACACCACGCGCCGTCAATTGAGGACGAGCAATGCGAATCGCATTTTGTAAATTCGCATTCGCGCCGACCCGATGGTCGTTACGTTGTCCGTCTCCCGTTTAAGAATCCGCCTCCGCTCGAAATCGGGCATTCTAGATCACGGGCGCTGAATTGTATTCGCGCGTTGTTGCGTCGGTTTCGTTCGAATCCGGACTTGGCCTCGGAATATCGCGATTTCATGAACGAATATGCATCGCTCGGGCATATGCGTCTCGCTTCTCCGTCGGATAGGCAAACCGTGTTTATTCCGCACCATCCCGTTTTTCGTCCCGACAGCGTAACTTCTCGGATTCGCGTCGTTTTCAATGCGTCCAGCCGCACAACAAATGGCTCCAGCCTAAACGATCTAATGTACGCCGGTCCGAAATTGCAGAGTGATTTGCCGACGATCATTTTTAAATGGCGATTATGTCGGTACGTGTGCACAGCGGACATCGCCAAGATGTACCGCCAGATTCTTGTCGATGAAAGGGACGTCGATTTTCAGCGCATTCTATGGCAGCCGGATTCGCGAGACGATGTTTGCGAGTATCAATTATTAACCGTTACGTACGGCACAGCGTGTGCTCCGTTTCTCGCCTTGCGCGTGCTCAAGCAATTGGCGCACGACGATGGTCACGAATTTCCGCTCGCGCGGGCTGTGCTGAACAATCACATCTACGTCGACGATGTCTTGTTCGGCGCCGATACGGTCGATCACCTCGTCGAAAAGCGCGATCAGCTCACGACGTTATTACTGCGCGGCGGTTTTACATTGCGAAAATGGGCAAGCAACTCGGCCCGACTCCTATCCGATATCGACCCCGTCGACCATGGGCTAGCGTGTAGCCCGATTCCTGTTTCCGACGAACAATTAAAGATCCTCGGCACTCACTGGATGCCCTTTTCGGACGAGTTTCAGTTTCGAATCTCCGCTCCCGAATCTGTTCCACGTACGAAGCGCTCAATCTTGTCCACGATCGCTAAATTATACGACCCGATGGGTTGGGTTACTCCTACGATTATCTGCGCTAAGATAATCATTCAACATCTGTGGAAGCTGAAGATCTCGTGGGACGATCCCGTCCCCCGCAAATCTTATCTCGGTGGCATAACATCTACTCGAATTTCTCACATCTGAATTCCATTCAGATTCCGCGGTGGGTCGGAATTGACGCTGCCTCGCGGACTATCGAGCTGCACGGATTCGCGGACGCCTCCAGCGAAGCCTACGCCGCCGTAATCTACTCGCGTGTAATATCACAGTCGGGAGAGATTCTTTCCTCCTTACTAATCGCGAAATCAAAAGTCGCTCCGCTCAAACTGCTGAGTATCCCGCGCCTTGAACTCTCCGCCGCGGTTCTGCTTGCCAAATTAATGGAATTTACTCGCGCTTTGTTCACCGACTTTACCGTTCGCATCACCTGCTGGACAGATTCATCGATCGTGCTCGCGTGGTTGCGACATCCGCCGTCACACTGGAAAACATTCGTGGCAAACCGTGTCGCGGACGTGCAATCAAGACTTGCTGGCGTTACTTGGCGCCATGTCGTCACCGGAGATAATCCCGCGGACTGTGCTTCGCGCGGATTACTAGGTAAAGAGCTGGTCACTCATTCGTTATGGTGGCACGGACCCTCTTGGTTAAATCTGCCGTGCGAACACTGGCCTGATTCGTTAGTGACAATTCCCTCGGACGCGCCGTTGGAGCGAAGGACTGTCGCGTCGCACGTGATCACCTCGCCCGCTACGTTTGATTTAGCTGATCGCTTTTCGTCTTGGCCTAAATTAATTCGCGTCACCGCATTTCTACTCCGTTTTATCACGCGCTGCCGCCGCCGACGCAATGTATCGACTCATGACTCTCCTTCGGTTGCGCTAACAACTCATGAGTGTTCCTCGGCCAAGTTATTTTGGTTAAAATTTATTCAAGCCGCTGTCTTTTCTCGCGAGCTTCAAGCCCTGGCTTCAAATCGGCCAGTTTCGACGACAAGTCCTCTGAGCGCGCTCAACGCCTTTCTCGACCGAGATGGACTCATCCGTGTTGGTGGTCGCATTCGCCGCGCCCCGCTCACGTTCACTGTTCGACATCCGATTATCTTAGCGGCCCATACTCTCGTCACACTTATTATTTCGTACACTCACCTCCGCGCTTTGCACGGCGGCCTGCAGCTCACACTAAATACTTTGCGTCGCGAATTTTGGATTCTCCGCGCTCGCAATTTAACCAAATTCGTCATTCACAGGTGTGTGACCTGCGTTCGAGAACGAGCTACTGCTCCTTTGCAATTAATGGGCGATCTTCCCTCCTGTCGCGTATCTGCCCCGAAACGCTGCTTTTCACATTGCGGCCTCGATTATGCCGGTCCCTTCATCGTTCGATCTTCCGGAGGTCGCGGCGTGAAAACCACAAAATGTTACATCGCTGTTTTTATTTGCATGGCGACCCGCGCAATTCATTTGGAACTCGTTCCAGATTATTCTACTCCTGCATTTCTCAATGCATTCTCACGTTTTTGCTCTCGCCGCGGGCCTCCATCGCACGTTTATTCAGACAACGGCACAACGTTCGTCGGTGCCGACCGCGAATTACGCTCCGCTTATTGCGCCGCAATCCGAGATCCGTCATTTCTAAATCTTCATGCCACTGAAAATATATCCTGGCACTTCATCCCGCCGGCTGCTCCTCACTTCGGTGGCATGTGGGAGGCAGGAGTCAAGAGCGTCAAGCATCATCTCCGGCGGGTCATCGGATCTCATGCCCTCACGTTCGAGGAATTCTCAACACTTCTATGCCGAATCGAGGCGTGCCTTAATTCCCGACCGCTCGCCCCTTTAGCGGATTCTTGCGACTCCTATGACGTCCTTACTCCGGGCCACTTTTTAATCGGGTCCGCTCTTACGGCCCCTCCGGAAGAATCTACGCTCGATTGTGCTGAAAATCGATTAAATCGATGGCAGCTCATCCGTCACATGACTGAACGACTTTGGTCTTTATGGTACATGGATTATGTTAATACTCTCCAGCAGCGTTCAAAGTGGCGCCGATCTCAGCCTGCTCTCAAAGCCGGGCAACTAGTTATCCTTAAAAATTCAGCGCTACCCCCTTGTAAGTGGGAACTCGGCCGTATTACGGAATGCTTCCCTGGGTCAGACGGACTCGTTCGCGTCGTTTCTGTCAAAACCGCGTTGTCAGAATTCAAGCGTCCGATCTCTAAAGTATGCGTTCTACCTATCGACGTCGAGACCGCACCGATGTCGAACTAAAATTTTGTCATTTTTTTTTGCGTGCGTTGCATTGTATTACTTAGGTTTAAGTCACCGTTTTTCTTGTATGTAAAATTCATTGTACATAGGCCAGCGGGCCAGTTCTATTACGATTATGTTGCGTTTGCGCGCCGCATGGCGGGCGGCATTTATTATACTTTTTTTGAAGCAGCTCCGTTTTGAAATACCATTTCGAGGCGGGCGGTATGTTTCATCATCTGTGAAATTTTATTTAATTCGCTGACTCTCCATTAGCATTCGCGATCCGTCCGCGTTCTTCGCTTATGCTTTGTTATTTTTGTCAGTCGCCGAATACCGCTTCTAGTTTACATCGACAGGTTCAATACGTTAGAGTCGGATTAATCCGGTTCTCACTAGTTATCTCGTCACCTGTTTGTTTTGTATTTTCGATGTTTCCGATGATCGAGGGCCGATTCTGCCGAAACGCGGGCAGTTTCGCTCGAACTTCGATACTAATAAGAAAGAAGTTCTCACGTAGTCACCGTACGGTTCACTCGTCGCATATTCTCTCTCGGCCGCGAGCATTGGTCCGTTCCGTCTCTATCTGAATACTCCGCGATCTTTCATTAAATTTTCTTATCAGGTTTTCCTTTCGCTTTATTTCTTTTTTTGTTACACGAACAATCGCGGAGCAAGGTGTCGCGATCGCGCAATTTGTCGGCCCGCGTTCAAGATATCCGCCGTTCGCGAGAAGATTTCCGACGATCGGGCGGGAAAGCAACCGCTCTCGAAGATTTCCGTCGGGAAGGCCGAGCTCAGAAGATCTCCGTCCGTTACCACCGCCAACCTTGCTCGCGTGATTTCCTACTTCTACGTTGTATAGTTTTTTTTTGTATCATTTTTTTTGTAAATATAATTTTTTTGCTCTTTGTTAATTGTGACCATAAGAATTTCGCCTTTCTTTGTATTGTCGACCTCAAGTCAAAGCACCGTGCCGAGCTCATTGCTGAGCTGTTTGCTCACACACAAAGAAATCGGAAGTGTGCATTTCCGCTGAAACGTGCACACAGATGCGTCGGTTGTTAACACGAAAGGTCTCGAAAAATCAGGATATTGCAGGATCGGATCTTCGCACAATTTTCGTTTTAATATTTCGAAAGCTTCTTCTTGTTCTATATCCCAATGGAAAGGAATTTCATTTTTTAAAAGATTTGTTAATGATTTAGAAATTTTGGAAAAGCTAGGAATGAATCTACGGTAATATCCAGCCAATCCCAGGAATTGTTTAATATTCCTGGATGTTTTAGGTCTAGGAAATTTTTCGACCGATTCTAATTTTCTTGGGTCCGGTTTCACTCCGTTTCTTCCAATTACGTGTCAAAGATATGTTACTTCATTCTTTAAAAATTCACATTTGTCCGGTTGTAATTTTAAATTGGCTTCTCGCAATTTTTCTATCAATAATTTATATTTTCTTTCGTGTTCTTCTAATGTAGTTGCGTAGATAACGATATCATCTATGTAAACAAATAATTCTCTTCCTTGCAGTTCAGATAGAACAAGATCTCATTAGTTTTATAAAGAGTATTTATTATTAATGCACACATTTTATGTTCTATTTTGGGGGAGTCTTTTTTGGGAAGAATCTTGATTTTGTTTAAATATAATTTCTATTTTCTTCAGGTTCTTGGCGCATTTATTTGATCTCATTAATTTTATGAAGAGTATTTGTTATTAAAGTACACATTTTATGGTCTATTTTTGGGGAGTATAATTTTAAGGGAGTCTTTTTTGGGGGGAGTCTTGGTTTTGCTTAAAAACTTTTTCGAGGACGCTTTTCTCGCTTGCCTATACTTGGCGCTTTTTTTGAACCTTTTTTTTTAAAAAGGTCAGTTTTTTGGGGGGATATTATTCATTTTGTAGGTAAAATCTTTTTGGGGGGAGTCTTGGTTTTGCTTAAAAACTTTTTTAAGAAAGCTTTTCTCGCGCACTTATACTTGGCGCTTATTTTAAACCTTTTTTTTTTAAAAGGTAAGTTTTTGGGGGGAATATCATTTATTTTGTAGTTATAATATAATCTAGAGACACGTTAGTGTTCTGCGTTACGTGCACAAGCAGCGTGATCGAGCGTATCATTACGCGAGATCTTTTATTCTAAGCTATTGAGATGTTTGGATCTCAACAACGGTCTAACCGATCGCTTTCTAAACGTGTTCCTTTATACAGGGTGTCCCATACTAAACGGACGTAATTTGAGAAGTAGGTAGAACTGGTCTAGATGAATAGAAAAATCTTATATCATTTTGTAAAATTCTCAACAGTTATTGAGAAAAAAATTAATTTGTCTAGCGTAAGAGCGACAAAGAAGCTGCGCGTGAGTGAGCGCGACAGGCGACGGCGCCATTCCTAGCCATTCGCCTGTCGCGCTCACTCACGCGCAGCTTCCTTGTCGCTCTTACGCCTATGCATTTTATGCATTTTAATTTTTTTCTCAATAACGATTGAGAATTTTGCAAAATGGTACAGGACTTTTCTACTTGTCTCAATTAGTTCTATTTATCCTCCCAGTATCCTTTGTTATGTCTGGGACACCCTGTATATAAGTTTGTACATAAAATACACGTTTTTTGTTTTATCTATTTTTGCTGTACGATTAATACTTTTTAGAACAATGTTTGATAAAATTGATGCTATAACAAGTTCGGGGTAAACTTGTGTTACACTTGTACGGTTCGACATGTGTTTGTAATATTATAGAAAATAAAATGGGCTCCCGATTCGGTTCTATGCCTGTTTTCGGCGGTCCTACTAAATTTCCAGAGTTATTATTCTGTCTACGTTGATTATTAGAGACTCTCAATTCACAATTTTCAAGGAGACGCCCATCCTTTTTACAATAGCGACAGAATAGCGAATCTTTGGACGTGGATTTTTCAAATTTAGTTCGACAATCTTTTGCTATGTGACCATAATTGTTACAATTTTGGCATATAATTCGCGATTTATTATTTGCAAATCCGGTTTCGTTCTGTTTTTTCCAACAATTTTGGGCTGAATGCCCTGCTTTGTCGCACCATTGACAGATTAAAGTAGGTTTAGTCGAATAATTATTATCTTTAAAATTATTGTTAACACGGCAATTCTTAGCATTATGCCCAGTCCGTGAGCACAGTTGACAAGTTATCATTTTTTCCTGGATTAAATTAACGGGTTTTTGAATTTCTGAATTTCTAAATCGACATTTTTCTGCACTGTGGCCGCGTTTCTTACAAATTTGGCATATTAAAATTTCAGTTATGGGTGCTTGCAATGATAAATTTCGACAATTTACGGATGTATGGCCTGATTTTCGGCAAATATGACAAATTTTTTTTAGGCGGTCAGCATTAACGGGTTTTTTAATAATAAAATTACTTTCTTGCCGTAAATCAGATATTAGCTATAAATCTCTTTCGATTTGAATAGCGTCATTTACTGTTTCATGCACGTCCAAATTTTTCGTTACTCTTTGTTCAATTTCCGGTTTTAATCCCCTAATAAAACACTTACACATGTCTCTTTCTAAAGATGCTTTAATATTAGGGTCTCTATACCCTGCACTTTTATGGGCCTCTAAAATTTGTTTGCCTAAATACTTTAATTGATTGGCGTATGTAACTACAGTTTCCGTATTTTTCTGATAAATACGGCCTAGTTCTCCTTGCAATTGATAAATATTTTTGGCCGGTCCGTAAACTTGCTGTAAAAATTTTATTAATTGAGAGACTATCAAAATCTTTATCATGTATGGTACTCTGGGCTTCCTCCACAATTCTTGTTCGAATTATTTTTGTAAATTGTGGTTTGGCTTCGGCAGGAAGCATATTTTTTGCTTCTAAACACCCCTCGATAAAATAACAATGGAATATTTTGACCGTTGAGAAAGGGAACTGCATCTACTGCATATTTAAGCATGGCGAAAGGATTAGTATTAGCCATAATTGAATCTTTTTGTTCGACTGGTGAGTTAGACAAGGTATGGATACTACCCGAATTTCCAAGGACTACCTTACTGAATCGAACAGTGGGTAATTTAGGTTCCGTATTTGGTTCACTAATAATTGTGTCGTTGACTATAAAACTTCCGGAAATATTTGATTCGTTTTTGGAAATGTTTACGGTATAAGCGTCGGAATAATCTTCAGAAATGAGACTTGTGTTAGAAGTAGGATTAGTGAATACTGTTTTAGAAGAAGATGATGTTCTGCGTGTTTGTGTACGTGTTCTTCCTTGATCTTCTGAAGCAGTTTTGTAAAGATCGTCTATTACGCTTTTATCTGATTTAGCTCTGGTATTCATTGCAGAAAACTGCGCTTTTCATCCCGGACGAACCCCCAAAAAATTGTAATTTTACTCTGTTACGTCCGAAAGCTGGAATCGGAAAGCTAACGATGCAGCAGGGCAAAATCCTTTATTTGCCGCTAAAAGAAGGGACGGTACCGCTGCGGCAGAGGCGCACGAGCTGAGGTTTCGAGTCGGGGGTCAACGCCTTAATAAGCGCTCTGACACTCCTTTCGAAACGCGTGCGGCCTATGGCCCCTTTTTAATAAAAGAATTTAATCTTATTTATAGGGACAGGGCCGCGCTAGTCTTAAGCGAATAAAAACCAGAGCATGATTGTGTTGATAAATGATATTGGTTTATTAAAACGGTTTTACAATTTCACGGTAACTATTGCTTAGATAATTGTTACAATTAAATTCGTCCTTTGTTTTAAATTAATTATTACAAGTGTTTGTGAATGTTTGCGGGTGTACAATTTTTCGGTATATGAGTATCTTTACATATGGTTCTCTTGATGAATGTGTGAATGGCAGTGTGCGTGAGAATGTCGGCAGGGCGGGGTAAAATGGAAATAATGGGGAATTCTAGGAAAGAAGTACGGAGGGTGTGTTGACCAGAAGGGACAATTGCTTATCTCTGCTCGGTTATAATGAAAATGGTGAGCCTGTCCAAAGACAATTTCTTTCAGGCTGCTCGATTGGAAATGAGCATGACGAGCAAGAAATTGATGAACGAAATTCGGAATTCTTTCCGCTTTGATAACCACACATATGATAGCCACAGCGTGGTAAATGAGATTCGCAATTGTAAAATTTTCGATTGGAGGGATAATGATAGTTTTCAGATTCGCAAAAACGGGAAGTTGATGGATTATTATCCGGAACGTAGGAAGCGAAGTTTTCTTCAAGGTGAGGAATAACGGTAGGTGGACGGGATATTGAAGTAGGAAAATCTAAATCTGAGAACGGATGGTATGTTTCGGGTTTTGAAAGAGGTTGAGAGGTTGACGGGAATAGATGCGAATCTATTTCAAATTGGAGGTATATTAGCGTTTTTTCGCTGGATTGAGAGGTTGGAAAAACGGATTCACAGCGCGATGCCGATTGAGTGATGTCGGGTGTAGTATAAGTGATAGAATTTGTTAATAAACGCGAAGAGGTCGAATTGAAATGTGTTGATGTCCCGGATGGAGGAGGTTGCAGAATCTCAGTGGTTTGCTGTCGCGTCAGATTCATGGGATATGACACTATAATTCACGGTTTATTAAGTGTTTTTGATGTTTAAGATCTAATCTTCAACTCACTTTTGCTGGTTGCAGCTTGCAGTCTAGCGGTCTTTGTTGCTGCTTCCTCGGGAGTGAGCAACGTAGGCTTGACAATGGCCTCGTATCTTCTGTTTGAATAGGTTGGTGAGGGCGTCGAGTCTCTGATCCAGAGGTTCTGCATGGACCACTTGTTCGTTCGCGAGGAAATCGGGCAGGGTAACGATATGTATACGTTGGATCTTAATTTGGTAGTGTCTTCGCCCTAAATTTGCGGGCCTTATACAGCAGAAAAGTTGAAGGGTGGGAGTATTGTCTCATCTCCTTATTTCTTGATTATGCTCCAATTCTGAGTCATTCTTAGGAGTTTTATTACACCGATTGCCTTGAAGCTCCTTAGCTGTTGCCAGGCGCGATTATACATATTATTTTCTTTGATAATCGTTGCGAAACGCTTGTTTGTTTCGGCGCATCTGCTTATCGAACATCTTAATATTTTCTATTACAGAGTTGGCGTCTCTATTTTATCTAGGTAATAAAACTGAAAACGGAGGTCATAGTGTTCGTATCCTTACTATTCGGGGGGGCTTTTCTAAGTGTCAACGGCTGCGGGAGTCTTTGTCTTGTTTTACGACTTTCCGTTGATTAGTCAAAACCGTACTGCTCGAGGCGATATCATGGTAAGACCAATTTAGGTTTTACGACTATATTATTGGCCGAAATGAGCTGTACGTTTCCGGCTACCGTACGGGTTATCTCACGGGGTATGGGAATAGATTTTCTTCCCCCAATTTTTGATTGGTGACGCCTTCGTTGACTAATCGTCTCCGTGCACGTGGACCTTAGTTTGGTCAGAGTTATTAAAATTGTGCTCACTGAGGAGACGACTGTGCAAGAAACGGCTCCAGACGTAACAATATTATGGAAAATAATTTACCATTTGGAGGCAAAATTATTATATTGGGCGGTGATTTTTAGACAACTTCTTTTGATTAAAGAACGAGGTACTAGAAGTAAAATTGTAAATTTATCTATAAAATATAGTAATGTTTGGAAATATTTTATACAATTATCATTAACACAAAATATGCGAGTAAAACCTAAAGAAGTAGAATTTGCAAAATTTTTAGTAGATATAGAAGATGGAAAAATTAATGATTCTGAAAATAATATACAAATTCCTAAAATTTGTATAGCATCAAAAAATGCTAATATTGTTAGATACATTTGGAGAATTAATAAAAAAACAAGATTACAATAATATAGCTAAATGTGCAATATTATCACCAAGAAATACTGATGTAGATAAAATTAATAAACAAGTTGTTGAATTATTAAATATATTTGAAGAACGAATTTATACAAGCATAGATAGTACCGAAAATTGTGGAGATGATGAAGATATTAATAATCATATAACAATAGAATATTTAAACACTTTATCACCAACATCTCTGCCTCCATATTAATTACGTTTAAGAAAAAATTGTATTGTAATGTTAATACAAAATCTTAGTATTAATGAAGGACTTTGTAATGGTACTAGATTAATAATTAAAGAAATAGATTATTATTTATTAAAATGTCAAATTTTAACTGAAGATAAAGCGGGAGATATTATATTTTTAAATCGGATAACACTACATTGTGAAAATGAATAGCCTTTTATATTAAAAAGAAGACAATTTCCTATTAAAATAGCTTTTGCTATGACGATTAACAAATCACAGGGACAAACATTTGATAAAATAGGACTTGATTTAACCAAAGACGTTTTTAATCATGGTCAACTCTATATTGCTTGTTCACGAGTACGATCGTGGAAAGCATTAACCATTTATTTAGGAGAACAACGTAATAATACAAAAGTCAAAAATTACGTATATAAAGAAATATTTAAAACATAATAAGAAGTTTATAATATCTAATTAAAAAAAAAATAATAATAAGACAAAAATAAAAAAAGATAACAGGATGATAGTAATGTAAGTTTGATAGTGATGTTATTATATGATGTTGATAATGATGTTATTACGTCTTACCGCGGTATGTATAAATATAATTATATAAATTGTAGGGATACTTTGGTAATTTCGTGACGGGAATTAAATAATTCAAGCGCACTGTTAACTTTCTTTATTTTCGAGAGAGAGCCTCGATCCGCACGGAGCCGGTCCTTTTATCTCGCCGTGTTTCTCTCCTACTTTTTTATTCGCGGCCAATGGTTCTATTGCGAGGTGTATTTCAAATAATAACGTTTGCTCGCGGAGTCGTCGACCCGTCCGCGAGTCTCGCTGTTTTCGCCGTTAATAATAATACAAGAGGCCTAGCGGTGCCTCGGTCAAAATAATAATGATAAGTCTCTCACAATAACGCTCTTAAGAGAATATAACGTTTTATTTAAAAAAATGCCTACAAAATATATCTTTATCTTTATATTTTTATATATATTTGTATTAATATATATTTTTTTTAGAGAAATGATGTAGAATGCATCAAAAATTTTTAACCACACCGGTTGTATTTAAAAAAAAAAAAAGAAAAAGTACAACCGACAGTCCGCAGTCTGTTTAAGTAGGACGGGAAAGTTTTGCTGCATTGCACATTAAAATTTTTTTTTTAATTATATTACATTATTTATATTTTAATATATTACATTGTGTTATATTGTCTTTTTATCTTTTTCTTTTTTATTTTATTATTTTTGTTGAAGCAATTCGATCCTCATTCTTTATATTTACTTTAATTGTAATTTGATTTAACCGCACTCTGATTTTACTAGTTATATTAGAGACCCTCAAACAGAGACTGGCCGTCAGGGGGCCACTTTTGATTGGCTCGAGAATTTTCGTCAACTCCCGCTCATATTCAAAACCTTACTATTAATATTAATGTTATAATTCAGTAAAACTAATAAAAATAAACATTTTAAAGAAATTAAATATTATTATTGTTGTCGTAGATAAATTTTAAAAAAGGATAAAACATAATTATTAATTAATTATTAAATCACAAAAAAAAATATTTATAAACGTACAAAATTTATTTAAAAAAAGTATGTACAGCTATAGACTTACTTTCGTAACACTTACAATTATTGCCATTCTTTTTATTTATTATTCTTAATCGAAATGTTATAAACCTTTTAATTATCTTCAAAAATAATTGGTGACAGTTTGCAATATGTTCTGCGGGAACTGAACTGAATTTAGTAATTAAAAAAGTTTTCCAATCTAAATTTTTAATTTTAAAATATTTAGAATAGTGTCGAAACATCTGTTCAAATATTATAAATATTTTGAAAGTTTTAATATTAACAAAAAATAATGAATTTTTTTTATAACATTTAAAAGAAACAAACTTTGTAAAAGAATATTGTTGCAATAAAGTATTTGATTTTACAGAATCAATGCAATTCTTACAAATTTTACATATTTTTGTTACAGATTTTATAATATATCCTGCAATGTTATATAATGAATTTAATTCAATACTTGTTAATTGTATTGAATTATGTTTAAAAGGTGGAATTTTATCAATATTTGCTAAATTAATATTATTATTAGAATCTGTCACATTGTTAGTGTTTTTCTGTTTTCCTGATAAATATTCAATAAATCCAGAAAGATATTCTTGATCATCATTGTTGTAATTGCTGTTGTTTATATGTCGTAAGTACATTGCAATAGAAATTAATTTTAAATTATTCACAAATTGTAATGGATCAGGTACAACATTTTTTTGTCGAATTTGCAAAAAAAGATTCTCTAGACAATCTTGAGTAAATCGGGATGTTAAAACAAACTTATAATTTTTTTGAGTAATAAGATATTGTGTTAAATCTATTATTGACCTAGTGGTAATAATAATACCTCTTTGCACTGGTTTAAAATCTCCTGCGTATCCGATTTTTAACTTAGTAAAAATATCAATGACTTCATTCAAAAAATTAATATTTTCGTTGTATATGTTTTCATATTTAGTCCCAAGAGCTAATGTGCAGTATCTGGATGTCATAAGAGGGAACCATTTAGATATTATTTTAACAAACCAGGCAGTAGTGACATACTCAGACTTATTTTTTTCATCTGCCAATAACATAAAAGAGCTACTTACATCATTAGGAAAAACATGCATAGCTTTATTGACTTTCATTTTGTTAAAATTATTGCACCAAATATCGTCTGTATTTAATTTAGGTATTAAAAACAGTTCACAATTTTTTTGAATATTTATCAGTTCATCAAAATGTTTTAATTCTATTTTATCGCTAGGTAAGTTATATTTTATTACAATATCATTAAAAATAATTATCGTTTTATTGCTAACTAACGCTTGTTTCAAATTTTTTAAAATATGCGGTGGGTCACCAATTATAAATAACAATCGATTTGCATCAAACGGATGTATAATAGAATTAATTACTTTACTAAATCGTCCCGTACTTATACCTAATAATTTCCACAATCCAACTGTTTCTTTAATTAACAATAAGAACGAATTGAATTCTGGAAAATAATTATGGACTGGTTCTGTTGATATGATGGATGGCAGGTGGCGTATCTGGGAGGAAATGCAAATAAAATATTCAACTTAGGCAACAAGTTATTTATTATAGGCATAAAAACCCTCCCCTTGCTTGGGAGAAGGGAAAAGCCTTAACTCAAACCATAATATAAACACAATATATGTCGTAATTCTTTCCCTAAAGGCCATCTTGTGCGATCCCGTCGGCGGCAACTGCGCATGCGACTTACAGCATCGCGCAATGTCTTAATAAGTATTTGCTCTGTTTGCAGCCGGCGAGATCCAGCGAGCTCACTTCCCGTGTCGTCGCTGTTTCTCGGCAAACCCGCTTAGAGCCCACAACTCAAGCAATGACGAGCTCACACAGAGTGCCGTCGTCGGTCAGGCGCAAGCCTGCCACGTGCCGGGCAGCCATGCCATCGGCCTGTTACGCACGTGGCCCTTTGACTCTTACCTTTCCTCCTAAACCTTCCAAGACGACCCTCTGGCCACTCTCCCGCGCCTCTCCTCTCTACTCTCCACACACTTCCTTCCTTCACACCCTTCCTTTCCTTCTCTCGGCTTGTTTCGCGACTCTCCTTTTCTTTCTTTTTCTGCTGCTCGCGTTAATCTCCTGCTGTGCCAAAAACTCGCTGCTCACTACTTTCTTCTTCCTTCTTCGGTTCTTCTTTTCGCCACTCACTACCGGTGGCGCTTGCATCGGCATTTGCTGCCCAACAGCGCAATTTTCACATATTGCTCACGCCAGGCTATTCAAATTCGGTTGCATACACATGCGACTGAACACCAACATTTCCTGGACCCATGTCCGACGTGAAAAAATTAACATGAAAACCCGTTTGTTTGGCTTTAATGATAATCTGAAATACATTATCTTTTAAAATTGCTGAAAAAAAACTATTACCTGTGAAATGGTATCCTACCACATGCTTCCACCTATTATTTATACCAACAAGCATAAATACGAGAGCTTACGGCATTTAAAATTGTCTTTCTCAAGACAGAAAACGAAAATTATCTCAAAATTAAATTATACGTAATGTAAAAATATATATTTAAAATATAAGTAACATGAGTATTTAATTTCGATTGTTAAAAGTCGCGAAATGTCTTAAAGTATACGCTAGAATTAATAGCGTACTCTTGCGATATACTTCTATCCTTGTCTACCCGTATAAACACGAACGCGTGCAAGCGAGAGAGCGAAGGTGCGCCTATAATAATTCCTTAGCGTTCACTCATGCTTTCTCTCTCACACTCACGGGTCGCGAGCGAGAGAGAGCATGAGAACGCCCCCCACCAAATTTTCCCCCGTCCTCTTGCTCCTTTCGGCGTTCCGCGCCTCACGTACGCGATCCGCGGTGAGGCCTCACGCACACTACCTCACCTCACGCACGGGAGCCGCCGTCGCCGCAGTGCGACAGGCCATTATTGCCGGTGACTGTACATTATAATTTTCTAATGTAGTGCATTACTATTTTAATATTTAATATTTACTTCATATTCCACATCTTGACTTTTATTATTACTCAGCTGATTATTTGCAATATTATCTGTCTCATCACTATCAACATTGTTATTTTCTATTAACTCAGATGTATTCATAATCTAGAAAAAGTTTTATATTATACAGATACATTAAATTTTTTGTTATAGTATTAGTGTTTCCAGACTTACTTCACATTTCATAATTTTACTTTCATTGTTCTTAATTAGTAGATTATTAGAATTATTATTTATTAGGTTTTTCTTTTTAAGAAAGAAACCGAATATAGTGGGAACTGCATTCTTTTTTAATTTTTTTTTTCCATTTAATCTTTGTTGCCACATATTAGTAGCAAAATAAACCTATATAAAAAAATTATTTAATTTAATCACATAATTGAGATTTGTTAGTGTTATAATAAAAATATAAAACTTAACCTCACAAAGATACATATTATTTGTTGGCGTCTAATCTTTGCGGCCTGCATTTTTTGCCCATATCGCACGATATTCAGCATTCCTTGGGAATACTTTCATGGTATATCCTTTTGTTGAACTATTATTGCAAAACTCTGCACAACATCCAACCATGTTGCTTGAGTTGCTTGTTATCTTCACTTTACTTCACTGTAGTAACAACACATATATGTGTACATACACATTCCTATTCTTAAAAGAGTGAAATAAAGTGAGTTAACTTTATATATCTTTCTCGCTCGTAGGATTTTGACGAAATCGAATGGCCAGTCTCTGTTTGAGGGTCTCTACTAGTTATATAGCTCCGTAGCTCCCTCACGATACTTTTACGCCTGCGCCGTAATATACATGATTCTATAACTTCCTGTAAGTTATTCCGTTCGTCGCAATGTACGCAACACGTGTAATCAATTTTCACACCAAATATATATTCCTCAAGTAAATGTAAGAACAATATATCTTGTGCTACGAAAACCTTCGCCCTTTATACCACGAAACCTCGAATAATTTTATTAAATTATTTCATAATTTTTTTATCGTAGCTGTTAATTGAAACCTTTAGAATAATTAAATTATCACATCTTTAAACTTTGTTCACTAAAAATTATAAAAAAATTAAAATAATCATATAATTGAAATTGTTAATGATTCTTTTTGAACTAATGCGCGCGTGTAGCGCGCGCTTGTATTGTTCTAGTTTAGTCTGTAAAAAATTGGTGTGACGTTTAATTAGCTGAAAATTGATTCTATTGTTGTCTTTTATTGTTGCCGCTTAAAACCGTCGCTGATTGGTTCTCTCGATTGGCTCGCTTCGTGCTAAACGATAGTAAAGCCGGGAGCACACACTTTTGTTAAGCAGTAAATACATAAGAAATTGAACCAATCATATTCTTTATACATACGCGTTATGCGTTATGTATAAGTGTGTATGTACTTTGGCCTTTAAACGTCAGCTGTCAAAAAAAAAGGTTTTAAAGTTCGGTATCAGTTTAGTTTGCAACAACAAAAAGTTAAATAAAAGCTCGAAAAATGTAGTATAAATTTAGTATAATAAGCAATAAATAGTATAAAAAGCAAGTATAATAAGCAATAAATAAAAACATGTTAGCATTAATTTTATAATATCAAGAGACACGGTCCTTTATTTTAAGTTATTGAGATTATCGGATCTCAACAACGATTAAACCGATCATTTTTGAAATATGTTTATTACAAAGCTTATAATTTATTTATATCAAAAATGTATTTTTATTTTTCTTTTACGTTTTGTACAAGCAAAGACATCACGATGCATACTTCAAATCGTGAAATAAGCATTTCGGAACAGTCATTGAAAAGTACGAGGTATCGCCACTAGGCGGCGTCGCATTCTTGCATATAAAATACATTTCAGCCGGAATATAAACGGACCCGTTAAGGCATTCATTTGTCGAGGTTTCGACTATTATATGATTTTCACAAAAGTTTGTTTCTTGTTATGGATCTTATGTTATGTTTATTTATTAAATAACCAGTAACTGCAGTTTTAGAGATATTCCGATACCGCCGAATTATATTATAGATATTTTACTTAAAAGTAATATTGAAAGAAGAGGTAGCGTCGTTTTCTCATATTTAAAATTACATTTTAGTTGGAATATAACAGGCTCGTTAAGGCGTCCATTTGTCAAGTTTTCGACTGTTATGTGATAACTCATAAAAGTTGGTTCCTTGTTACGGATTTTAAGACATGTTATATCTTTTAATTAAGTAATCAGTAACTGCGATTATAGGGATGTTCCGATATATCTTTAAAATTCTTGTAATTTACATGACAATAAAAATTTCTTTTAATGAAAAAAGTCACAAAAATAATTTAACTTTATAACATAATTTTTCACACCTTTAGATCATAATTTCGATAAGTGTGACGTATGTATTTTTAACGTAGTTTTCGTAATCGAACTAGCGGAGCTTTAATCTTTATAAAAAAAATTAATGCTAAAAATTTTGTAAATAAAACTATTATTATAAATATAACTATTAATAAAAATTAACTATTAAAGACACATAAATTATTCGCTCATATCACGTTTATGCCTTAAAAAAATTCCATATATAATCAGTACTCAAAAAAACACAAATGCAATATTTTAACATGTAAATATAAAAATTTTAGTTAAAACATGTTCATAAAATAACAAAAGTCAATAAAATATATATTACAATTAACATTATTGCAAGGTGTTTGTATATATTATATTGATTTTGGCATTAACATTTCTTTTATTATGAATTTTATGTTACAAGAAATGTATGCAATAATCTGAATTTGACTGCAGATAAAACTTATACCAGATGACTGAAAATTCTTACGGAAGAAAATAATAATTAAAATAATAAACTCGAATATAATTAAAATTGTTCTCGTGCACACGCGTGAGCGCGTCACGATCCGCGTGCGTGATAATTGCCGGATGGTCAGAAGTGACCACTCACTTGAGGATTAAACACGATAGAAATAAGAACAATCGGTTGACGAAACACTCAAAAAATTAACGTTTATTCTCGCAACGAAAATACAAAGAAAGAGTTCATAAAGCACGCGCGCTTCACGTGCTCGGTCTCGGCATGGATACGAATTATAATCGCTTCGAACGGAGATCTTCTTCAACTCCTTTTGAATCAAGCTTAAGCAACGGAAACGCGACGGAAATCTTGCAAACAGAACGTGTAATTGCACGCCCATCAGTTCGGACAATCTTGCGCGCAAAACGAAAGTTCACGGATAAGCCCAGGAGTTCGCGATCGCGACCACGTTCGCTTGCCGTGTCGAGACCACATAAGAAACAGCAGTTCCTGGCGGTAATGAGTAGCACTGGTCAAATTCGACGGTATGGCACTCGCGGCGGGTGGTATTGCAGGTCAGCAGACCGGAGTAGAACGATTAGATCCACGGCAGCGGAGTACAAAAAACGGAAGCAACGAACACCCGTATATCGCGTCGTGTCTAGTCAGCTACTGAATCAAGCGATCTGACAAAACACCCGAGCGACCGAAAATATTTCGTCGCCTCAATTCGCGTGGAATCGGGAGCACATGCAGAGAGCACGTGCTCCAGACACATAGCGAGGAATTATGCGAATGAAGCGGCGTATTCGCGAACAAAAATAATAAACTCGAATTTGAAGAACAAGAAAGAAGGATTTTAATTGGCATAAAAAACCCTCCTCCAGCATGGGAGGAGAGAAAAAGCCAAAAATTGAGAAACTACAATTTTTACAAAGGTTTTAAAAGAGCGCATGCTGATAAACCGAGAAAAATACAAAGAATAAGAATGGTTAATTTACTCACAGTTCTGAAGCCAGATTAAACTTAAATTTGAATTTCAGAATTGACACCAAATAATCCTTTCGTTTAAATCCAAATTAATTTGTATTGTTTGTTCCTTTTGTAAAAGTATGAGTCGGCGGGAGCAGCCCGCTTCCTCGAATGGGAGCAGCCCAAGAATTTTAATCGGGGGCAGCCAGAGCGTTTATACAGGATCAGCCTGTTCCGCTGTTCAACAGCAGTTGTAAATATGATTTCCGTGAGCAGCCCGTATTAACACTTTGTCACTTTATAGAAAGGAACACTCTCAGATCACGTAATTGTTTGATTTACTTTCGCAATTATTATAATATGCTTTCTATGATCTATATTCTCTTACACATGTGTCACCGTCAACATCTGATAACCAACTGATTACCGAAATAAATTTTGTAAATAAATTGGAAAATCAATAAACAATCGTTGCTAAGGAAAGAATCGAAACGAGCTTTATCAAATTAAACAAAATGAACGAATAATGCGAAAAAAGGCGCAAACAAAAAATATTTATTATAATGTTAAAGAAACATTAGAGCAATGTTATTTACAACGTTGTGGTATAATGTTATTTCCACATTTCTTAAACTTCCAAATCAGTGTCAAAGTATGTTCATTATGATTATTCATACAACATTAAAAATGACATACTATGAAACATTACCATGTTAGTAAATAACATTATATTAACATAGCAGCAATGATTTCTTGTTAATTGGGATATTTATTTGTAATTTTTTATATTTTCGTAGGTGCAATACTAGTAAGATTAAAATCGACTACGGAAAATGACATAAAAAATACAATAAAAGTGTGGCTTAAACATGCAAAACAGCGCTTGAACACTGTAGATATGTGTTTCACCGTGGTCGGTGCAAGGGGTCCGTCCTCCGGGACCGCAGAAGACTCGTGCGAGTGTAGGAGATAAAATGATAAATATTGCTGGATACTAACTGCTGTTTCTCTTTATTACACTTTGATACACTTGCCGGTAGAGTTACAATCGGGTGTGCGACGGGCAGCGTGACACGCGTATTCTGTTGTTGCGACTACCCCGCGGAAGTTGATAGTACGCGGGTTATATACGCGACTGTTGCTACGGTGAATTGCAACAGTCAGCGGTTTTCGGTGATTTCGGTTAATGATCGTTTTTGGTCATTTGCCTTACTAAAAGTGCAAGGCGTTAAATCCTCAGTAGATTTCCAAAAGTTTGATGATCTGCTGAGCATCAGTTGTTAATTCGGTCCACGCCCGAAGTCCAGTGACTTCTTGTTGCTAGGGGGTCGGGTTACAACATATGAAAAAGCGGATTCACTGAAGCAAGGTTTTGTAAGATAATAAGTCGAGTTACATTTAAGTATTAAGAGCTATATTTATTATTTTGTACTTTCTGCTATTATATTTTTAACAATATGCCCAAACTTCGCAAAGAAAAAGATTTTATTAGTCGATGTTCAAGATTAGGTTATTAAAAACGATGCTTTTTTGTTAAATAAAATGCTCCGGGTAATTGAGTACCTTTGTTATAAAGGGAAAAAGATTAGAATACTGAGTCAGCTCAATGTCGCCTTGTTCTGTCGGATTAATATCATTGCGCATCCGGGACAGCTCATGCAGGGATCAATTCTTTATTCTAATATATATGTTATCGCGCTCAGCAACGGGAATATCCCGTCGAAGGGACCTAAGTGCAAAGGTTCTTCTTTGTCAAAAGACAAAGGCATTAATCATGCTAGCATTAAAACGCAGCCCGCTCCGACAGTCTACCGCTAGCACTCATCGAAAGCGCATCGCAGCATCGCTTATTTTACCTATCCCGGTTAAGCCCGCAGAGGTTCTAACCATTGATTCCTAAGGATAAACTCGCAGTAGTTTATCCCTCTTGTAAATAAAAGCATAATACAGTCCACTGTTTTAAAGAAATAATTTACCAGCATTTTTCCCCGGTGTTCGCACGCAGTCGCGACAACAGCAAAGGGCTAAACTGCATTTGCTAAAGAACACTATTATACATCTAGAACAGTGTTGTTCAAATGCTCTTTATAATAGTAATGACCATGGTAATGACGCTTCTATTCCCGAAAATGTAAATGTAGATACGCAACTATCTTTCTCCGAAAAAAGTTAAAGTTGTGAAAATATTAATAAGTTGTTAAGAAATGAGTACGATTTAAAAAATAATAACAACGATAATATTGATATTAATAGTAGCAATAGCAATAATAGTGATAATGATCATGATCTAATATCAAAGTTAATACATTGGGCTACTGTCAAACATAATATAAGTCGATTGGCTCTTACGGATTTGCTTCGTATATTAGCAACTTATCACTCAAAACTTCTATTATATAGTCGTACAATACTGCAAACTCCGATTTCTACTGAAATAATTGCTTTAAGTACGGGAGATTTTTGTTATTTAGGTTTAGAAAATGCACTAAAAAATGTCCTGATACATGAAAACTATCAATTATTTGACAAATTAGAAATTTGTTTTAATATAGAAGGAATTCCATTATTTCGAAGCTTGAGAACACAATTATACCCGATTTTAGGGCAAATTAAAACATTTGAATGTAGACTTTTTGTCGTAGTTTTGATTTCTGGAAATTCTAAACCAAAACCAATTAATCAGTATTTACAGAGATTCGTAACTGAATTGAAATACTGGAAAATGGATTAATTTTTAATGGAAAACGTTTTGAAATTATATTACATAGTTTTGTTTGTGATATACCGGCACGTTCACTTTGAAAGTGTATTAAACCACATACAGGATATTCTTTTTGCGAGAGATGTATTGATGTTGACCACTATTATAAAAATAAAGTAGTTTTAAGCAACATCAATGTCCAAAAGCGCACTGATAAATCTTTCCAAAAGCAAAGCGATACTGAACATCATCAAGGTGAAACTCTCTTATTGAAATTGCCCATTGATTTAATTGTTAGATTGAACGAACTTACCTTAAGTGAAGTTCGATCCTGATTATGTTCGTTGTCTCGTCCCGATGCAAAACTATGTAGTCGTGCTCCTGCACGCACTTCGACAACAGATATTCAAAGTCCCGCAAAAAAGAAACAAGTGTGGCGCTGCTGCCCGACCTCACGTGGGCCAGCGCGCCACGAGTACTACTCATTAGTTTAAAGAAAAACAAATCGCCCAGCTATAGGGAGGGTAATACAAGAAAGACAGAGAGATAAAAGGATTAGGGTAGGGGTTCATCGGGACGAGACAACGGACATAATCAGGATCGAACTTCACTTAAGGTAAGTTCGTTCAATCTAACAATTATGTCCTGTTGTCTCGTCCCAATGCAAAACTATGTAGCTGTTCAAAGCTGCGATTTGTTCTGAAAAAATGTTTATTAATGAGCAAAGACTATAAACATATAAAGACAATTTCTATAATTAAAAAAGGGCAGAAAAAATAGAACCTGAGAACTCAAGTCATGAGAAGAAGGGTTGAAACAAAACAATATAAAATGTCAAGCGTGAATAATTCAGTTTTACACGCCCTAAAAGAAAAAATTTAAAAATAAGAGGAGCAAAAACAAATTTTTTTTTTTTTTTTATCAACCGTCCCTTATAGTCGTAAATAAATTTAATAAAACAGAAAAAATTTTACGACAACAAAACCGAATTGCTAAAATCTTCTGCATTAATGATCGGCCTATTGTAAAAACGCGCAAAAACCTGGGACGTTCCGGATCAACCAGCCGCTTTTTTGATCAAATCCAACGCCACTCCTTTCTTGGCCGCATACGACGTCGACGCGTGACGGGTGCTATGCGCTGTAAATTTGGAAGTGTCAACTCCACAATGGTTTAAGGCCTGACGGATCCAACGGCTGACCGTCTGCGATGTGACGGGACGGAAAGGCTTATAACAAGAGATAAATAAGGCGTCACAACCAGAAATTCGTAGTTCCTTTGTCCTCTCAATGTAATGCTCCAATAATCGTATTATGCATAGTTCCTCCTGCTCTTCAAAACGCGAGAAAACGAAAGAGGGTTGTTTTCGGCCCGGCGCTGACGTTTTGATTTGATCGGGGATACGAATAATCAATTTTTGATCGATAGAAGTTTGAGAAAGTCTCAGTGAGGCAATGGTCTGAACTCTCTGTCCAGTGGCTAGAGCGAGGAGCAAGACCAATTTTCTTGCAATGGCGTTTAACGGAAGATCCTCGTAAGGGTAGATAAGTCGAAGCTTATCGATAACTGGCGCCGGGTCCCAAATAAAATCATACCTCGGTTGAGGGGGTTTAATGGACGCAAAGCCCCTGCAGAATCGTTTAATCGCCGGAAACTGACCAATCTCATTAACAGAGATTAATGACACGGCGGATCTCATCGAGTTGAGCGTGGAATATGACGAGATGGATTTTGCCTCTATTGCCAAAAATCTTAGCACCTGAGAAGGTGACGGTGAAAACAGAGGCACCTGGTGCTGCTGATAAAAAATCCACCATAGACGGAGAGGGCGAGCGTATTGTCTAATAGTTGCTTCTGAAATAGAGGCTAACATGATGGGAATCGCTTCCGGCGGTATCAGCCGAAATCTAAAGGCCTCCCGGATACAATCCCTGTCACCAGGGAAAGGGATGCCCACGACGGATGATGGTTCCTAAAGGGAGAAGACAACAAAGAATTATTAGGTGAGAAAACCAGCGGAGGTGTGATTAAAAGACGCTGAAACAAGGGAAACCAGGCCTGAGAGGGCCAGTGTGGAACAACCAAAGTTCCCCTTGCTTTATCATCCACTATTTTTCTCAAAACACGCGGCAGCAAAATAAATGGAGGGAAGGCATAAAAATTTACATTTGACCAGGACAAAGTAAAAGCATCCACCGAAAAAGATCCCGGATCTGGAAACCAAGAAATATACACGTCGCATTTAGCGTTAAGTAAGGATGCAAAAATATCCACGTCGAAAGGACCAAAGTTCTTATTAATCTGTTGGAAAGCACTATGCGACAATGACCATTCCGTGTCTGGATCTGTAACACGCGATTCCGCGTCAGCAATAATATTCTCTACTGAGGCAATGTAGGAGGCAAAAATAAAAATGTTTCTCTCCTCGCACCACTGCCAAATCTGTCGTGAGATATCTGAAAGATAAGGATACTGAACCGAACCAAATTTGTTTATATACGCTAATGCAGTAATATTATCAATACGAAGCAAAATGTTACAGTCCCTAAGATTACCTGCAAAACACCGTATTGCGTTAAAAGCCGCTTTTAATTCCAACAAATTAATATGACATTGTTTGTCTTCTTTCGACCACCAGCCATGCGTCTTAAATTTCCCCCATACCGCTCCCCAACCGCTTAAAGAAGCGTCGGAAAAAATTTCCCTGGCAAAACTACCCGATCGAATCCGATTTGCTAGAAGCGGATTAGACAAAGTTTTGATCCATCAGGAAAAATCTGATTGTAGATTGGGGGAAATATTTATACGTGAAGAAAAATTTTGGTTAGCATCACCAAGAGCTAAAAATTTTTGGCGCTCAAACGTCTTAGTATAAAGAAGGCCGTACTGCACAGCCGGACAAACCGAGATAAGAGAGCCAATCATGCTGGTAAAGTTTCTTATCGAAGTTTGTGACTTCCTAGCCATGTCAGAAACCAAACGTATGAGTCCTTCACGACGCTGTGCCGGAATCGAAATAGATTGTTCGTTCGAATTGAAAATAAATCCTAGAAATTTGCAGCTAGACGCAGGTTGAAGTTGAGACTTCTCAAAGTTTATTCTGAAACCCAAAGATAACAGAAGATTAAGAGAAGCATTGACATTGTTCTGGCATTCCCTGAAAGACGACCCCAGCAAAAGGAAATCATCTAGAAAAATTACGGATTGAAAACCCCTTTTTCGTAAAAACGCAAAAACCGGTCGTAAAACTTTAGTGAAAATGAAGGGAGCCGTGGACAGGCCAAAGGGTAGAACGTTGTACTCATAAACAATCGCGCGCCATTGGAATCGAAGATATATCCTATCTCTCTCATCGATAGGAATCTGAAGATAAGCATCTTCTAAATCAATCGAGGCCATGAAATAACCTGGTAACATGAGGCGAACGACTGTTCGCCAGTTCTCTAATTTAAAGTGTGGGGGACTAAGGTAGCGGTTCAATTCCTTTAGGTTTAAGATAAAACGCTTTCCGCCCGATGGCTTGTCGACTAAAAAGAAAGGAGACAAAAACTGGTCGGTACTAGGATCGACCTGCCTTATAGTTTTCTTCAGTAAAAGGCGTTCAATCTCCATTTTGTAAAAATCCTGCTCGGATTTGGAAAAAACTCTCTCCAACAAACATGATCTTGGTTGGGGAGGAGTAGAGAAAGGTAAACGATAACCTTGTACTGCCTCTAAAACCGTCTAGTCATCCGTAATACTCTGCCACTGTAAAAAGAAATTTTTTAAACGTCCCGCAGTACCTACCTCATCTAATGTTGCTGACGAGAGCGGGAGCGAGATCGCTGAGGGTGCCGGCTCCTCGAATAAGAGGCTCCTGTCAACCGAGCTGACGATTGACGAACAAGAGCTCTGCGGTTTCCCTGTAATCGGAATTTGGAGACCGGCGTCTGCGGCGTACGTTTTGGTACTGCTGTCCAGACTGTTGACGCACCGGTTGTTGAGTCTTCTTACCTACTTGAGGCACAACCTTTGAGATGTCGCGGCCGGTCTTCTCAACGGCCTGAGCCGTTTTAAGAGTTTCCGTGAAATTTTGGCCAAATAAGTAATCATCAATCTCTGCTGCATCAGCAGCGTTCTTGCCCACTAAATTAAGCGAAGGCTTCGCAAAAGCTCTTCGAGCTAAAGAGAGTCTATAAAGATGATCTGATAAAAGATGTAAGCCTTCTGAGAAGAATGAAAGAGCGGAACGAGAATCTTCGCTAAGCTCTTGTAAAGTATCTTCCTTCAGCAAGATTGATAATCCTGAACCAAAAGCATTAAGACAGGCACCCACCTGCGCTTGAGACCGTACCTGGTATTCGTCTCGTTTGAGAACAGAAGGAGCTAGAACTGACGCCAGTTCTTTATTTAATTTAGGCGGGGCGAAGGCCGCCAGATCTCCTTTCACCTCATATTTAGTCAGAAGTTTTGAGAGCGCTTCCTCGCTCAAACCCTTTCGGGCCTTTACTTTGATTGCCTCCAGCATTATTGCATTCCAGGACGACGACGGGGCCAGGTCTTTATCCGTTTCGAAAAGCTTGTTCACCAACGTCTGAGCCTCTGCTTTCTGAGGCTGTGAGGGATCCTCAACTCCTACCTCTATTAACGAAGAATTTAAGTCCTGACTAGCGTCATTTACCAAGAACTCGGGAGCATCTGAAAATTGAAAAGAGAGAGGAAACGACAGTCGGTTATGTCCACTCTTTTCCACTTTATAAGAAATTGTGGGTCGACAAGTGGACATACCTGGTTCACTGCCCCGGTCAGTTTGAGCGACCGTCTGCGTTTCCTTTGATGGCTCATCGGCCTGTGATGCACATTCCGAGGGTGGCGAGCCCCGGACATCGACCGCCGAAGAAGCGGCGAGGGGCAACCTAACCTCTCTATCACGTAACTCTGCAACCATGCTCTGTACTTGTTCGAGCAATTTTTCGTAATGCGAGTGACGATGCCTCGACGATTTATGACGCCGAGTCTTATGTTTCGGCATTACGAGGCGAAAAAACCAATTAAAACTTACAAAATCACTCTGGAAAAACCTAAAAAACGCGAGACACGTGTTGTACGGAAGTACGAACAGAACACAATGAGTAGTACTCGTGGCGCGCTGGCCCACGTGAGGTCGGGCAGCAGCGCCACACTTGTTTCTTTTTTGCGGGACTTTGAATATCTGTTGTCGAAGTGCGTGCAGGAGCACGACTACATAGTTTTGCATCGGGACGAGACAACAGGACATAATTACATCTTTTCCAATTTATTACATGCATAATATTTGCTTGGGTGTTGTGAAAAAGCTATTAAAATCTTGGCTTACAATTCCGATTATCACAAAATATTATAAGTATTATTTCTGCTCGCACGAGTAATTTAGGAATTCATATTTTAATTGAATTCAATCGTAAACCACGTTCATTAAATGATCTACCATATTGTAAAGCTACAGAATTTAGATTATTTCTATTATACGCAGGACCTTTTGTATTACGAAATGTATTAAATATTGTTATGTATGAAAATTTTTTGTTACTTTCTTTTATTGTTTCTATATTATTATCAGATATCAAGAGGCACGGTAGCAGTGATGCGATATGGGACAGAATTTTCGCGCATGCGCGGTAAACGCGGCCTCAACAAAGGAACAATTACAAGTTAAAAGTTGTGTCAATAGTCGCCCCCCCTCCCACCAATAAAATATGTAGAAATAAATTACCTGAAACGTAAAAGTATATATAATTATAATTTAATAACAATATAATTAACACATGCGCACGAGAAAAGTAATAAAAAATTTACACAAAACACTATTAAAATAAAAATAAAAATTTTATTTGGCAGAATTAATAAGAATACCAACATTTGTTGCTAGGGTAAGGAAAACTGCCTAAAACCTTACCAGTACTCTTTACAAAATAAAAATTTAAACATAATAAATTTATAAAATAAATAAAATATTATTTCCAATAATTAATATAATATAAATTACATAATAAAATAAATATAAAAATTGCACATTATATTGCACTACTGTTACGAAAATAACTTAAATAATAATAAACAAAAAATGCTTCGATGAAATGGTTAGATAAAATAAGCAAAGCAAAAGCTATCACGCAAAATAAAAAAAATTAAAAGCTTTATTTAGCATATAAATTTGTTGCATTATGCAGTTCAAGATGTCTACTATCTACCTCAAAATTTACACAATTAATATTTTTGTCTTGAAAATTGGACCGGACTACACAAATTGCCGAAAGTAAATCATTAGATAAACGATTACGCTTTTTATTTTTAATATCTGTGACTATAGAAAAAATTCTTTCGGCCTCAGCATTTGAGTGTAGAAGACAAAGGACTATTTCAACTAATAACTCTAAATTTGGAAATATTTTTAACCCATCAAAATTTTTAGATTTAAATATATTTTTCCACTTCTCATTTATCTCTAAAGAAGCTAACTCTACTTTTTTTTCTTCATCAAAAATTGTTGACAGAATTCGTCATTCAAATGCTAACTGCATTATATTATTATATTCAAATCGTTTTGCAATATAAGATAAATCTCTAATTTTAGTTCTACCTTTATTGTATAAAGCTATGTTGGGGTGTAAAAATGATAATTGTTCAAAAAGAATATTTCTACACGGTAGACGGTTTAACATTTCTTGAACTGCAGTAATATAAAAATGTAAGCACGTTAATCTAATTTTTTGCGCGCACTCTACAGATAATGTCTCTAAAAAGCTTTCACACTCCGGTCCTACATATATTTCATTTATAGATTGTAAATTATTTTTATCTTTCAAATCTAAATTAAAAATATCATTTATCACGTTAAATTTTACAAAATTTTGAGCAAATTGAATTATTAATTGTTGACTATGTATGTGTAACGTATGAATTAAAATATTACGCGACTGAAATAAGCATTAAAGCTATTAAAAAAGTTTAAAGAATATTGCAAAAATAATAAATATGCTTTAACCGAAGCATCATTAGTAGTAGTAGTAGTAGTAAATTTAGTAAGTGTGACTGTATGAATCCCTTTTGGTCACCTAGATGCGTTTAAATTTTTAAGAATTAAACTTCTCCGGATAATGGATTCATTGTATTGTAGATCAGAAATCAAACGTACTGCGCCATTTAGACTTCCCAAGAAATCAAACTTTTCTGAAAATTCTAACTGAAAAATCTTTGCTAAGACTTCAATGACTGCTGCTAGAGCAGCCGCAATACTTTGTTGCTTTTTTGCAATACGATCATTTCTTAATGATAGCTTCCTGAAGACAAACTTTAATCTCCGGATTTAGTTTTGGAGAATCTAAAGTTGCACAATTACTCGGTAACAGAAATTTTTTCAATAAAGATTTCTTTTCTTCCTGCGGTAATCCTCTCCGACTGATTTCGGAGATACGAATAGCCAAGTCCTCGTGAATAGCAGATGCAAAGGCTTTTTTCGGTTTTACCCGGGCACCGAGAATTTCGAGAATTTTTGCATCTAGAGGATTATCTTGTGCAGAGGAAGATGGTTGTGCAGCATCTTGTCCTTGAGGTGCTGGTTGGTCTGTTTATAACATCGTCTGATGGTTTAGATGTTCCTGGTAAATTAAATACATCCTGGACTAAAGAAATCGTTCCTTCAGGTTGCACAGAAGCAGATCTTGATTTACTCTCTCTTCTAGGAGAAGCATCATAAGCAGATCTTGATTTACTCTCTCTTCTAGGAGAAGCATCATAAGCAGATTCTTGACTAGAAGAATCATAGCGACGATGGTGTCTTTCCCTCTCTGGAGAATTCTCGCGAGAATATTCTCTTTTCCTGTCTGAATCGAAATAAATAATGGAATTATATTAAACGTTGTACAACCAAGGAATTAAGTTAGAATGATCGAGTAATGACTCTGAACATTTGTGTTGTTGTTAGCATCGAAAATTTTTTGATTCAACGAAACAAAGGTTTTTGTTTTTTAACTGTCAAATTGATATTAGAAGAAAGAGGTCATCGATTCTTCTACCTAGCAAACGGAGTCGGTTGCAGACCGACACGAAAAAGGTTAAGAAGAAGATCATTTCTTTATTCTAAAGAATTATTCTCTCTTCCAGCACTAAATTTGGCTGGTTGTATCAATCTTTCCACCTAGCAATCGCCGTTGGTAGCTGACCAACTCGAAAAGGTTAAGAAAGAGATAAAACATCAATAACGAGTGATGAAATCGTTTACTAGCTTACCTCGTGAAACTAATTCACGATCTGCTAATTTTCGTTCTAGCTTCTAAATCCGCTTTAGAAGGCGATGGTTGTTGTTCTCCTTATCCGAATTTCGACATTTCTTCCCCATTATATTTTGTAAAACTTAATCTAGCGTGCGATGACATCGGCACAAAGAAGAAGAATGAGCTATCAGCCACAAACACCGTGCAGGCTCGGAAACCGCCATCTGGTGGCGTTTTTAAACTTTAAAATTTGTGGTCACATCGAAACATGGCAGAGGGTACTACATTTTGATCTTGAGGAAGAGGCGCGAAATACAATTAGATTTAGGAAATCTCAATAATGTAGAATATTATGTTAAAAAAACAGAAAATGATACGGAAGTCTCATTTAATAAAGAATGTAATTTAAATTTGCAAACGCAAGACATGACAGATTGTCTTAAAAATAAACTACCTCAGCGCAAGGCTATGTTAACTAAAAAAAAAAAAGTGACAATATCTACGAGCAATATACTATTGTTACGCCCGGTATACAAAGCGGCATGAAGCTGCTGGCTCGCTCCGAGGTTTCGGTTCCTCGTTGCCAGGGAAACGAAGTTTTGTTGTTATGGTTAGAATTACAGTTCTGCCCGTGTCTCGAATGAGTGCAGACGTCGTATCGCTTGCATGTATTATTATTAAACCGTTCCTGTTGATTTTTATAAAACGTCTTCCTTTCTTTCGCGGAGTTCAGGCGCCGCGAGTGTGAGTGTGTGAGTGTGAGAGACGTGAACGCGGAGACGTTTTGTTGACCCGTTCCCGGCGTAACATTTTGGGGGCTCGTCCGGGATGGCTACGCATACGGCGAAGAGGAGGCGATTCCGTCAGGAGGATCCTGCTTCGTCGGAGGCGGCGGCGTTCGAGTCGCTTCGTCAGGAGATGCGTCAGCTGCGAGTCGAGCAGGAGCAGAGGGAGGAGAGCCTTGCGGGCCGAGATACGTCTGCGCGACGATGCAATTACGAGGATGCAGAGCCGAATCCTGCAGCTAAGTCCCTCCAATAATTTTTCGCGCGTTTCCGGTGTTCTTCCGGCGGAGGGAGGCGCGAGTTTCGTTCCGGATGTCCCTCCGGTTGAGGGTGACGCGCGTTCTGTGTCCGGGTTAAATTTAAAACTTGACATGTATGACGGTTCCGTTCCGTTGCGGGAGTTTTTTTCTCAATTTGATTTAATCGCTCAAGCAAAATAGTGGGGACAGGAAGCGAGAACTGTTGCCCTTGTTTCTTGCCTTCGAGGCAGAGCGCGTTCAATTCTTTGTACTTTACAGGATTCCGAAGGCATGAGCTACGCGGAGCTCAAAACAAAGCTTGAGTTGTGTTTCGGGGAACCGCGGTCTTCGCAAAATTATTATTCTCTTTTCACTAGTCGGAGACAAAAGGAAGGAGAGGATTTCGCTTCTTTTGGGACGGAATTAGAGCGGTTATCTCAGTTAGCTTATCCTGAATGTCCCTACGAAGTACGGGACAAGATTGCTTGTGCACAATTTATTTCTGCATTGTTAGATGGCAGGTTTAGGAGAACTCTCCAATTAGAAGGAATTTCTTCGCTTAAAAAGGCGATCGAGAGATCGAAGGTGATAAAAACAATTTTTGGGGAATCCTTTGATAGGAGAGCGCCAAGTTTTCAGGGGCGTGCGAATTCTTTTCGGAGTTTTAATTCTTCTCGTTCGGAAAAGTCCAGGGGGGATGTTAAGGAAAGCGGAAAAAAGGGGGAAAGTTCGGCGAATTTTAAAAAGAATAAAGATAGTAAATTTTCTCGGGAAACGAAGGGGAGGGCACGAGGAGAGTGTTGGCTTTGTGGGAAGCCGGGACACTTCCAGAATCAGTGCCTCACCCGTAAGGAAAACTCGGGGTAGTCGACCTTTTCGGGGAGAGGTCGCCTAAAGGAAAGGGGGCCCCGAAGGAGTTATTTTCCAGGAGAATCGGCTATTCTTCACGTGATTTTTGTTTTGCAGGAAAGGTTAATGGTAGGAAGTGTAATTTCAGAGTTGATACGGGCTCTGATATTACCATTTTGAGTTCTAGATTTTTCGGAAAGGGGGATTCAGGTTTACGATCGCTTAGAGAGGGGCTAAGATTTCGATATCCTACAGGGGAAGATGTTTCTATTAAGGGAGAAGCTAAAGTTTCTATGGAAGTAGGGAAGTTTGCTCTTGAAATGAGTATGTTTGCGGCAGAAATTTCGGATGATTGCCTTCTCGGGGCAGATTTTCTGGGAAAGGTTGGTTTTTCCAAAATCTTTGATGAAGCTTTTAGTACTTGTCAGAATTCTTTGAAGGTTGCCAGAATCAAACAGACTTCCGGGGTGAATTCTTCTTTTCCTTAGAAGCTTTTTGAAGAAAGCTTAAAGGAACTGAATGATGAGCAGAAGAAAGTAGCGTCTTCATTCTTTAGAGAATTCCAGGGAATATTTTCGGAAAAAATAGTTGCAGGGAATGGCGAACTAGTAAGACATATGATCGATGTAGCGGACGCTCTTCCGATTAAACAGGTTCCTCGTCGGGTTCCTTTTCGAATGAGGAATGAGGTTGACGGAATTATTGAAGATATGAAAAATCGTGGGGTTATTGAGGAATCGCAAAGTCCTTGGATTTCACCAGCTGTTTTAGTCAAAAAGAAGGACGGGACAATTAGATTCTGCGTTGATTATAGAAAAGTTAATGCGGTTACAGTAAAAGATTCTTTTCCTCTTTCAAGGATAGATGATATTCTAGATCGCTTAGCTGGGAATTCCTGGTTTGCTACTCTTGATCTTAAGAGTGGGTATTGGCAAATCAGGATGGATTCAAGAGACAAAAAGAAAACGGCTTTCTCGGTAGGAAAGGGACTTTGGCAATTCACTGTCATGCCCTTTGGTCTCACAAATGCTCCGGCAACTTTTGAACGGTTTATGGAAAGGGTCTTGGAAGGGCTTCTTTCTAAGAGCTGATTTGTGTATTTAGATGATGTAATAGTTTTCAGAAAGAGTTTCGAAGGACTTATGGAGAATTTTAATAAAGTGTTTCTTTGTTTAAGAAAATTTAATTTAAAAATTAATCCGGGGAAGTGTGTTCTTTTCAGTAGGAAAGTTAAGAACTTGGGTCATGTGGTTTCTTCAGAAGGGGTAGCTACTGATCAGGAGAAAGTAGCGGCAGTGATAGACTGGCCAGTTCCTCATACGAAGAAGCAATTGAGAAGCTTCTTAGGTTTTTGCTCATATTATCGGAGATTCATGAAAAGTTTTTCTTCAATAGCGAAGCCACTTCATTATTTGACGGGAAATTTGGTGAAATTTTCTTGGACGAATGATTGTCAGGAGGCTTTTGAATCCTTGAAGCGAGCCTTAACTTCTCCTCCAGTGTTAGCGTTTCCGAAGGAAGAAGGTCAGTTTATTTTAGATACTGATGCTTCTGGAATAGGAATCGGGGCTGTTCTTTCACAGAGACAAGGGGATGAGGAGAAGGTTATAGCGTATTTCAGTCGAGTTTTATCGAAGTCTGAAAGGAATTATTGTGTTACTCGACGCGAGCTTTTAGCTATTGTAGATGCAGTCAAATCTTTTCGTCATTTTCTTTTAGGAGGGAAATTTTTAATTCGCACGGATCATATTTCTTTAAGGTGGCTCTTGTCTTTTAAGGAACTCGAGGGTCAGTTAGCTCGTTGGGTAGAGAGGTTACAACAATTTCAGTTCGAAATTGCTTACAGGAAAGGGACTTCTCATGGGAATGCCGATGGTTTATCGAGACGACTTTGTGAAGCGGAAAACTGTCGGTATTGTTTCAAAGTTACGCAAAAAAGTCTTTCCAAAGGAGGTGAGACTGTGGATCGAATAGTCTTCCAAGTAGAAGAATTAGATCTTTGGAAAAAGGATCAGCGGGAAGATCCGAGTCTGAATGTCTTGATTCAGGCAAAGGAGTTTGGGGAATGTCTTTCCCATTCGGGATTTTCTTCAGATACAACGGGAAGAGTTCTTAATTCATATTGGGATTCCCTTGTTTTGGAGGATGGAGTTCTTTATAAGAAGTAGATACCTCCGAATTTGAGAAAGGTGCTGTTTCAGTTAGTGGTTCCTCGTAAACGAGTTAAAAAGGTTCTGACTGATGCCCATAATTCTCCTTCGGTTGGGCACTTCGGGATCAACAAAACTCTGGATAGAATTCGTAAGCGTTTTTATTGGGTTTCTTGTAAACAAGATGTAGAAGATTGGTGTCGTTCGTGTTAGGTTTGGTGTTCAAAGAAATGACCTTCCGGCAAAGGAAAATCTCCTTTGCAAATTTACAATGTTGGATTTCCATTTCAGAGATTACAGATGGACGTTCTAGATCCTTTTTCTATATCTTCTTCTGGGAATAAGTTTTTTTTGGTAATTGTGGATTGTTTTTCTAAATGAGTGGAAGCATTTCCAGTGAAGAATATTAGAGCGAAAACGATAGCTGAGGTTTTTGTTAGAGAAATTATTTCGAGGTTCGGAGTTCCTGAGGAAATACATACGGATCAGGGACGAAATTTTGAGTCCGGCCTTTTGAAAGAGTTATTGAATCTTTTGGAGGTTAGGAAAACTAGGACTACTGCTTTACATCCGCAATCGGATGGGCAGGTGGAGCGTCAGCATCGTACAGTTTTGAAATATCTTTCAAAATTTGTTTTAGAAAATTAAAAAGATTGGGATCGTTGGATTTCAATGTTTCTGTTAGCTTATAGGTCTTCGAAGCATGAAATTACTGAGTTTTCTCCGGCGGAACTTTGTTTTGGCAAGGATTTAAGGTTGCCGTTAGATCTAACGCGAGGAATGCCTCCTCAATCTTCTCAATTTTCAGCTTCTCGAGGGGAGTTTGTTAGAAGTTTAAGACAAAGGCTTGATGAAATTCATTCTCAAGTCAGGAAAAAAATGGAGGTTAAGTCTTCTCGTGTAAAGGCATTTTATGACAGGAATGTTAGGGATATTTTATTCCGAGAGGGACAGAAGGTTTGGTTTTTTAATCCTTGTAGAGTTAGAGGTAAGGCTCCTAAATTACAAAGTAATTGGGAAGGACCTTATTTGGTTTTGAAAAAGTTAGGGGAGGTAGTGTTCTGTATTCAGAAGTCGCCTAAGCATAGGAAGAAAGTCGTTCATGCGGATAAGTTTGCTCCGTACTTTGAAAAGAAAAATTAATAGGTTTTGGAGGCCGTGTTTTTATTTTTAGGGAAAATTGAGTTTATTTAGATACTGTTTTTCTTCTTTTTCTCTTTTGAGGAGAAGTTTGATTAGACGGAGAGGAAGGAGAATTTTCTTCAGGAGGGACACGTTCCGCCCCAATTCGAGATGAAAAAAGACTTTCCTTTTTAAGAAGACTGTTCTTCCCATGGTTTTTGATCTGTGGTTTTCCATGGGACGTAGGGTTAATGCCGGATCAGGAACTTGGGGAGACCTTGAGTCGGAGGGTCCACAGAAAGTTATGCCCCCCCCCTTGTTTGAAGATTTTAATTTCGTGTGGAGGAACAGCGGGAGCGAGTTGAAGGGCAAAGACTTCGAAGAAGATGACGGAGGAACACCTGTAGTGGAAAGAGGATTCCGAATTTTCGGGGAAGAATTGGCCACTTTTCTCAGAAAAGGATGGAGGTATCTTCGCGCTGAAAGGGGAATCTTCGCGTCAGTTCGTGTTGTTCGTAAACTTGGGCAGGAGTCCAAGATGGAACAGGAAGCCACGGAAGCCCCCCCTGATTGTCGGGGCGACAATCTGGAGGAGCGGGGGGGCAGTGTTACGCCCGGTATACGGAGCGGCATAAAGCTGCCGGCTCGCTTCGAGGTTTCAGTTCCCCGTTGCCAGGGGAACGAAGTTTTGTTGTTATGGTTAGAATTACAGTTCTGCCCGTGTCTCGAATGAGTGCAGACGTCGTATCGCTTGCATGTATTATTATTAAACCGTTCCTGTTCATTTTTATAAAACGTCTTCCTTTCTTTCGCGGAGTTCAGGCGCCGCGAGTGTGAGTGTGAGAGACGTGAACGCGAAGACGTTTCGTTGACCCGTTCCCGGCGTAACACTATATATCCATTATATGAAAAAAAAGAAAATAAAACTGCAACTGCTTTGTATCAAATGCTAAAAATTCAAAATGTACCTTTGGATAATCGTGAAAAAATTTGAATTTGATGTGTTTTCTAAAGTTATATCCGTTTGGTTTGAATGGAGAATATGACGAAAAAAGACCGATCAAACTACAAGAGCATGAATATATTAAATGCTCTTGAAGCGGCAGATACATTACTAAGTATTCCTTTATATGAAACTTATCGTAATACAATTATCAAATGGTTAAACGTTAATCGTATCCGACAGAGAAAATTAAAAAGTCGTACAGAGATTGAAGCTCTTGATGATGAATCTATAGATATATTTTGTGCATCTTTAATAATGATTATTATCCAAAAAGATCGGAAAAATTGGAATCTGTGTGTTGTTGTAACCCGAACCCATTTACAACACGTAACATGACGTAAAGCATTTCGGCATAAGATCTCGTAATAAAATAACATCGGAGGATGCGATATCAGCAAGCCTCCTTAAGCAATTAAATAATAAGAAATAAAAGAGAGAAACAATTGCGAGAACTTATTGCCGAAATCGCTAAGGTTGCATTCGCCGAACAACCGAAGTTCGGCATTGCAACCCGATGACGCCAAGGCCCAGCGTCACTATTAAATAACCGCGGACCGTCACGGGCGGGCAGTCACGTCAGAGCCAAAGGAGGAAGAGTCCGTGTAGAAAAACGATACCGCGTAGTGATTCAAGTTCGGTCGCGTGCCGTGAAAGAGGAGACCTCGCGGAGCCGAGGACGCGTGATAACGCCGGAACGCGCACCGAACCAACTAAGGAAAAATTGAGGGAAGCGAAGGACTTGTAACGCAGAATCATATAAAAACTAAGTGTTTATTTCTTTATCTAAACTTTATTGCCCTTTCCCCACGGATCCGGAAGGACGGACCCCGTGCACCGGCTGCGGTGCAACAGTGTGTTTAAGACGTGCCCATGCACTCCGATCAAGCGATGTAATTTAATTTCAGCTATTAAAATAATTTGTTTTGACAGCATTCATGTAAAGACAATGATCGCACATCTGTTTTCAGTTTCGTCGCTCAGCGTTTGTTGATGTCTTCGCGTTCTCGCGGCTCTGTTGCTAGGCTAAATGTAGACGTATGTTCCATTGTCGAGCTAGTGCTGTTTTCTTAGTTTTTCAAAGTCGCCGAATTAGCGATCGAATTCCTCGAAGCTTGGAGAATTTTCGCAGTATAAAAGGCCCGGATCTTCGAAGCCGGGCACTTAGTCGTCGAGCGTATCAACACCTCATCGCGTCTCTGTTTTCTTTGCGTTTTTTTCCGAGATACGTATTCTCGTGATTATAATTTCGCTTTCTTTGCGTTGCTTGCGCGTGCTGTGAATTGTATTCACTTCGGTGGTTTCATATTATAAACTGTAAATTTTATATTAAAACTGTTCTTTATTCACGAACATTTTTTTCGGATTATTTCTTACACGCGCTTCCAGACAGTGTGTCTATATAAATTCGCACAGTGGTACAATGTCACGACAGTCGAATCACAAAGTAATATGATTGAATATTATAAAATAGATAGCAGTCATTTTCTTAAACAGCGACGACGCGCATGTCTTATTAATCATTATAAATATAATGTTGAAACACAACCCGAAAATTATTTCTTTTCTTTATTGTTTATGTTTAAATCATGGCGAATTTTAGACAATCTTAAAGATAGTTGTGATACTTATGCGGAAGCATTTGAAAAAGCAAAACATATAGTTCAACAAACTGATGAAGATTTAGAACAAAAGAATTTGACACAGGATGTGTGTCAACAATAAGGTTGGCCTTGTCGCGCATTTACATTTCTTTATCTTTTTATCGAACACCTTTCCGTTTATCGTTTGAATTTTAAGAAGTTTGTATATTAATTACTCGAACAGTTATAATAAAGTATATTATTCTCACCAGTCAAATGTGTATGCGTTCTCAATGTATTCAGAGTCAAGCAAGTCGACTAAATTTTGTTGCATCGATTGTGTACATTACATTTACATCGACCTGCTTGTCTAACAAGATTTGTTGTTTTCTCGAAATAAATAAAAACGATCAAGTTGCTTGCGAGATTCACGATTCTGATAATATAGCAACAAATTGCTCAAATTAGAATTAAAAAATAAGTTTGCTCGTTGATCGTTTTATTCGCTTTTTCTATATGTATTTTGTAAAAGCGTTGTGTTTTAAAAAATAAAAAAATATAAATACCTTGACAAGAGGTTGCGCGTTGTATATGGTCCCGTGGCAGATGTTGCACCCGTTTATAATGATACGGATGCAACCCATCTTCTTGTATCACGCGGCGCACAAAAGTCTTGAAACACAATTTTATCAACGCGCCGCACACTGTTTGTCGGATTATTTTCGAATTTGTTTAAAATTTCTTTCTCACGATTAATTTTCCGATGCACACCACGATGAAACTGCATTATATTTTGTCTCTGCACACCGACATATCCCGTATTTTTTGCACGCTGAACATATCTTAAAATTGTTTCAACCGTAGAATGTGCCTGGTTGGGAAATCTGTCTCGGTAAATATGGGCTGCATCAAATGCATTTTCGTGAGTATTGTCGTAACAGATTAGCATGTCTGTATACTCATTTGGTGTTAACCGCATTTTTTTAAATAAAATTGTGTGCTTAAAGTGGTATTCTAGTGTAGAAACATGAATTTTGCCCGGTTTTTGAAGCGCTGTACAAAAGAAACAAAAAATATTTTTACTATTCATTTTTTTATCATTTGTTTATTGATGTTTTATTACATAAAAAAATTAACCAAAAAAAAAAATTAAAATTCACAAAATTATGAACAGTCAAAGTGAGGGGTCTAAAAAAAAAAGGGTGCCTTGGCGTAAATGATTTCAACCCTTCTGGTAATCTGAAAAATAAAAAACAGACGGATTTTTCATTATTATAGATGTCGCTATTACATGACCCTTGAACAAGTAAAAAAAAATTTTTTTCATAAAATAGCGGTTGTTTAAAAAAAAAATTTTTTTTTTCATATTTTTTTAACAATTTCGAATTTTTAAAAAATACAAAATAAAAAGTTATAGCTTTGGGCAAGGTCCAAGTTAGAAAGGGATGTATAAAGAACATCCTCTCCAAATTTGAAGTAAATCGGTTAATTAGAACTCGAGATATCGTTACCGCCAGCTCAAAAAAAGTAGTTTCGAGAAAAACGCGTTCGAAGTTTTGAGACAAGTTTTCGGCAATTTTCTTTATATAATGGTACAGAATCCTTATATATTCTTAATCGGCAATACCTGCATCATATATGGAAACCTTCCTCTACTTCAAAATCCTCATTTTCTGATGTTCCCTGGTGAAGACGAGCAGTTCTACCCTCTTTTGAAGGCTCTGAAGTCCGGAGTTCCGAGCGCTCGATACGCGCATCGTTTCGTCGCGCTACAAAAGCATTAGCATCTGGGCCAATCGTGATTCCCATAACTTCTAACATTTTTAATATGGGTATAAAACCTTCATTAAAAATACTAACTGCGAAGAAAGTGGCAATTTCAACTGTCTTTGGTCCAGCGTGAATGTGCTTCGGAGCAAACGTCCATATTAACGAGTTTACAGATTCGTTATTATTTTGGGTTTCAGAACCCAAACATCGTTTCAATAAATTATCAGCTGATAAACTTTCGTAGATTGGTTTTATTACTCGTAAAACGTTGTCACTTAGAGGAGGATTTTCGTGATCAAATTCATCAATAGTGCCGTCTTCTATTGCCTTTAGATATTTGCACCAACTAGGCGAACAATTCATGTGTTAAGGATTTTCGTTGGTTGAAATTTTATGATAATAAGTTGCCCACACATCTCTCTTCATGTCTTCAACAGAATTTGGATTATGACGAATGGCCAAACCATAATATAAAGACAATTCATTGATTAGCTTATCAGTGAGTTTACCAGCGCCTCTGCCACCAATACCTTTATTCTCTTTTTTTGCTTTACGTAACCGTGAACCCATGCGTTTTTGAACATGCCCAACACACTCCTTTTTTCTACTATCGGGTTATCATCGTAAGGGTTTATATCAAGAATGCCTTTGAAAGTTTTTGAATCACCATCTCCGATATATCGGACATATTTGGCATTATGCTTGATTTCTGACCTCCCAAACATTTCAATTCAACCTCCATTTTTCCGGCGCTTCCTTTATGATTTATAGTACAGACTTTTTCATGCTCTTCGTACCAATCTTGATAAGTTTCGATGTCATTATTTTTTTTGTGTTTCCATAAATTACACCCTTGACAAAAACTTGATTTTACTACCGTATCAACAACTTTTTTACTGTACTTGCCGACGAGCGTAGTAACACCAAAGAGAGAATTAAAGCCTCGTTTTTTCCACGTGCCATCGCCCGAAACAGTCAAATGATTAGGATTAGCGTGAGGATCAGACTCTTCTATTAATTCCTTTTTTTCTCTTACGGCTTTTAAAATAACTAGATCATAAACCGCTGAAGCGGCCGTATATAAATTGTCAAGGCAACTGTAATATGTACCAATAGTCAAGCCTTGACAAATGTCCATTATACTACAAAATATGTTTATACCTTCTCTTCCAACTCCTAGCAATCTCATAGCTGCTACAATTCTACGATTCACTTCGAATGCTTTATTTATAAAGGGCGATGATTGAATATCTTACTTGCTCACACTCACATTGTAAAGCAATTTTGAACCCTAATCCACGAGCAGCTGCACGACTAAATTTTATTTCTTTCTTACATGTTGAACACAAGATCAATGTTGAAAGCGTGGTAAAAACAAAAAAAATTCTAAAATACAATAACCGTTATTATTATTAATAATAACTTCCTCATCCTGTGAATGTTTTAATTTTGCTGCAGATGCACTAGTGAAACTGGTTTCTGTTTCTGCAGTAAATTGATTACCGGAAAATTTTCTCTTTTTTGATCTGCATGGCCGTGAAGAACTAAATTTTGAAAATTTCTTATCCATGACACTATAAATAAATTCACAATTCTCAATTTACGAAATAATTTTTACTTAAAAAATTTTGAACACGTTGTCAAGGTTTAGCACTTCCATTTAGTACGAAGGTTGGCTCAAAACTAACTTAAAATAAAACTAAAAGGAGAATATTCCAGCAAAACTCGTTTCTATGGCTTTCAATTAAATATAAATTTCAGAGAAATACTATACAATAAAGATTTTAAGAGAGTTATTAATCCGTAACGATCCGGGAACGCTTACCGTCTTTTGTTCACTAATGCAAATATGACTGGAACCGATGCAACGTCACAAAAACAGCTATAACTTATTAAATAATAGGAATTTTGAAAAATTCTTTTAATGGCATATTCTTGAATGTCTACACTTTCGGAATATCAAAAAAAAAAAATTTTTTGATTTTTTCAAAATTCTACACTAGAATACCCCCTTAAATGTTTCTCAATATGGTCGTACAACGAAGCACTCGACTATTAAGAAAAACAACAATTTAAAATTATAAACATTGTTTGTGCTGCTTTTGTAACAAAGCGCCTAATACCATAACTAATAATTTTAATACTGGTCGGTAAATAAGTACAACTTTTGCGTGTTAATTCCCATTAATAAAATTTTTTTTTTTTTTAATAATTTTTGTTAAATTTTTATTTTTTCGTATTAAATTGACCACTCGCCAGAGTTGTACGCCGGCCGCCGTCACAACACCACGAACGCCATTTTTGATGGTCAGTGTACACTAATAAGAAAATTGATGGTATTGAAATAGTCATTTGAAATCTAGACTACGTGAGTGTCAAATAGGATATTAGAGAATTCATTAAATGTCGGATTAAAAACGACACGTAGAAAAAAACCGACATATACGAGCGCCATTCGATTCTAATAATTTTGATAAGTAAAACAAAGCTGAAGAATATAATTTCGCCAGTGGATACGGCACAAAGAAACTTAAGTACCAAAAACAATTTGTACTACGGAACAAATAGACTATATATCCCATTACCGATTGTAACATAATGGCAATCAACAATGGTTTCTTTCGGCCAATTCTATCAGCCATTATACTAAAAATTAAATTGCCAACGAGCACACCAAACATTGTACAAGATTGTGCAAAATTCGCTAACTGCTGCCTATCATATACCAAATTCTACTCCGTTATAATACTTTTTTAAATATTTGTTTTTTATTTTGGAAATCAGTGCAGTTTTTTATAGTGCCATTTTCAACGTTAACCTCTTATTGTATCTGCATGGATTCGTTAGTTGCTGACTTAGGAGCGATACATGTGAAATCAATGAGCGGTGCAAGAAATATTATAAAAAGCTAATGCCACAGCTACAAGAAACTTGACAAGAGAGATTGCTACAGCGATGACGATATGCCATAAGTTCATGGAGTCTGTAGGTATTAGCGTGACGTGTGGATAGTGAATTTGGCTTAAAAATGAACACTCAGCTTTAAGGTTTATTTACAATGTATTTACACTATTATATACAGTTATGTTTGTAATTCGATTAAATCGCACCCACTGGTGCTTTTTACAAAAAGATAGGCGTGTACGCCTTACACTTTGCGCTCTCTGTAAGAGATATGTGGGGCCGTGAGCGTGACTCTAATAGGGCCTCATTTGTCGTCCCCTGGTAGTCGTGGGGGTTCCACGTCTGAGGACAAGATGGTGGCCCAGGGATCGCACTGGACCCCACACTCGTTCACTATTGGAGCGTGTTGGATGGCTCTTTCCACAGTGCTAGGCCCGCACTGTATGCCTCGGTCCGTACGCGCTGGTGGCGTGGGCGGAACCGGTGAGAGAGGCTCAGCTACTTGATTCCAGCGCGGGCTGGTATAGCGCCAGATCCTTACGTCCCCAGGAGCCAAGAAGATCCTTGGCGGTCTTGTTAGACTCGGTGGCGTAAAGTTCGCTAGCTGTGGCTTCCACTCGAGTAGCTGCAAGTGTGCGTGTCGTGGCGGCTTCCGGAACCCTGGTGGCCGTAGGATGCCGGCCAGCGGCTGCTGGGGCGGGAAGACTTCCACTGACACTATGCGAGGAGTCTGTGCTTCTTCCACCGGAGGTGATGGCGGACTCTGCGGTACTGTCTCCGGTGTGAGAGCAGTCTTCTTCTTGCGGCTCCTCCTGGTGCGCTTACGCTTGGCCCCGGTCTCTGGGCTCTTGTCTGCGATGGCCGGTGGTAGCGGCATACGGCTGCGTTTTGGTTCGCGGCAACGACTACTGCCTCGTTGTCTGCACAGTGCTCGGCGGAGCACTACCTCTTATTACGAGAAGTGTGCGTCTTATTGAGCACTACGAATGCGTATTCAAAAGGCGATCTCACTATCGAAGATAGGCGATGTCGGGAGCTTCCTCGGTGCCGCTTATATAGCCGTCCTTGCCGCACCTGACTCTTGAGAAAGCTCTCGTTTTCCGCGCCGCCTGGCGGTCGCGGTTGTTACTCGCTGGGCCCGGAGCTTTTTCTTCCGCAAGCTTCCGGGCCTTCCGGCATACGCCGGTGTATGTCGGGCTGCATTCCTTGTGGCGCGCCGTGTGTCGGCTGTCAATTTGTCGACTCGGCCGCCACAGAGCCCATAGCTTTTTGAACAGAATCGCACCGGGGCCGGTGCACGGGGTCCGTTCTTCGGAACCATTGAAAAAAGAGAGAAAGTTTTCGGAGGCTCGAGAATACATAAAATAGATATAACATATGCGAATTACAAAGGCTTTTGTCTATTCGGCATAGAGTATTAACCCAACGCTAAGGTCAACGGCCGCGATATAAACAGAACATACAAAAGAAAAGTAAATATCGAACGAGACAAAGGAAACGAGACAAATGCTATTGCATATAAATTTGGGTGAATCCCAAACATACCACCCGCCTCGCAAAAGTATAACGCGAAATTACAGCAAAGTTTTGTGTAACAGGAAAACGCTAATCGCAAAACAAATTAATTATAATTAGAAGATCGAGTCGGCGGTAAAACCACGAAAGATTGAACGCAATACAATTCAGTCAACGCGAATATACATAAAAACACGGACAATTGACAAAATTGCCATACGCAATCGAATCACGCAGCGAGAATGAGATGCGAATGAAAACAACACAATAAAGTCCGCGTGCGGATCACAATGCGGTTATGAACTGTACAAAAAAATGAGACAAGATGAATTAATTGTCGGAAGACTCCGATTCAGAGAAGCCCACTTCAAGGAGAAGCACAATCTTTACAATCGGCCTAGTAAATGAAAACCGGGCCGTACGCACGGAGACAACACGCACACCTCCATCGCTTCCAGGGTGCACTGCCGTGATCCGAGCAGGAGGCCACCGTGCAGGAGTAGAGAGCTCGATCCTCAATAAACACAGCTGACCAACAGCGGGAGCGAGCGTAGGAGAGCACCATTTTGGTCTAGACGAAACTCCCTGGAGATACTCCTTCGACCACCGCTTCCAGAACTGATCTTGCATTCACTGGACCTCCTGCCAACGAGCGAGGTGATTGACAGAAACGTTTAAGAGTGAGAGCTCTGGAATACTCAGAGGAGCAGACCCGATTAGGAAATGTTCGAGCGTCAAGGCAAAAAAATCACCTGGGTTATTGCTCAAAGGGAAGAGGGGCCGAGAATTTAAGTACGCCTCTACCTCAGTCAAGAAAGTGGTCATCTCCTCGAACGTCAAGGTCGACTCGCCAATGACCCGTCTAAGATGGTGCTTCACCGACTTTACAGCTGCCTCCCAAAGTTCACCGAAGTGAGGAGTGACAGGAGGGTTGAACGGCCACTGAATTTGCTCCTCCCTCAGAGCACGAAAAATGGAGCTCGACTCCTTGTTTCCAGCCTTGAAAAGTCGCCGAAGCTCGGCCTTGGCTCCTGCAAAATTAGTGCCACAGTCGCTGTAGATTGACTGTGGCAAGCCTCTCCGCGAAATAAATCGCCTGAAGGCTGCCAAAAACGCCTCTGCCGTGTAGTCAGACACCAATTCCACATGCACAGCGCGAGTACAGAAGCATAAAAAACGACAATGAATGCCTTGGAGGCCTTGAGTCCTTTCTCCTTGGAGATCCGCACCAAGATAGGACCGGCATAATCTATGCCGATGTGAAGAAAAAGCCGTGAAGGCCGGGGGATCTGGCGGCGGGGAGATCAATCATGATCTGCGGTGATACTGCCGCCCGCCATCGCGCACACCGCACGCAACGAAAGATGTGTCCTTTGACCAATAACCGACCTCCAGGCACCCAATAACGCTGGCGAAGAAGTCCCAGGGATTGCTGCACACTTCCATGCAAAACTCGAGCGTGACAGGAAGACACAACCAGTTGTGTGAAATCTGAGTCTTTTGATAGAATGACAGGATGCTTCTCATCGTAAGACAGCAAAGAATGTCGCAATCTTCTACCTACTCGCAACAATCTTCAATCATCTAGAAATGGAATCAGCTTGACAAGGGAGTGGCCGGGAAAGACCTTTTACTGAAGCAATCAATTTCATCTCGGCCGAGAAATGCGCAGTCTGGGTCATGCGCATCCATGCAGTTAGGCTGCGTTGAAGCTCGTCAACAGATAGCTTCAAGGATTCAAGGGCCATCGCAACGCCCCCCGACCTTGTTCACCGGAGACACCAGGCAGAGACACGCAAGAGCTTTGACAGCGAAAAAAACCTGCGCAACAATTCGGAATCACCTAACTCACCAATGGCATCACAATGATGGCTCTTAACCCGAACCTCGGGCAAATCAGCGTCCTCCATCGCAATATTCGCGTGAGCCACCCAATCAGAAGAACCAGATAGCCAAGCGGGACATCTTCACCACAGCTTTAGTGATTTAAGCTCCTCAGGATCTAGCCTTCAGGAGGCGCAGTCAGTCGGGTTGCTAGTACCGTCTACGTGATGCCAAATGGCATCCGGCAAGGTTTGCTGCACCTCCGACACTCGGTTGGCCACGAAGGTTGTCCACCGCGAGAAGTGACGCCGTATATATCCCAGTGCGACCATGGAATCGGACCAGAAATGAATCGGGGCAGTTGCAACGCCTAACTGACAGAGCAAATGCTTGGCCACTTTCGTTAGCAACACGGCCGCACACAATTCGAACCGAGGAATGGAAATCTGCTTCAGAGACGCCACGCAAGTTTTTGCCTTTACCAGAGTAGAGTTCTACTCAAGGTCCCTAAACAGACGAGACCGAAGGTAAAGCACGGCGCAAAGGCCCACTCCGAAGCGTCGGCGAATCCGTGTACTTCGAGTTCGCCGCGCTTATTCATTCTGAGCCAGCGAGGGATACGCAGCTCAGCCAGCATAGGGATAGCCTCCACATATCTTTGCCAGAAGATCTCGTCATCTTCAGACAGGGCAGCGTCCCAATCTAATCCCTTCAGCCACAGTCCCTGGATGAAAATCTTCGCCCTCATCACAGCGGGCACCAGCCATCCCAAGGGATCAAACAATTGCGCCGCCTGCGCAAGTACCGTACGTTTCGTAATTCATTCTGCCGGCTGCATCTGTATGCTGAAAGAAAAGTCGTCCGACTTAAAATGCCACGGTAGCCCAAGCGTCGCATGACTGGTCTGAGGATCCCAAGTCTGGACTCCCGGCAAAGACAGATCCGTAGCAGGAATACAATCAAGCAGGCAAATATCATTAGCGGCCCATTTTTTCAGCGGGAACCCGCCCGCCAAGCACAGCTCTCGCAGTTCGTATAGCCTTCGGGACGCTTTCTCTAAAGACTCACTGCCCGATAAAATGTCGTCCACATACGATTCTTCTACTAACGCTTTTGCACAGAGAGGGAAGCGAGCATTTTCGTCTCGTGCAAGTTGTCGCAATGCACGGATAGCCAGAAAAGGCGCTGATGTCAATCCGTATATGACGGTGTTCAGCCTATATTCTCTGACAGGCTGAGAGCTGCATTCCCGCCAAAGAATGCGTTGTAGGTCGCGATGGTCAGAATGCACCTCATGGGGCACCGCGAGTCGCGCATTCTCTATAAGTAATAGAGTGTCTTTCTCAAGTTGGGTTACTGGTTGTCTGGCTTTAACCTTCAGGCTAATAAGCCTGAACCAGTAAAGCGCTGTAGCGTAATAGTTCAAATACTCTGGTAAGAGTCTTCTGAGTATTAAAGTCGTCAGCAACAAATTCAGCGTAACACAATCTCAATATTTCAATAAGCGTTGGTGCTGATGGCTCAAATCGAGTATCGTTGCTAGCTTCTCTAACGGACATTGACTCTACAAAAATGCTATTCCGCGCCGAGTCCTCATTATTAGGTTGGATGTCTTTCGACAAACTCGCCTCCAGTCTTGTAGGCTGGTTTATTGTTTTAGGGAGTACTCGTCGGGGTTTGCCCGTAAGCTTTGGACGCAACCTTTGGTTGTTGAGTTCCCGCTTGTTGGCGGGGAAGCAATACTGCTTCTGGGTTTTTCTGATTCTCAGGCCTTCCGCGATATGGTCGGCGTTGCTGTTGTTGCATTTGGTCGTGTTGCTGCTGTTCAGCGTCCATAACTGGGATTGGTTAGGTCGATTTCAAAATGGAAGCTTTGTTAAAGCTTAAAAAGTAATTTCCTCGGTTTTGCGAACTTCGTTCTACAAGAAAATTGGGAGGATGCACCTCAACTTGGCGGTACATCTTCTCTATGTCCGCTGAAAAGACGAAAGCGTGTTTGCGCCACCGCAGCAACACGTCTGCCAGTGTCGGTAAAAGATTGGGGCCAGCCAAAAAGCTTTTGTTGAGCGATAAGCTTCCGGTCAATTCAGCGGAGCCATTAAATACAACGCGGAGCTTTGCCGTTGGCCCGCTGTCCTTGAAAACTTTATGGTGCGGAAGAAAGCATGCTCGTACTGATTCCGTCGCGTCCTTCGCGAGCGACATGTGCCTCAAGTGTTCATACTCCCGCATGAACGCAATGTACCGCTTTTTAAACTCCGGGTTTTGCGCAAAACGACGCTTTATCTCGGAGAGAGCTCGGTGAGCCAAGGCACGTGTGCCTTTAAGGTCCAAAACCGCCTCACGTAGTGGACGTCGCACAATGTATTTCCCGGACGCGTTACGCAAATGAAATAATTCGAAAAATTCGTTGCATTTTACGTCTTCCGCGGACACTACAGGCTGATTTTCCGGCAATTTCTTCTGTTCTCAGAATCGACGCACCAATGCCGACAACGGATCACCCATCGCGTAACTCATACCACTGCTTGCAACAGTGCACTTCTCGTGTCTCACCGGGCCGGAGACGATCCAACCAAAACTAGTTTCCTGGGCGATGGGTTCAAGCGGCTTTTTCTTCCTCCCTGCACTATTCCCGGTCGCAAAATCGCGGCAAAGACATCTGCACCGAGCATCAATTCAAGTTTCTCGCTCGACATAAAGTCTCGGTCAACCAGCGTTATACCGCAGAGATGCGGCCACTCGCGAACGGCAGCACTTGACAAACCGGCATAAACAGTCAATTTAGGCATTATTACCACGCGAATATTTAAATCAGTCTCACCAGAGAGCGAAGAAATCCGCAGATTAACCCTGCCGCGGGCTACTCCAGTCTGCCGGTCGCCAACCCCAAAGATTGCAACGCTCACTCTCTCCCTCGGCAGCCTCAACTGTTGCATCAAACTCTCCATCACCAGCGACGTCTCTGATCCTTGATCTACTAACGCGCGGACGTGATGAGTCACGTCAGATTCATATCTTGAACGGCTACACGAGCTGTGGCCAAAAGTACTGCAGTCCTTTCGTAGAGTTCCTGAGATACCTGGTGAGCTAGTGCACCAGATGCAGCTTCACGGCCCTCACCAATCTGCGCGCGACGTGCATCATGCAAGGCTGTGTGATGTTTCTTATCGCACACAGTGCATGTGCGCCGAGACAGGCAGTCGACAACCCTGTGTTTGCTTAAGCAATTCAAGCACACCCCATTAGCAAGAACGAACGCATTGCGGTCTTCAGCGCTCTTCTTCTTGAACGCAGAGCATCACAAAGTGATTCTTTCTGCACAAGAAGCACCTTTTCCGTTCGGATTTTACGTAATCCTTGCGTGTAAGATGAGCTCTCACAGATTTTCCTCCTCGCTCACTGGCCCTGATTTCCGAGGACGGCTTCTACGGCCGCAAAATCTCCGGAGTATGCAGCCGCTTTTCCAAGAACCGTATTAGATCCTCATACGAAGGCGGGACAGTACTCTTGCCAGTCAAGGACTCCCACTTCTTCCGAGATTTGGCGTCGAGCATCTTTACCGTGATGAAGACGAATAGATCTTTGCTAGAAGTGATGGGGCGGTTAATACTCGCCAATGAACTCACAGTCCCAGTCATGGCGTGGTACAGCTTGCATAAGTCGCTGGCCGACTCGGCTTTCATTTTTGGCAACGCTGTATAACTGGGGAAAAAAGACCGAACGAGCAATTTTTTGTTCTCGTAAAACTCGCATAACGCTTTTCAAGCAGGAGCAAAGTTTTCTGCGGTCAGCTGGTATTGTCGTAAGAGCTGCTGAGCATCGCCCTTTAAACTTGATTTGAGATAATGAAATCGAGATACGTCGGACATCGTGAGGTTGTCTATGATGAGCAACTGGAACAGATCTCGAAACTCTAGCCAATCTTCGTAGCGCTTCAAAAATGCCGGAATGTGCACTTTTGGTAATGGCGCTTGAGCTGGGTCCTGCACTACTGTCTTCGGCGCAGCTTCATGTCTTTAACCCTCTCTAGGGCTTCCTCCATATCATCAAATCAGCCTTTTGACTCAAGAAGGTTTCTTCTGCCCTGTCCAAGGCATTAGACTGGTGGTACTCACTTGTTCGGAGTTCCTCCCAATGCTCGTGGCAAAGCTTCTCATGGTGCTCTTCAAACTTCTTCCATTTCTCATTTAACGATTGAATTGATGCTTTGATCAGCGCGGCATTGATTCGCTTCGCGCCCAATGTTTTAAGATTAGCTATCGTACGGCTCATGCGTCCTTCAAGATCCAGCTGATCTCGCAACAGTTTCTCCATTATGAAAATTTACGACCACGCGAAACGAATGTAATCACGAAATCGCCGGAACCTCGAGAATCCGGCTCAAAGGACCAAAAATGTTCTAAACTGGTCGGAAATTTCCTTTCAATTTTCGAGGAGAAATACGAAGAATTGCAGACAGTTTATTTTCACCTTGAATAGATATGTTTATTCAAAAGAAGTCCAATTCTCGACACAAAGAAAAGAAAAGAAAACAGAAACACGAATCGTCGAAGCGCAACGAATACAGATTATAATGAGACAAGCGATCTCACAAAATAATAATTCGACGAACTGCACGCGGTAATTAAACGCTTCCGATCGAACTCTGACACACTGGTGGTGCGCGAGACGCGAACCCCCTTTTTATACAGTAAAACCTTCGAGAAAGTTCTCGAAAGCTCGAGAATACATAAAATAGATATAACATATGCGAATTACAAAGGCCTTTGTCTATTCGGCATAGAGTATTAACCCAACGCTGAGACCAACGACCGCGATATAAACAGTACATACAAAAAAAAAGTAAATAAGCGAAGCGTCGAAAAACATATCCACATCGAAACCAACGAAAGAAAGTATCGAACGAGACGAAGGAAACAAGACAAATGCTATTGCATATAAATTTGGGTGAATCCCGAACAGAGGCAAATTCAATGATATACGGGATATTTTAATTAAATAGCTTTACTGACTTAATTACACGTCTTTTATATATCACTTCCACCACATATCGTACTATTTCTAACTACACGCGTCCTCGTGTCCGCGAGGTGGGTTTGTTCGGTACGCCCCCGGATTCATGTTACAGACGTGATACTAGTGACGATCACCGCGTATGATTATTTGACAGCAACTGCCCGCGAGCGGTGACTTACTGGTATTTAAATGATATCCGAATCTTTACTGTCAGCAGGTTGCATGGCCGTAACTCGGTTACCGGACCAAAGCAACCTCAGCCATTTCGGCAGGTTTCGCAACCTTTTCTTCTTAATTATTACTTTTATTATCTTTTTCGATTAAATGTAAGTTGCTGGTACAATCTTCTTCGAATTATGTTGCGAAATCTTATGCTGTGCTACTTTTATTGTTGTAGCGGGGTTTGGGTTACAACATCCCTTCCCCCTAGGAAGAAGAAAGGATTGGGTGTGTTATGACATCTCAATCTTATCTTCCTTAAATTTTCGCATTTTTTTTTAATTTACAGATGTTTTACCAGTATTTTTATGTCCGGGATTTCTTTATTTTTTTTCTGCATTTTTAATCGGGGTATTTCTTTAATTTCTTTATTTTGTTTTTGTACTCTTATCCTAGTGGGCTGGATAGATTTGGTCGTCTCTTTATTTTTCTGTTTTACATATTTTTATTAATACTGACGCGCTCAATGTTATTATTATTGCTACGCATAGTGTGGCGCGTGTACCCGTGGTATACAAGATGTTCCAAACATACGTATGGAGCCGGTAAGGGAAGGTAGAACTCGCTAAGACAAAGCGAAAAGTCTTATACTATTTTGCAAAATTCTCAATAGTTATTGAGAAAAAAATTAATTTGTCTAACGCAAAAGCGACAAGGAAGCTACGCGTAAGTGAGCGCGACAGGAAAATGGCTAGGAATGGCGCGCTTGTCACGCTCACTCACGCGCAGCTACCTTGTCGCTCTTACGCCTATACATTTTATACATTAAAATTTTTTTCTCTCAATAACGTTTGAGAATTTTCTAAAATAGTATAGAACTTTTTTACTTATATTTCCGATATCTTTCTAAATCCGCGGTGGTGTACACTTGAGGCGAGACACCCTGTGTAATGGTGCACCCGGCGATGCACCGTTCCGGCCACAACATCGGCCGGCGGGGACCCGGGGCGCGGTGCGCCCCAAACTTTATATTATTTAACAGCCGGAATAGAACGGCAGCGCGTAGCCGTCCATCCGCGGACTTAGTCGAGCTCTCCCAAGCGCCGCCGAACCGCGCCGTCGACGTCGAGGCCCGTCGTTTCCGAGCGCGCCGCTTCCCGGGGCCTTGGCGCCACGCGTCGGGAGACGTCACGAGCCCCGCTGAGCCCCGGCAACCCTGCGCCGTCACTTTTTATGTATAAAAAGTCGACGCCAGGACTCAGCGGCACTGTCCCGATCCGTTCGCTCTCGAGCGAACATCCGATCCTAGAGCACGAACTACGGAGTGAAGCAATCTTCGTCTCGGCCAGGAACTCCTGGCGCTCACGATCCTTTCGTTCCGATCTACGAAGTACGCACAACTAGCTCGTGGGGTGGAGCGCACTTCGCCTCCTTCGAGGACTCTCGATCCTACGTCTGCGTTACGGATAGCTCAAAACACGAAAGATCCCGTCGCACCGTCGTGATTTACGGGGTGGAGTGCTCTCCGTCTCGGCCAAGGACTCTTGGCTAACGACACCGGTCAAGGTGCACCCTGTTCCAGCGATTTACGTATCATTCGCGATCCGCCGAGTAAAATTACTGTACCGCGCGCATTGAACGAACCGCGCCCATCGCGATCAGTGTAACGCGGGCCCCGCCCGCCGTTCCGCGCTCGAGTCCCGCGTATCGTCGGTCCTGTCGAAAAGGATCGCTCCTAGATCTCTGATCCGCGCCGAAGACCACGCCCACCGATACGCGACACCCACCGCGCCTCACGTGGGGCATCCGCGACCATCCGCGAATTATCACCTAGCGCACGCGTCGTATCGATTATGATCTACGGATCCGACGGACCCGCCGCGTAATTATACTCGCGTCCAACTCGCACTACATCTTTGTATTCATCTACGTGTATTTATATCGACGTCGCTTGAATAAGCGTCCGTCGCTGTTATCTAATAAATTGTCTTCTTTCGTTACTGAATTTCGTCTCGATGCATTTACGACCTATTCACTCGAATCCTGCATCCCGACGAGTGTCCCGGACTTGCTGGCCCGACATTCAAGGCACGCGACGCAAGCAGGTCGTTTCACCTGTATAATTATTAACAAACATTAATAAATATTTATATTGATATTTTTATTTGTATATGTATTGCGCCTTTCTCTTCCCGTTTCTCCTCTGTGATCCCTGCGACCCGGTGTTGGTGCCGGTACCAGTAGCGGTTCCGGTGCTTCTAAAGCACATCGCCTCTTACGGCGACGTGTCTGATACCACCGACGTCGTTCTGCTCTGAAATCTTAGAAAATGTAATGTTACGTCTCCAACTCCACATCTCTTTTTTTTTCGACACATATTAGAGAATTTAGTTAAGAGGAAGTATACCGTACTCCATTAAAGCACAAAAAAAGACTTTAGAACCTTCCAGAAAGACAATTTTATAACTAGAAATATCCGGTGTTCGGGGAAAAAAAAATACCTTCGCTGTAACAGCGTAGCGAGCCGGTGCCGTGTTGATCACGCCGCGCTCGCGTGCCGAACAGCTGGCTTCGTCGCTAGCCGCGGCGTCAATATTTTCGGCGCGACTTGGTGTATATCGAGATCGTTATGCCGGTAAAATTCGTCTGGAACGATCGAGATCGTTCCACCCGTATTCCGGCGCCGGCACTTTCCAGAAAATGCGAGAACATTACGCGGTATAAAAGGAACGGCATTTTTCCGTGCCGCACAGTCGACTCTAAAGCAGCGTGCGGATTCCCCGTTATAGTTTCAGTCTGTCAATCGCTCGACACGTCGAGTTCTGTAAGACAGGTGTCTTGAGTAGATCGCGTGCGACACGTTTAAGTTTTTGCGACACTGTCGCGCGTTTCAAAACATTTTTTTTGTACTAGAACTAAATATATAGATTTTGCGTAATTGAAACCCGTCTTTTCACACATCCGGTATTACCATACGTTTGGAAAAAAAAAAAGAATAAAGAAAAACATATAACAAATTGTAAACTTGACGCCAACGAAAACCAGACAATAGAAACTTGTCTGGACGCGACACAAAAAATCAAACTTAGGCCCATAAATATTTCCAACTTTCATCAAACGTATGACCGTAGGTAAAAGGATTTAAGAAGAAAAAGTAACTTTCCGAGTTGTAATTACGCCGTGGATTTCAAGCTTTAGAAAAACCAAGGGCGCGAGAGGCCCACAATTACAAGAATGTGTCGTACGGACAAAAGTCATAAAAATTCAGGCAACAAAATGTGAGGTGCCTATAATAAAATTCTCTAACCGTTTTTTTTCTAAAAATGTTAGAAACATTCTGAAAGGTTCGTAGAGGATGACTCGCTAAAGCGGAGCTTTTTATAAACCTTTATTTCAAAAACCAATGGATATCGGGAACTTTTCACCAAAATCTAGAAACTAAGAGCGAAAACTTAGAAAGGACTCCGCACATATCTTATGGAAAATAGCTCTCGGTTAAATTCGCTCAAATTTTGCTATCTTCTAGAATTTGTTATTCTGAACAAAAGTTTCCATGACCGCAACAAGATCTGACGAGCCGTTTTTGCTCTATAAGGGTTCGAGTATCGGTAATAATAGTTTAATCGTAAACGTATATGAGACTATTATTACTATTCTTTTCGAATTACAGTACTTTTTGAGTTAATTGTTAAAGTACAATGAAGTTCCCAGCTCTTAGCATTATCCAGAATCAACGACATGGACGTGGCGGGAATCTGATCTCTCATGTGTACATGTATATGTGTGCATATAAATGTATATATATATATATATATATATATATATATATATATATATATATATATATATATATATATATAGGTGTCCGAAATATTATTAGCAATATTAAAACTGTGGGTAAAGAATCAGATTTGGAGACGAAAAGTCCTTTACGAATTTGTATAATTCGTAACCATTATTGAAAAAAAAATTAATTTGTCTAGCGCAAGAGCGACAAGAAAGCTGCGCGTGAGTGAGCGCGACAGGCGAATGGTTAGGAATGGCGCCGTCGCCTGTCGCGCTCACTCACGCGTGGCTTCCTTGTCGCTCTTGCGCTAGACAAATTAATTTTTTTCAATAATGGTTACGAATTTACAAATTCGTAAAGGACTTCGTCTCCAAATCTGATTCCCTATCCACAGTTTTAATATTGCTAATAATATTTCGGACAATAAGGTGTCCCAGACATAACGAAGGATACTGGGAGGATAGAATTGATTGAGACAAGTAGAAAAGTTCCGTACCATTTTGCAAAATTCTCAACCGTTATTGAGAAAAAAATTAAAATGTATAAATTGTATAGGCGTAAGAACGACAAGGATGCTGCGCGTGAGTGAGCGCGACAGGCGACGGCGCCATTTCTAGCCATTCGCCTGTCGCGCTCACTCACGCGCAGCTTCCTTGTCGCTCTTACGCCTATACAATTTACACATTTTAATTTTTTTCTCAATAACGGTTGAGAATTTTGCAAAATGGTACGGGACTTTTCTACTTGTCTCAATCAATTCTATCTATCCTTCCTGTATCCTTTGTTATGTCTGGGACACCCTGTATAATTGCTACATAACAATTAGGTTAATTTGTAACAGCTTTGTAACATTTTAGTTACATGTTATGTTTCAGTTATATAACTGCAATATCTGATGAGTGAGAAATTACAACTAACGTGAATGTTACATGTAACGCACACGTTATGTTATTTGTTACATTACGTTTTATTACGGTAATGTTATAGTTACATATTTGTGTTTGCTGGATTAGAAGCGATCCACGCCTAATAGCATTGACTCTGCCTCAGCTTTTTTGTCGCTTAGCGATTGTCCGATTCCCTTTTCCTCCCTATCCGTGTCTTTTACCTTCACTAGACCCGCCGAAAGAAAGATCTGCCAATCGATAAGCGGCGTGGATCGCTTCTAAAAGACCGCGCTCTTATTCGTTCGGTTATAAAAATTCGTATAAATGTTAAGATCGCGAATTCGACAAATTGGTGCTAAACTTTTCTAAATATATTCCTAATGTCTACCTACACCCGAGAGATTTTCCGCATTTCGCGGGACACCCTGTATAGATAGTGATATTGTTAAATTTAATTGCTTTTGTTATAAGTGGAAAAATATAGTAATAATAATAAAGTAATAATATTAATAATCATAATAATAACTACTATTTATAAATAACTTTATAAACAATTATTGTTATTTTTCATATTGTATTTAATTGAAAACTTTTTAAATTTGAAGGATATCCATGACATTTCCACGTTCAGTCCAAGATCATCATTATCTTTGACGGATGAAGCCAAACATGATTTTTTATTACACCTAGAAGGGCAAACAATGTACGACACTCAAGATTATAAATGTACACAACAGGTAAAATGGTGTATACAACGTTGAGATGACATATAAAATGTCCTCATATATTTTGAATGTTATTTTGTAATACTTATATTAATGTGCACTTTTAATCTGAATGTAATAAAAACTTTTCTACTTTTTTAATGCATGTATATCTATTTTCTATTTTTACTTATTATTTTCATATATTCTTTTTTTTGAATGTGTTTTTCCTGATTTCTATTTTTTTTTTTTTTTTTTTTTGGGCTATGTGGGATTTTGTTTATTTTGTATGATTTTGTTTGAATGTTTTTTTTATCATATTTTGATTGTTTCATGCTTTTATATACTGTTGTTTATTATTTTTATATAAAACTTATATAAAATTATATTCTGTTACAGGGACGCCAATATACAGCGGAACAGAAGACCCTTGCATTGATATTGTACAAGACAATGGGAAAGCGTGCATACACGCGACTTCGGAAAATTTTTATTCAAATTTCTGCTATTAAAACTTTACAATTGGTGCTGAATAAGATACCATTGTCCCCTGGGTTGAACCCTTTTATCTTGAGACATTTGAAGCACGTTGCTTTAAATATGTCAGTGAAAGAAAAGGTGTGCATCCTTATGTAGGACGAAGTATCTATACAACCTAAACTCACTTATAATATCCTAAAGGATATTATATGTGGTTTTGAGGATTAGGGCACCAATCATACAAGCAAAATAGCAGATCACGCGTTGGTTTTTATGTTACGGGGATTAGCTTCGGGTTGGAAAATGCCAATATCGTTTAATTTTTGTCAAAGGCAAACTAATACCTCTCAACTTATTCGGTGCGTTAAGGAGCATGTATCAAAAATCAATAATGCAAGTTTTTCATTGTATACGGTTTTTCGTATACGGTTTGCGATCAAGAGTCGTCAAATACGGCAGCCATCCACGAGCTGCTGCAACAGACACACATGAAACGTGATCTACAGAATAGGAAACAAAGTATTTATAAAACTTTTGCATGTTAAAAGTAAAAATACTTTATATTCACTTTGTTAATTCATTTTTCTGTTTAGAAGACAAACTTTTGAAGTGGGGAAAGCAGAAATTGTTCCACTTTTTGATCTGCCCTATCTTATTAAATATATTCGTAATAATTTATTAACAAAGGATCTCGTTCTAAATTGTGACAAAAAGAACATAAATGCAAACGAAATTGTAACATGGGACGTTATTAAGAAGGCCTGGATAATTGATAGAAATATTAATATAATTCGTCCACAATTAAAAAAAATAACAAAACGTCACATTATTGAAAACAAAATTAATAAAATGCGGGTAAAATATGCAACACAAGTTTTAAGTGGAACAATGGCTAGTTGCATTGAAACGTTGACAAGAGCTTAATGTAAGTATTAACATAAATATATGTATTGTAAAATAGATACATAATATATAAATTGTGTAAATAATACTATAAATGTTTTGTTGCAGGTACTGTTACCATCGACGATGAGAAGCTGGAAATTTCTCATGAAGAAGGAATATCTACAGCAGAAGCAGTTAATTTCTTCAACAACTTATTCGATTCCGTGAATGGCAGCGCGAAATATAATATTGACGAAGTCGAGCTACGTAGTCCGGTTATTGAAGGTAGTTTACATCACGAATTTTGGACAAATGCGAAACAAAAATTAAAAAATATTAAATACGTAAATATAATTTCGCGTAATCTTGTAACAATTCCGACTCTGGCTAATTGGATTTTAACTTTAAATGGGTTTCAGAAATTGTGGTTTATTTTGCGAAAAACATTTCATTATAATAAATTCATTACGCGTTATTGTAATCAAGATCCGTTAGAAAATTTTTTTGGCCAAATTAGAAGTCACGCTGCGCGATACAATAACCCAATTCCAAAACATTTTAAAGACACTTTTATAACTTTATTAATCAGTAATTTAAAATCGGTATCTGTAGCTGGAGAAAATTGTGAAGTTAACGTTGATGATCATATGTTATGTAACTTAGAATATTATGTAGATAATTCGCGTATTGATGATAACATTAATATTAATAATAGTAACGAGGAATCAGATTTAATTTCTGAACTTAACATTACAGAAAATTCTATTATCGCGTTAATTTTTGATCATTCGGAACTAATTATTTCAAAAATTTTAAAACAACTTAACATTTACTCATTTTGCGAAAGTAGTGCCAAAAGTCGAAAATTTACCGTTTGTGCTAGACAAATTGTTACCGCGGTTAATAAATTGTTGCGAGTAAAATGTTATTGGCGTAATATATTTAAAATGATTGTAACGCATTTTGATAATTGGAATATTAAGGTAGATTGGATAGAATGTGATGAACACAGAGAAATTTTTTTTAAAGCTATGGTTAAAGTTATCGGACTTAATAGTATAACGTCGTGGTGCAAGGCAAAAAATAAATTTATTGTTATTGAAGATAATTTAAATGCAAAAATTGTTAGTAATATTAAGAATAGTAAAGTTTTACACGAGAAATTTTTACAAAATTCGTGTAACGTCTGTAAATTAAAAAAAAAACTTAAATTGTAAAATTAGAAATGTTCGGAAAAAAATGTATTATACAGGCTGTCCCACTCCATATTGACAAACTCTTAAAGTTAGATAGGTTTCGTGAACACAAATCAATAAGTCCTTTGCCGTTTTGCAAAATTCTCGATAGTTATTGAGAAAAAAATTAATTTGTCTAGTGCATTAGCGACAAGGAACGTACGCGTGAGTGAGCGCGACAGGCGACGGCGCCATTCCTAGCCATTCGTCTGTAGCGCTCACTCACCCGTAGCTTCCTTGTCGCTCTTCAGTTACATATTTTAATTATTTTCTCAATAACTATTGAGAATCTTGCAAAACGGCAAAGGACTTATTGATTTGTATCCACGAGACCTATCTAACTCTAAGAGTTTGTCAATATAGGGTGAGACACCCTGTATATAAATACTTTATAAACTATTATGAATTAAATATAGGAAAATAGCCTTTTTTCAAAAAAATAATAATAATAAAAATAAAAGTGTAAAAACAGTCGTAGAATAAAAATTGTAAGTTGTTGAAAAAAGAAGATATCTTTTGTTTATGTAAATGTTATGTAATACACCCCAACATTTGTCTAAGTCGGGAAGTGATACGTCCTTAAACTTCACATCTCCTTTTTCCGACACATGTTTGATAAAATAGATAAGGAGAAATAAACATTATTTATTTGGTACCGAAAGAGAGGATTTCTAACCTTCCAGAAAAATTAATTTACAACCAGAAACATTTTGTATTACCAGATGTGTATAGAAAAAAGAGAAACTTAAAACAAATTGAAAAACAGACGCCAACGAAAACCGAACTATAGAAACTTGTTGAAATATAAAAAAATCATTAAACTTAAAGAGCCCAGAAATGCTTCAAATTACTATCAAATGTTGGGCGGTAGGCAAAAGGATTTTAAAAGAAAAATAACTTTTAAGATAAAAATTGGGCCGTGGATCCAAACCTTTGAAAAATAAGGGCGCGAGTGTTCTGCAATTACTTGAATACGATACACGGACAGAAGAAATAAAATTCAGCAAATGTAGCCTGCCGATAACAAAAAAGGGCTTAACTATTTTTTCAATTTGTTAATAAAATTCTAGAAGGTTGGAAGGGATAAAGCCATATGGGCGGAGCTTCTTATAAACATTTGTCTTTCAAACCAATAGATATCGGAAACTTCTCACCAAAATTTAGAATCTAAGGGCAAAAACTTAAAAATTTAAGAAAACCAGAGAAGGAATGAGGCGCGAGTGACCAATAATTGTGAAAAAGAAAAAATGGAGGAACAAGCTTAGCAAATAAGAATATTGATTTTTAAAAAATGAAAATTCGACGATAGTCCTCCTCTTTTCCGAGGTTATAAAACCGTGTTTTTCGGCGGGACTCTCTCTCGTTGTCCTCAGAACGCAAAACCAAGCAAATACTGCTGTTGAAATCGTGAGTGTAATAGCCGTCACAAAGAGCAAAGAATCGTGAGTGTGATAGCCGTCACGAAGAGTGAAGAATTTGAAAACCTTGAAGGTAGAAGAAGTTCTAAAGCAGCAAGTAGTAAGTCGCTGCATCCATTATTTCTAATAATTGTTTGATTTTACTAAAAAAAAAAATAATAATATATTAATTAAATTCAAATTAGTCTCCGAGAAAAGTGAAAAAGTGCCGTGCGTGTGTCGAGATTTCGGGATCTCATTGAAGTCCTCTGGATTTTCCGGTAAATTGATTCGTGTGGTTAATCTTCTCTTATAAACAGTTACGATATGCCGCTAATTCCTGGTGACTATCAATAACTTAAAATTTGAGTGAGGTTTCATGCATTCTTTGAACCGTGAAAATTGTCAGACAGATGGATTGAGAGTTTCGGAAAAAAGAATGCAACGAGTTGCCTTTAAACAATTCTCTTTTTAATATTTAATTTTATTTAAAATTAATATTAAAATTTTAGAGGAGTCATCAAACAGGCGCACAATTAAGAAAAGTCGAGCGCGACGAAACAAGAAAATCAGAAGCCTGTGGAAATTAGTATTGTAAGCCCGGGAGAATAAAACAGTATGCCGTCTACTAGTAGGCGTATCTTTAATGGAACACGCAATATAAGTAATAACTAAGATACAAAGTAAATCTTCTCGAGGTATTCTTTAGCTGCTTCCTGTCCTCTATCTCAGGCACGACTAACTGGTCTACAATACCCTACAACGCCGAAGTCATGGGATTCCTCCGCGAACCAACCAATCACCGTCTCGTAGGCACAATGCACCTCTTATCTTGCTCTACTCCGCGCGCTCTATTTCTATGACTGCGTTGCACGTTTTACAATTCCTTGCAGTTTCGGCCGTTCTTGACCTGTAAACCGTCCTCGGTTACGTTCATGCACTCATCGCTCTCGCTTAAATCATTTTCATTCAAATAAACATTTTCTTTATCTTGCACATTAGACATCCAAGGGCGCATATTTGCAGGCTTCCAAACAACTTTGTACGGTTTCTGGGTAATCTGATATCCATCTATGTCCGCGACTATATATCTATTATTCCTTAACTCTTTTACTATTTTGTAAGGTCCTCTAAACTGCGGGACCAGTTTCTGAGATGTCTCAGGAGTACTTTCATAATTTCGCACCATAACATAATCACCCTCAGCATATCTATGTGCCTTTTTACGCTTTTTATCCGCATATTTTTTATTATATTCCTGCGACTTATTTATTAAATTTCTAGCCTTAATTCTAATTGTTTCTAAATCACGCGTATCTTTTCTTATTGTACTTTCGACGTATTCTTGCACTTTGTCAGGTGATTTCGGACGCTGCTTAACACCAAACAACGCTCTACTCGGCGTATCACCGATCGATGCATGTACAACATTATTTAAAGTGTATTCAACCTGTGGTAACCGTTTGTACCAATTTTTTCGCTCTCTACTATCTACAAGTTTGCCAACATTGCCTTCAACACCCAATTCATGCGCTCAGCCTGTCCATTGGCTTGAGGCGAGCCTGTCGCTAACATGACGTGTTTTATTTCATATCCTTTCATAAAGCTCTCAAACTCTTTCGAACTATAACAAGTCCCTCTGTCTGACACTAACACTTTTGGAACACTATAATTTCGGAAGTATTGCTCCATATAGCTTATTGCTTCTTTACTTGATGTTGATTTTGTAGCATATAACTTTACAAACTTTGTGAATGCGTCGACAATTAATAATACATGTTTTTTTATGGCATGTTTCTCCACCGGACCAAAATGATCCACATGCACTACTTCGAACGGTAAGCTTTCCTTCGGTACTACTTGGAGCAATCCTTCTCTTTTTCCGGTCTTTGGAGCAAACGCTATAGATTTTAAACAATTTGTAACATGTGCGTCTATCTTGCTTTTTAACTTAGGAAACCAATAACTTTTTGTAATCATTTCGTACATCTTACTCGCGCATATGCCCTAACTCATTGTGATATTTATGCAAGATATGGTTTTCCATATTATTAGGAACTACAAATAACAATTTATCATTTTTCTTTCTATACACTATACCATTAAGCAGTTCATATATTTTATTCTCTTTATTTTCTAGTTCAGACTGCAATTCTTTAATACTAGTATCCTGACTTTGACTTACTGCCATGTTAAATTCTAACGTGTTATCTTCAATAACTAAAACAGAGTTACATCTGCTTAAGCCATCAACGTGACTCATCTTTGTTCCATCTCTATGCTCTACAAAGTAGTCAAACTCTTGCATTTCCAATGCCCATCTTGAAATTCTCGGATTAATGTCTCTTTTATTCAGTGTCTGTGTTAAAGACTGGCAGTCTGTCACTATTTTAAATCTTATCCCGTGTAAATATATTCTAAACCTCCTGAGAGCATATACTATAGCCAATGTCTCTAGCTCGAAGCTATGGTATCTACTTTCGATTTTGGTAGTTCTCTTAGAATAGTAAAACACCGAGTGTAACTTTTGATCTCGCTTTTTTTGTAATAAAATTGCTCCAAACCCGTCAGCACTCGCGTCACAATGTAGTTCTGTCTCGTCTTTCGGGCTATACAACGATAAAATTGGTGCTGAAACTAATTCATTTTTAAGCTTTTCGAACGCTTCTAATTCCCTCGTATCAAACTGGAATTGAGCATTTTTTTTAACAAATCATATAAAGGTTTTGCAACTAGCGAGAATTTCTCTATAAACTTGCGGAAATAAGAACAAAGACCTATAAACGCTCGTATGTTTTTTATATTTCTCGGTAAGGGGAAATTACACACGGCTGCCATTCCCTCCATTGTAGGACTTATGCCATTTTCTGATACAATATAACCTAAATAATTAATCTTCGTGTACAAAAACTTGTATTTATCTAACCTTAGCTCTAGTAAATTACATACTAATAACTTAAATACTTTTCGTAATATTCGCAAATGATGCTCTATAGTCGTCGTAGCAATCATGAAATCGTCCATATAAATCACCACGTCTCCTAATTCTAGTAATTCTCGTAATAGTTCATTAACGTACTTTTGAAATGTCATAGGGGCGGTTTTAAGACCAAAACGCATCTTTACATACTCGAATTGACCTAATGGTGTCCCAAAAGATGTATATTTAATTGACTCTTCCGCTACCTTTACGTGGTGAAAACCATCCTTCAAGTCCTAAAGTGTGAAATATCTTTTTTCTACCAATATATCCAGTTGATCTTCAACTAAGGGAAGGGGGTAATGATCTCGTACTAAATACTTGTTCAAAACGCGATAATCTATACATAACCGGTATTCTCCCGATTTTTTCTTAACTAACACTATAGGCAAAGAATACTCAGACTCGCTTGGCCGTATTACTTCATTATCCGTTAATTTCTTGAGCAACACTCGCAAAATATCTTTTTCCGCATATGAAAGCCTTCTTGGCGACACAACAAACGGTTTATGCTCTTTTAATACCATTTTAAGTTCCGCGTTTACTGCAGGAGCCTCCGGACGTTTCGCGTTTACGTACTCCTTAACGAATAATTCGCGCACCTCTGTTTAAACCGTCAACGGTAATTCCGAATTAATATCCATTGTATCTGACTCGAGATCATTATTCCCTTTTATTTCTATATTTAGAATTTCTTTAGTGTCTTCGTCTACTCAATCGTGATTGCTTTTCCTTAGTTTATATCCTAACTTTTGAATTATGTTTTGACCTAATATCGCTGGCGGTGTCATTGTGTCGTCTTTTACCACAAATAACATGCCGTATTCGTTTGCTCCGTCTAACATAACGATAGCTCTAATCGCACCTAAAAATCTTAACGGAGAATTATTTATTCCACACACACTCGCATTTACATCCTCTAGCTTCTTTAACATGTATGGAGGTATATATTTTGACTTAACTAAGATTACTGAACTACCAGTATCTAATAGAGTTTGCAGCTTTAAACTAATTTTATCGGAACCGTCGGTCAGTTCATAATCCACGCTACAGTAAAAATCGCCGCTTTCTACGCTTAATGTCTCTACAGTTAACACATGTTCGTCTTCGGATTTATCTGGTGTCCCTGTGGCCTTGCAAAACTTAGCTCAATGTCCTGGAGTATTGCATTTGAAGCACACAATCCGTTCTTTCTTGACTGCTTCCTTCTTTTGACGGTCTTCTTCCGTATGACTGCAGTCTCTAGCTAGATATCCTCTGCCGCCGCAACTATAACATCGAAAGCCTCCTTTTGCTTTGCCCTCGCTTTTGCTATCACCGTCGTCGTCCGCTCTCTTCGCCTTGCTGGTCCTTGTAACTGCATGATCAACCCTCCTTCTCCCTGCAACACTTTGGCTGAACTTCGACCGCAACGTAACTTTTTCAAACGCCTCTAATAGATCTGCCTTCAAATTTATCTTTTGGATGCGCGCCTGGTCCCTCAGGGCTGGATCAGGTATCCCTTTGATTACGTATTCAAGTGTTTCTTCGTCATCTATAGGAATGAGGTTAGCTAAGATGACTTTATCATGTAGATACGTGCTGAATGACTCTTCAGACTCCCACTTGCGTTTCTCAAAATCTTTCCTTAGTGTAAATTTGCTGATCTTATGGCAAAACATGCCTCTCATTTCGTTTAATAGCTTCTCGGTCGTTAATTCAAGAAACTCGGGTTTCGAGTGAAGCCAGCTCAATGCTTTTTCCCGCAACCGTGATCCTATCAGCACTCTCGCCATATTATCATCCATGGAATAAGTTGTCTTGAGTAGTTTTAATTGCCGCTCCCACTTCTCGAAATCTTTTTCTGTACGGGAAAACGTAGGTAACAATTCGGCAATGGCGTTAACGTTTAACCTCGCTGGACGATCACCATGTGCTTCAGCCGTCCTGGGTTGAAATGACAGCGAATCTTGCAAGTTATTGCTGCGTAACATTGCTAATTCGTGGCGTACTATCTCCAATTCTCTTTCCATCAGTCGTCTCTCTCTCTCTCTCTCTCTCTCTCTCGAAGCTCTAGTTCTTGCTCTAAGCTGCTAGTATTCGTGCCGTATCTCTTTCTTACACTGTCTGCTTTTCTTCCCCCACGACTCGCCCGCGTATTCTCGTTTTCTTTTTCTCCGCGGTTAGCCCGTGTACTACCGCACTCTTCGTTGCTGCGTTGTGGTTGAGCGAGATATTCGTCACCATCTTCATTGTTCTCCATACTCACTCCTTCTGCACCTCCTTGATCAGGACCTGCTTGCGCACCTCCCGCCTCTCCTTGATCGGGATTCACTGGGGTATCTTCCGTCTCCTTTTGCGCGTCCTTCATTCTCTTGATCCAATCATTTCCTGGATCTACAACTTTCAGTCTTTTTACTAACTCACTCTTTGTTCCCGCTGTAGCACAGTTCAGCTCTCTCAGTACTTCCCTGAGCACCGATGCCGTGAAATCATGCGGGCTCAACATGACTGTTCTTCTTGTACCACGTGACCGCACGAACCAATCGTGTACTTCTTCTTCGTTCTCGTGTCTCTCTCGCACTCGCGCGCTATCTTGCTCGTACGTGTCCACGTGACCACACGAACCAATCGTGCGTTTCTTTTCCGATTGCGTGTCTCTCTTGCACTCGCGCGCTATCTCACTAGTACGCGTCCACGTGACCACACGAACCAATCGTGCGTTTCTTTTCCGATTGCGTGTCTCTTCCGCGTCTGCGCACTGCCTTAATCCGCGATCACTCGATATATCAGCTCGTTGCTCGATACGTTCGTTCTTAGCTTTTCCCTTTCTGCACTCACGGCCTGTATTTTATAAGATCACTCAGATTTTCCAGGCACACAGCCCGTTTTTATATCTGATCCTCGACACACAGTCTACTCGAACGCTCGGTCCTTCGCGCGCACGTCTCTCTCACTTAATGGCGTAACGCACCGTTCTTCTTTGTCTTCGACGTCCGTTCGTTCGTTCCTCTCGCCTGACTTCCGGATATACAGCCTCTCGATATCTCAGTCCTCGTACGCGTGTTCCTCTTCCGACACTTCCTCACACAATTAGGTCTCCGTACGCCGACCACTAATCCGCGAACTCGTGTCTGTTCGAAAATCTCTCGGCCGCGTGTTCACTCGGATAACCTGCTCACGAATCGTGTCTTTATTGCTATATCCCACTTCTGAAAAACTGTAAGCCCGGGAGAATAAAACAGTATGCCGTCTACTAGTAGGCGTATCTTTAATGGAACACGCAATATAAGTAATAACTAAGATACAAAGTAAATCTTCTCGAGGTATTCTTTAGCTGCTTCCTGTCCTCTATCTCAGGCACGACTAACTGATCTACAATACCCGACAACGCCGAAGTCACGGGGTTCCTCCGCGAACCAACCAATCACCGTCTCGTAGGCGCAATGCACCTCTTATCTTACTCTACTCCGCGCGCTTTATTTCTATGACTGCGTTGCACGTTTTACAATTCCTTACAGTATGCAGTGTTTTTATACAATTCCTGTTTGCGGCGAAGAGAGAAGCGGTTGACACTCCCCTGAAACAAGAAGGAGACTGAGCTCTCCACAGCCACCCGCGCCTCCTCCATCTCCCGTGCATGGAGATCTGGAGCCGTTGTTTTTATTTGAAGCGGTTCCGCCTAAAAATCCGACACCGACATTGAGTTTTTTGGAGGAGTCAACAGAGCCTAGTTCGGAGCAATTCCGCCCTACATCCCCGTCCTTTACTCTCAATTCCTCAGTGAATTCTGAACAGCATTTCTCTGGAGCTGTTTTTGGAGCATGCTCGTCTCCCTTTTCTCTGTCACCGCACCTTCCCGAAGAACCCGAAGAGATCGGTCCTCTGGCTGAGGATGATCCTAATTCTAGCCCGAAACCTGACTTCCCGGAGTTTATTCCTTCACCCGCTCCAGTCTTCTCATCAAATCTTCTTTTATTCCTTTTTTTCTCATAATTTTCCACAAAACTTCTCTATTTACGTTGTCAAATGCTGCTTTGAGATCAACAAAGAAAGAGTATACTTTCTTCTCTTTCTTACTCTTCTCTTTTTGGATTAGATGATTCAGGATGAATATATTATCCATTGTACTTCTTTCTTTTCTAAATCTATTCTGATTTTCTGGAAGTATTTTTAGCCTCTCTACCTCCTCTTCTAGTCTGCTTCTTAACAAATCCGCATAGATCTTATACGCTGTGCATAGCAGTGACACCCCTCTATAATTTTCCACTATTTCCTTATTTCCTTTCTTAAAAATTGGAACAATTACACTCTTCTTCCAGTCCCCTGGCAAAATTCCGTTTCTCCAAATTTTTTTGATGATATCAACAATCCTTGCTCTTATTCCCTTTCCTCCATGTCTCCACGCCTTCATCGGTAATTCATCAATTCTTGCCGCTTTCTTTAACTTCATTCTTCTTATTATTGTCATTATTTTCTCTTCCTTCGGACCATCCTTTTCCCCCTCTTCTTTCCCCACTGTCTCTCCTTCACTTTTCGATTTCTCTTTTTCCTCCTCCTTATATTCTTCTTTCCTTTTCTGCATACTTTCCTCTTCCTTCTCTTCTTTTCTTCTATTACCTTCCAGCAATTTTACAAAATATTTTTCCCAATCTTTCTTGTTGATATTATTTAAATGCTGTTCTCTTTTCCTTCTTCTTTTATTTATATAGTTCCAAATATCCTTTCCATGTTTCAAAGATCTTAATTCTTCCTTTTCTTCTCTTCTTTTTTTTACTATAAGATTCCTTGTCCATTTCTTCCAGTTCTCCACTTTCTTAAAATAACTTCCCTTATCCAGTCTTCCTGAATTCCATTTCTTAAGTGACCTCTGCAATTTCCTCTTCCTTCTTGTACATTCTCTATTCCACCACACTTTAAATCCTATCTTTCTTTTTCTAAATTTAATCTCTCTCTTGTCCATTGTTTCTTGTATTCTCCTTTTTAATTCCTCCCATTTTTTCTCTATTGATCTTCCTTCACTTAAATCGTCCCAATTGAAGTCTGTTTTCTTTTTATATTCCTTAACTGCATCCTTTTCCCAGTTGATTTTATACACTAATAACTGCGTTAGAATCAAGATCGGAAGACGAATTAACACTGGAGCTCGTAAAAGGTAAATTGTTAGACAAAGACAAAAAAACGCAAAAATGCGAGAAATAATGGAACCGAACTTGAAGACAAAGCGCTTAAAGTACAGGGTAAAAGGTTCGAAAGGAACCAGCAACATGAAAGGAATATTAAAACTGTAACATGTTTTTTCTGCCACAAAACAGGACATATGAAAAAGGAGTGTAGAAAATATCAAAGATGGAAAAGCGGAAAAGAAAAAGAAAAAGATAAAGCGAATAAGGCGACAGGTCAGGATTACGATGCGCACATTTGCTTCAACGTGCATGATTATTGCAAAAAAGGTACGTGGTACATAGATTCGGGGGCTATCAGCCACATGTGCAACGATAAAAGTTTCTTTAAAAATTTTAAGCCTTGCGTAAATAAAAAAATAAAGCTCGCGAACGGAAATGAGACAATTGTACAGGGAATAGGCGATGGATATCTAATTTGTAATAACGGTAAGAGTGAACAAAAAACAATTATGATTCAAAATGTTTTGTACGTTCCAGCGCTTGAAGGAAATTTGTTATCGGTCAGGAAATTAACTGAACAAAGAATACATGTTAACTTTGAAGAAAATGTGTGCAAAATTATAAAGAATAAAAGCGTAATAGTTATTGGCAACTTAGATGGTAATCTGTATAAATTAAGTATTGCAAAAAAATCAAACTGCTGCAGATATACAAAAAAAAAAACATTCTTTGCATTTCAAGTTTTACGTGGTTTAAAAACTGTCCAAGCGTATCAAGATTCACACATCAATTACAATGGGATGGGTTAGGTTAGTTTTAACAATCGTGAGGCTCCCCGCAGGGGGGCCGAACCTACTGTCTGCCATTTTTTATTATGGAGAAAATTATAAATTTTAAAAAATTATAAATAAAAATTTATTTACCTCCTTTTAAAATGTAAATATAGTTATTTATACTGATCACAATACCATAAATACCTGCCATATTTTTGAAACTTTCTTAGTGAATATTTTTTTAACGGGGAGGGGCCGACCTCTAAAAAGTGGTCAAGATCACTCAGGGAGGTGACCTCTACAACATATGTCAAGGTCATCGAAATCGAAGAGGATGACCCTTTTATGCATAATTACCAATACAACTAATAAGAAGATCTGAAAGAGAAAATAAAGAGGTTCCACCAGAAAGATTTGGAAATACAGCAAACTATATGAAGAATAAAGAAGAATCATCAGGGGAAGAGCTCGAACCGGAAACTGATGAAGATGTAATCTCCTGACTAAATAGTGTGGACTGGATAAATGGAATGAAAGAAGAATATGAGTTATTAATTAAGGCAAATACTTGGGAATTGGTAAAGAAACCAGAAAATAAAAATATTATTGGATGTAAATGGATATACAGGGTGTCCCAAAGTCATGTAGACAAACTTTGGAACTAGGTAGATCTCGTTATTTTAAGAAGAAAAGTTCTTTACCATTTTTATTCCGAGGCGAGATAATAATTATTAAAAATTATGTCTTTTGGGCGAAACTTACTGCCCCCACACCGCACGGAGACGCTCTATCCATCGGTAGTCCCCAATCCTTGCATTCTCGATCATCGATAAGAAAAATGAAGGCGCGCGGGGCAAGACAGGCGGTTACGATCGGCCCGCTTAGATAAACTGGTCTAAACCAGGAATCAAAGAAAGGCGACGACGCGTAACAATACAAAGAAAATTATCGATGATCAAAAAAGCATGGATTGGGGACTACCGACGGATAGAGCGTCTCCGCGTGGTGTGAGAAGCAGTAAGATCCGCCCAAAAAACCTAATTTTCAATAATTTTTATCTCGCTTAATATTACTCAGAATAAAAAATAGTAAAGGACTTTTCGTCTTAAAATAACGAGATCTACCTAGTTCCAAAGTTTGTCTACATGACTTTGGGACACCTTGTATAAAGCAAAAACAAATTCACAAGGTAAAATAATTAGACACAGCAAGACTAGTAACGCAAGGATATGCACAAGAATGCGGGATAGATTTTGATGAAGTATTTGCTCCAGTTGCAAGGCAAACAACATTGAGAATATTATTAGCAATTGCAGGAAAACGAAATTTATTTGTCAGATATTTCGACGTAAAGAATGCATTTCTCAATGGTGAACTTGAGGAAACAATATATATAAAGCAGCCAAAAGGATTCGAAGTAAAGGGTAAAATTGATATGGTATGCAGATTAAAGAAAAATATATACGGTTTAAAACAAGCAGCTAGAGTTTGGAATCAAAAATTAAGTAACATACTTGTACAAGAAAAGTTTTGTCAAAGTGAAATCGATCCGTGCTTATACAGTAAAAGGCTAAATAAGAAAAGAATTTATGTAATGATTTATGTGGATAACATTATAATTGCAAGCGAAAATTTAAAGAATATATTAGATTTAAGTAAAAATCTAGAGAAAGAATTTGAACTTACAGATTTAGGAGACATTAATTATTACTTAGGTATTCAGATTACTCGCGATAAAGAAGGTATATTCGAAATGAATCAATTAAACTATATTGAAAAATTGTTAAAATAATACGGAATGCAAGATGCAAAAGAATCAAAGATACCATTAAGAGTAGGTTATAGAAAAATGGTCGATACATCAAAGAAAATAGAAAAACAGAAATTTCAAAAATTAATAGGAGAATTAATATATATATCTTCAAACACGCGGTTAGATATAAGTGCAAGCGTTTCTATTTTAAGTCGAAAAATGAATGAACCAAGTAAAATGGACTTATTAGAAGCGAAAAGAGTGTTAAGATATCTAAAAGGAACAAAAAATATAAAGTTGAAATTAGGTACGGTAAATTGTGTTAACAAAAGCTTGATAGGATATTCAGATGCAGACTGGGCAAAAAATGTTAAAGATAGGAAATCAAATAGCGGGTACCTATTTAAGTTTAATGATGCAACAATAAGTTGGGCATGTAGAAAACAAACATGCATCGCACTTTCATCTACAGAAGCGGAGTATGTGACATTAGCAGAAGCATGTCAAGAATTAGTTTGGTTGAGAAATTTGTTAAAGGATTTTGATGAAGAACAAACACAGTCAACTACAATATATGAAGATAATCAAAGTTGCATCAAATTAGTAAATAAGGATAAATATAGCAAAAGAACAAAACATATAAGTACTAAGTATAATTATGTTAAAAATTTAAGTTTAAAAGGCGTTACTACATATATCTACTGTGCTTCGGAAGAAATGTTAGCTGATATGTTAACAAAACAATTAGATAAAGTAAAACTGAAACGTTTAAGGGAAGGAAGCGGCTTAACTGAATAAAAAAAAAATAATTGTTGAGGGAAGGTGTTGGATAGCAACAGCGAATTATTTTAATAAGGTTAATACATACAGATGAGACGGATATTTATAGATTAATGAAAAGTAATATATCTAAATCTAATTAAGATTCATTAAAACTCTAATATATTATTAATTGCAGAGGTCTTGTACCGCTCCATAACGCTTTGTTCGTATGGCCATTTGAAGTAACCGAAGCACTTTTGAGCACGGAGCCGCCGTTAACGCTAGTGATCTCTGGACATTCACTCAATTGCAAGCCGCGGTAAATCAAGAGCAGGGTTTGTTCTTTACTGCTGAGCAGAGGCGCAGACCCAACGCAATTAAACTGCCATAGTAAAAGCGCTATTGACGTGGCACCGACTCTTGAATTACAGGAAAGACTAGCATGTACGTTTTATTATACTTAGTATTTTCGATTAATAAATACACATTATTATTAATGCTTATTACGTGATTTACAGACGAATATAAGGGTCACTGTCTATTGGACGCTTGCAGGCAAGCAGATCTTACCAAGTTAAAAAAGTATCTGTCTCAAGAAATTGTTAATTTCAAACATCCATATACCAGTGATCCCCCCACTCTCTACCCCCCTCTCTCTCTCTCTCTCTCTCTCTCTCTCTCTCTCTCTCTCTCTCTCTCTCTCTCTCTCTCTCTCTCTCTCTCTCTCTCTCTCTCTCTCTCTCTCTCTCTCTCTCTCTCTCTCTCTCTCTCTCTCTCTCTCTCTCTCTCTCTCTCTCTCTCTCTCTCTCTCTCTCTCTCTCTCTCTCTCTCTCTCTCTCTCTCTCTCTCTCTCTCTCTCTCTCTCTCTCTCTCTCTCTCTCTCTCTCTCTCTCTCTCTCTCTCTCTCTCTCTCTCTCTCTCTCTCTCTCTCTCTCTCTCTCTCTCTCTCTCTCTCTCTCTCTCTCTCTCTCTCTCTCTCTCTCCTCTCTCTCTCTCTCTCTCTCTCTCTCTCTCTCTCTCTCTCTCTCTCTCTCTCTCTCTCTCTCTCTCTCTCTCTCTCTCTCTCTCTCTCTCTCTCTCTCTCTCTCTCTCTCTCTCTCTCTCTCTCTCTCTCTCTCTCTCTCTCTCTCTCTCTCTCTCTCTCTCTCTCTCTCTCTCTCTCTCTCTCTCTCTCTCTCTCTCTCTCTCTCTCTCTCTCTCTCTCTCTCTCTCTCTCTCTCTCTCTCTCTCTCTCTCTCTCTCTCTCTCTCTCTCTCTCTCTCTCTCTCTCTCTCTCTCTCTCTCTCTCTCTCTCTCTCTCTCTCTCTCTCTCTCTCTCTCTCTCTCTCTCTCTCTCTCTCTCTCTCTCTCTCTCTCTCTCTCTCTCTCTCTCTCTCTCTCTCTCTCTCTCTCTCTCTCTCTCTCTCTCTCTCTCTCTCTCTCTCTCTCTCTCTCTCTCTCTCTCTCTCTCTCTCTCTCTCTCTCTCTCTCTCTCTCTCTCTCTCTCTCTCTCTCTCTCTCTCTCTCTCTCTCTCTCTCTCTCTCTCTCTCTCTCTCTCTCTCTCTCTCTCTCTCTCTCTCTCTCTCTCTCTCTCTCTCTCTCTCTCTCTCTCTCTCTCTCTCTCTCTCTGTGTCTCTGGTCTCTGTCTCTGTCTCGTTCCCTGCACTGCAATCGTTAATTTACAGTGATCTCGCCACTCGTCCGGCCCTGCGGCGCTGGCTAACACGGAAAAAAGCGAAGACCGCGAACAATTTCGGCAGAACGTTCGGTTTACCCCCACCCACAGGAGGTCTTGCAAATTTTTTGCGCACAATGTCGTCGCAAGTTTTCATTAGGCGCAGCTGCTCTCGCCGGACTCTACTGGCGCGGATTTTGGATGCCGATCGCAAATCGTCTTCTAAGCCCGCTTTAATGTCACCGGATTCTGATAACGAAGCCTGCTTGAACGGGGCAGTCTTCCCAGCTATTCTAGTTTCCAGTGATCTTGGATAGATTGCTTTTCATCTCGGGAACTCTCCTCTTCATTGTCCTCTAGACAGTCCGCCGGCGTCTTCTCTTATTTCCTTGTTTGCCTAGTGTTACACTTTCGAATCTTTCGCCTCGATGAGAAGTCTCCGCAGGAATCAATTACATATGATAATAACAAAAAGAATCCGCGATAATCAAACATATCAGTAACCGCAAGAAGAACCTCCGGAGATTTCTTTTTCGCACCTCTTTATAACGGCGGTCTGCCGGGCGCCGCCGCGCCTTGTGACGGTTAAAAGTGTGCATACAAAGTTGACAAATAAAGGTTTAAGTTTGCGACGGCACATGACGTACAGTAGATATCGCAGTTTAATGTGACGAAATGCAGCTAAAGGTGTGGAGTGTTAGCATTAAAATGGTATTTAACCGTACTAAATGTGATCATTTTTCGCAGAGTTACACAAAGTTAAAAGAAAAAATTGTTTCTGTCTTCAATTTTGCGTTACTTAGTAAAACATAATTACATAGAGCTCGCTAAAATCGTATTTTAAAGCTAAAATTTTGAACTTTTATTTTTATTTTGTCACATTGAATTGTGATGTCTCAATTATGTCATGCATTATCGCGAACTTGGATCTTCTGTTATCAATTTTACATTTTTTTACTTTATTATTTGTTATTTTAAAGAAAATGTTCGAGCATAATTCCTATTAAATTGTTCTTAAGGGGGGTTTCTAGTTTAGATCACGAGTTTTAACCCTATTTTTATGATTTTTTTTTTCCGAAAGTATTGAAGCAATCGATATGAAATTTAAAACGTATATTAATTCAAATCTTATCTATACTGTAGAATTTTTATATACACAAATCCTAATACACATTTTCTTAATTAATTAAAATATATATGTAAGAAAAAAAAACGGCGCTTCATGGTTGCCACGATTCTGGCCTTTCTGTTTATCTGAAACAAAAAAACAAAAAAGATTATTAATTAGTATGCCTGTGGTTATGGTCCGTACCAGAATTATTGAAAAATATTCATACAAAAAAATTGACAGCATTTTAAAAATTAAGTTTCGATTTTTACGATTTTTTTCAATTTAAAGGGTTGTAAAAAATATTATTTTAATAGATATTAACTTGATCGTGGTAGGGACAATAGCCGCGAATGTGCTGAATATGTATAAAAAATTTCAGATCGATCGATTAAGTGGTTTTCGAGAAATCATGGCAACCAGTACGGAAAACATGGTTTCGAGAAAAACGCGTTTAAAGTTTTACGGACTAAATTCATAGAGAAAAATGTTACTTACCATCAATCAGCTATTCCCGGACCGTACAAATATCCTTCCTCCTGCTCGTAAAAGCTGTTTAACGTTAATTTTTCCTCTCTGCGATGAATTCTTTTGTCAAATTCCGCCAGTCGTTGCTCCGCGCGAGTTATGCGATGTCGGTTTCTAAGCGTTGCATACGTTTCAGCATGGTGTCCAACTTTTATGCCCATCACATTTAATATTTTTTAAATTGGCATAAAGCCCTCATTAAAAATAGTAACAGCCAAAAAAGTCGAAATTTCAATAATTTTTGGCCCAGAATAAAGATGTTTAGGAGCGAAAGTCCAAATTAAAAAATTTAAAGACTCGTTATTTTGCGTTTCTGCTCCTAAACAGCGTTCCAGCAACTCGTCAGATGATAGTTCTTCGTAAATGGGCTTAATTATTTCTAAAACATTATCTCCAAGAGGCGGATTGTCATGGTGAAAATTTTCAAGTGTTGATGCGGCTTCGGTTTTACGCCATTTACACCAACTGTCTGTACCGGTAGGGCAGTTCTGATGCTGAGACTTTTCATCGGTAGAACTCTTATGATAGTATGTTGCCCATATTTCCTTTTTCATTTCTTCTATAGAGTTTGGGTGTCTACGTATAGCTAAGCCATAATAAGTTGATAGTTCGCTTATTATTTTGTCTGTCAGTTTTCCGACACCTTTGCCGCCAAGACCCTTGTGATTTTTTTTGCATTACGAAGTCTCGTGCCCATTCTCTTTTGTACGTGACCGACGCATTCTTTCTTTGTTATAGTAACTTCATTTTCATACGGATTCATATTTAAGATTCCTCTGAAGATTTTGCTATCTCCGTCTCCTATATAATTCGTGTACATTACTCCATACTTCTGTTTCGATATTGCAAACATTTCTGTGATAGCGTCCACCTCCATTTTACCTGCACTGCCAATATGATTTATGGAGCACGATTCTTTGTGAGTTGCATACCAATCTTCGTAATCTTCAATATTTTCATTTTTTTTATTGTTCCATAAATTGCAAGCTTGGCAAAAACTAGATTTATTAACGGCATCGATTACTTTGTTTGAGTATTTGCCAATTAGAGTCGATACACCAAATAAGGATGAAAAGCCTCTTTTTTTCCACGTACCGTCTCCAGAAACTGTTAAATGAGTTGCAATATTTCCTGCATTTTCATTTTTCTCCTTCTCTTCTTCAACTGCTTGTTGTAAGATGCAGTTGTATATTGCAGATGATGCCACGTAGATATTTTCCAGGCACGCATAATAAGTATTTGTTGCCATTCCTTGGCAAATATCCATTAACCCGCAAAATAAATTCAAACCTTCTAATCCAACATCCAAAAGTCGAAAAACTAATACAATTCGGCGGTTTATTTCAAATGCCTTGTCAATTAACGGCGATGAATCGATATACGTTTCCTTGCAACTGCAACTCACGCAAATCTTGAATCCCAATCCACGATGTGATGTCGGAGAGAACTCAATTTTTTTCTTGCAATCTTTACAAATTACAAGAGAGGTTATTGTTGCAAAAACTGAGAAAAAATTTATAATACTATAACCACATTCCTTTGAAACAGGGAAATCGATATTTCTTGAAGTGCTCAGTTTTTCCGCTGATGTACTAGCAAACGTCGAATCCTGCTCAGATGTATGCTGATTGCCTCGAAAGTTTCGTTTTTTTTGACGACTTGCACGAGCCGCTTGATTTCTCGAGCCTTTTCGATCCATTTTTAACGATATTTTTAACTTGTATCTGCTCGCTTCAACGGTCAAAATCGAACTGAGAAAGCAAACGCTCTCTTCGTTTTAGATGTTTTGCTCGATAATACACACATAAAGAACCTTGTTCTACCAGTTGCTTACCTAAGTATAACGTTACCTGACTCAACCGAAATATAATACAACAATAGGCGGCTGCCTCACGCATTACAAGGGTCACGGAGATATGTGCTCCGGGCGCTCCGTTTTGCGCCGCGCCGCAAGGCCAGACGAGGGAATGTTCCGGCGTGCATAGAAGGACCCCCGAACTTCGGACCGATAAATCCTTTTGCGTATATATTTTCTAAACTATATACTTGCAAAATATGCAAAAAAAAATCGATTTTTTTGATCCGCTAAACTAGAAATCCCCCTTAAAGTAGATATTCGAAGCTTTATTTTTAACGCATAGATTTATTTTAATCTTTAGTATGTACTGTAACGTGGCGGTTTTTGCTGCTTTGTCGCAGATTCCCACGGCAGATTACAAGGCGCAGTGATGCTAGGCGGACCGCTATTAGTAAAGAGCGCGGGGTAGAAAAATCTCTGGAGGGTCTATTTCGTGTTTTATTTTTTGTACTTATTGCGTTTTTTTTTTTATTTTTATAATATCAAATCATGCAAAGGCTCCTCACCGGAGCAGAGGACCCTGGAGCATTGAACCAGGATGATGAAAGCGAAGAGTGCTCGGGATGAGAAGCCACTTTTCCGAGAGTACCGAAGACGGCGGACGCCAGAAAATCGCTCCGCATGAGCAAACCCCGTCATAAAGACTCGACAGTCTCGAAACGGGCTTCAGAAAAGATTTAAGATCGGCGTACAAAATCCGCACCGATTGGCTTGTTATCGGACAGGCCCCACGAGTGCAGCTGCACCCGAGGAAAACTAGTGGCGACATCACACGCGGAAAATTCTCAAAACCTCATATGGGGTAAGTCGGGTTTCCTGCCAAAATTATTCGTGATTCTCGCTCTCTGCTGTGTTAGCAAGCGTCGACAACCGGACGTGCGAAGCAAGCGAGACCTAGATTGAGAGAGATAGCGAGAAAGAGAGCGAGGCAATATGGCCTGCGAGAAGTCGGCGGACAAATTTGGTGAGGTTGGTCACTCGTCTTTACAAAACATTTATTGTGAGCCTTCCGCTTTTCGGGGAAGTGACTGCGAGTTCGATCGCGCTGGGTTTTCTTGTCGCGCGGTCATCCGGGACGTTCAAGGCTAACGGTGTTATCACCATCGAGTCTTGCGATTTAATTTTTTGATGTGGCTCTCGAGATGCGTTCAAGCACAATCGACAGACCCGTTTCATATTCTAACAAGATTTCGCGTTGTAATAAATCAAATCTCGAAAGATTGCGTTTGTGGACGCACACGGAAAGCTCTCAGCAGCGCCGGGGTTGTCGATAATTAGTTATTGCGGCCTCGAAACGACGAGCTATATTTTTTGTGTGGACGGCTTGCGTGTCAAAGAAAGCCTTGCCAAAGTAAAAAATCTTTAATTTGTTTGTGTATTTAGTATTCCACTCCCGAAAGTAGCAGCGGTAGCGTATTACATATTGATTTTTTTTTGTTTACGAGACGCACTGATAATTAATTATTTTATTTCAATAAACGACATTTTCTTTGTAACGATGCACCCCGACGGTGCATCATTCCCGGCATACGACCCGCCGATGCCACCGAACCGACCAGCCGTCCAGTGAAGAGTATAGGGCGCGGGGTGCCCTAACATATTTCAAGTCAAACACAACGACGGAACACCGAGTCGTTCCGCGACTAAGTCCAACGCGCGGACTTAATCGAGCAGCTCCGAACGAGCCCGAGCGAGCCGACGGCACCGCGGCTCAGTTCCGGACCGCGCCGCAACGGGAACCTAGCGCCGCGAGCGAGAAATATCGTCCTACCGCGAACCCCCGGCACCTACTTTTTTTTTGTATATAAAAAGGCGGTGTCGGGGCTGCCTGACACTGTTCCAGCTCCGTCCGCTTCCGAGCGAACACCGAGTCCGACTCCGAGCAAAGTCTTTACGGGGTAGAACGAGCTGTGCCTCGACCAGGAACTCCTGGTGCTCACTCCAGACTACAACCGATATTTGCGTGCTCTCCGGCTCGTGGAGTAAAGAACATTCGGCCTCCTCCGAGTACTCTCGGTTCCAGGATAAGCCGCAATATATCCGTAGCATTCTATCTTCCTTTCGCGCCGTCGAGATCACCGGGGTAGAGATATCTCTGCCTCGACCGAGACATCTCGGTTAATCGACGCTATGCAGGCGCTATCATTCTTGCGCCTTACCATAATCACGCGATCGCGCCGTTTTAATACTTCGCGCACGTCAGACAATCGTTCCGCGCTTTAAATCCGCCGGCGTCGCTTTAAATTCTGTCAACGCGAAGCGTTTATACACACTGCGCGCTGTCTTGTTCATTCCGCGCCAACCGACGACGCTCTCTCTCAGCGGTGTGATTGGGCCAACCGCCCGCCGTTGTAAATATTGTACATAAACGCGTATCCGTTCAAGCGTCACCGTGCTTTAAACTCCTTATTTACTCATTCTATTGTTATCACTTTTCATTTTCTGTATATTTTGCGTTATTTTATAATAAATCTAATTTAAGTTCATATTCAGTCTCGAGTGCATTTGGTGACCCTGTCAACCGAATCCTGAGATCCCGACGAGCGCTCCGGGTCGAACTCGCTAGAATGACATTCGGATTCCGTGGCAAACAGGTCGTTTCATCTTTGTTATTTCGTTAACGATTCGTGAGATTTATTTTGTGTATCATTGACTTTCTTTGAGGGCAAACTCTACCACCAAACTCCGTCTCTCTTCGTTCAGATGAGCTTGCCCGTGCGCGTGGCGACTGCGAGATTTTAGTTCCTTTCCTTGATTTTGGATAATTTTTCGATCTAAGCGGGACTGCAAAGCCCGTGTCTGGCGTCATAGTCGGATTCTCGCGTGTATGGTTTTGCCGCGCGTCGGGACAAGCCAGAGGACTCTCAACCCTTCCCTTAACGCTATCCCTTGGGTACACGGCCAAATGTGAATCGCGGATTCGTGCTCGCCTTTTTGATTACGCCAGTTTCCGCGGGGAGATTAAACGTGACAGTACTAAGTTGTAATCATTTAAAGATTGGTAAAATTCATCCAACTTTATATGTACTTTTTTTTGGGACTGAGTATACAGGGTATTTCTGATCAGTGGACTTTACCGTAAATGATAAATAGAAATAATCGAAACAAGACAAAAAGTCCTTTGCTTTTTTGAAAAATTCTAAATAGTTTTCCAGAAAAAAATTAAAATATATAAAGTGTATAGGCGTAAAGAGCGACAAGAAAGCTGCGCGTGAGTGAACGCGACAGGCGACGGCGCCATTTCTAGTCATTCGCCAGTTGAGCTTCCGAAAATAAGTAGAAAAGTCCTACACGATTTTGTAAGTTAGGCATTAATAACCGAAAAATAACGTTTAAAGATTTGACGCTCCTAGTGCGAAAAAACGCGCCGTTCAATGCTACCGAGACGTTAGTGGACCTAGAGGTGTAGCTATCTACTCTATTTACAAAAACTTGAGTAATCTATGAATCTCTGTAGAATAGACAACTAACCCTCATCCTCTTCTTCTCACCGAAGGAGAGACAATCGTTAGCCACAAGCTGGGGCAGAGTCAATGCTAGGCGTGGATCGAGCGCGCTGTTATTCGCTCGGTTATAAAAATTCGTGATGTTAAGCTTTGACAAATTGAATTACTAAACTTTTAAAATTATATTTTTAATGTCTACCTACATCTAAGAGAGCTTGGACACCGCCAGAACACTTGAAAAACAAATAGTTTCTCGGTTTATTTACCACTAAATGGTCATCATCGAGGAGCAATTGATGAGAGGAATATTAACAACAAATGTTTAATTGGCTGTTGTTTACGGCTTCGGCATTATGTGATCAAAATCATATGATATAAAGATATGTTTATCTTGAATTGATCAGTCTTAGCCATGAAAACCCTATTAAAAAAAAAGAAAAATGTTAATATGCTTTTCCGTATAAATAAATTTCATCAATAAAAAGAGCTGTATATTCCAGAGCTTTTACAAGATAGATCTTAACTTCCAAAGATTTGTGCATTTCTCAGACTACCCTCCATACAAATAAATGAGGAAGTTTTCTTGCTGTTTGTTTCTGTACTAATAATTTAGATTAGATTTAACATTCAACTTTGATTTGTTGTATATATTTTAATACCTGAAATCGTTTTTGATTCGAAGATACGTAATTAGAATAATGACCACATTGAGATCATCTTTGATACCATTTGATTACTTTTGCAGTCGAGAGGTGTGGGCAGAGCATGATTAGATGTAACTTTTACTAAAAATAGCAAAATATTTTCCTGCAAAAACATGATAAAATGCTTGGCAAGAAATTGACAACTCCACAACGTCTTTCCACTGGTTATTAAAATGCCATTATTCGACACACTGTTTAAAACTGTTTCGGTATAATAACTTCAACTCGGTATACTTTATTATGTTTAAATTATTTTATTCTATTTTTAGCTTGAAAGTTTTTAGATTGATAGTTTGTGTTAGCTAAGTTTTGTTAAATTAGAATATAATTGCAAATCTTTCAGCTGAATCAACGTATCAGCAATATTTTAATATTGAATTAAACATCCTAATCATTTACCTCAACTAGAAACTTCGTCATTGGGAGCAGTGGAACAATGGAGCAGGAGTCGCACATCGCCATATCTGTACCATAGCATAGCCGTTAACTTAGCAGTAACGTAAGAATAGACGATAAAAAGCGTATATATAAGAAACATTCTTCATTGGCCTATTCTTAGGGTGATGGCAGAGAAGGTGACATGAAGCTATCGTAGATAGACGTGAACTAAAGGAGAGAAAGACGTACGTATATAAATTATATAAATTATACAGGGTGCCATGATTCACCCGGGAGACATGGGTAGTTCTAATTATTTTGAACAAGAGTCCCATATTTTTTAATTTGCGAGAAATCAACGTTTGAAAATTTAATATATCTGACCGAGAGCGAGATGATGCGACGACGCGCGAGCGAGCGGTGCGGCGATACGCGAGACGTGGTTAAAGACATCATGCGAGCAGGACGATGCGACGACGCGCGAGTGACATGATGCGAAGACGTGCGAGCGAATTTAACTACAATCGCATCATGTCACTCGCGCGTCGTCGCATCGTCCCGCTCGCATGATGTCTTTAACCACGTCTCGCGTATCGCCGCACCGCTCGCTCGCGCGTCGTCGCATCATCTCGCTCTCGGTCAGATATATTAAATTTTCAAACGTTGATTTCTCGCAAATAAACGCCCAAGTTAAAAAATAATATGGGACTTTCTTGTTCAAAATAATTAGAACTACCCATGTCTCCCGGGTGGGTCATGAGGTATAGGACACCCTGTATAATTTATATAATTTATATACGTACTACGTCTTTTCTCTCCTTTAGTTCACGTCTACGTCTACGATAGACGTAAGCGCTCATGTCACCTTCTCTGCCATCACCCTAAGAATAGGCCAATAAGAAAGTGTTTCTTATATATAATACACTTTTTTATCGGTCTATTCTTACGTTACTGCTTAAGTTAACGGCTATGCAATTTATGTAGAATGGCCTTAAGTCGACCAACATGTCCGCGACTCCACCTGCTCTGCCGCATGGCCGCATTCTTTCATTGTTCCACTGCTCCCAATGTGACGGAGGCTACGTTTCTAGTTGAGGTAAATGATTAGGATGTTTAATTCAATATTAAAATAATATTGCTTGATACGTTGATTTATTCGAAGCTGAAAACGTAGATTTGCGAATTATATTCTAATTTAACAAAACTTAACCTAACCAAAATACAATCTAATTTTTAAACTTTTTCAAGCTAAAAAAAGATATAATAAAATAATTTAAACATAATAAAGTAAAAAATACCGAGTTGTTTTAAGAAGTTATTATACCGAAACAGTTTTAAAGAACAGTGTGCCGAATAATTCATCGATTAGTGGCATTTTAATAACCAGTGGAAAGAGACGTGAGTTTTGGAGTTGTCAATTTTTCTTGCCAAAAATCGCAACGTTTTATCATGTTTTTGCAGGAAAAATGCATTTTTGCTATTTTTAGTAGTAAAAGTTACATCTAATCATGCTCTGCCCACACCTCGTCTCTGACTGCACAAACCCAGTAATCAAATGGTATCAAAGAGGATCTCAATGTGGTCATTAACATTCAGCTGAATGACGTATCCAATTACTATCTTCGAATCAAAAACGATTGTTTACATTTCAGGTATTAAAATATATACAACAAATCAAAGTTGAACATGTTAAATCTAATCTAAATTATTATTGCAGTACAGAAACAAACAGCAAGAAATACTTCCTCATTTTGTATTTGTATGGAGGGGTAGTCGCAGAGAAAACAGTGCACAAATCTTTGGAAGAGAAATTAAGATCTATCTTGTAAAAGCTCTGGAATATACAGTAACTCTTTTTTATTGATGAAATTTATTTATACGGAAAAGCATATTAACATTTTTTCTTTTTTTTAATAGGGTTTTCATGGCTAAGACTGATCAATTCCAAAGATAAACATATCTTTATATCATATGATTTTGATCACATAATGCCGAAGCCGTAAAATACAACAACAGCCAATTAAACATTTGTTGTTATTAATTATTCCTCTCATCAATTGCTCCTCGATGGATGACCATTTAATTGTGGTAAATAAACCGAGAAACTATTTGTATTTTTCAAGTGTTCTGGCGGTGTCCCGCGAAGAGCAAAAAATCTCTTAGATGTAGGTAGACATTAAAAATATAATTTTAAAAGTTTAGTATTAATTTGTCAAATTTGCGAGCTTAACATTGATACGAATTTTTATAACCGAGCGAATAACAGCGCGCTCTTAGAAGCGATCCACGCCTAATAGCATTGACTCTGCCCCAGCTTCTTCGTGGCTTAACGATTGGCTGATCTCTCCTTCGGTGGGTCGAGTGAAGGTAGAAGACACGGATGGGAGGGAGGGAGAAGAGGGAATAAGTGGTGGTGTGGCCCACCCCACTCTATTTACAGAGATTCATAGATTACTCAAGTTTTTGTAAATAGAGTAAGATAAGCTACACCTCTAGGTCCACTAACGTCTCGGTAGCTTTGAACGGCGCGTTTTTGTTCGCACTAGGAGCGTCAAATCTTTAAACGTTATTTTTTCGGTTATTAACGCCTTACTTATAAAACCGTATAGGACTTTTATACTTATTTTCGGAAGCCCAACCTACAACTAAAAACTTTTTTACATCAACAGGGTGACTCTGTATATTATATGTATTATATGCACATATTTAGACATCTTCACTTGGAGTTACGTAAAATATTTCATGAAGTAGACTTAATATTTGGAACGCAAATTACTTTGAAAATGGCAAGTTATTTTGGATGGATAGTGGTTGATTTACGTGAAGCTATTTATGCAATCCTTGTCAACAATTATGTGAAATATAACATTATAACAACAAGTGTGCGTTTTCTATGGTTTTCAATAAACGTTTCTAAATTTATGCTTATTACTTACATATGCGAAAAAATAACTATCAAGGTATTTATTTAATATTATATTGTAAAAAATATTTACTAACAATTTTTATAATTTAATATTATTTACAATTAATGTAAGATTTGTTGATTAATCTTAACGACTTAAGATTGATGATTAATGTACTTTTAAGTTTTATTTTGTATTTTATTTAATTTATAATTATACCAATTATGACGTAGTACATACTTTTGAAGCGGGTTTGTTAATCAAATCAAAATTGGTTTCAAACCCAGATTAGAATGTTTTTTAATAATATTTGTTGTTTTTATATTTCAGCCAAATCTAACAGTAAATTTATTAAGTAAATTATCAAATTTTACTCATGATAATGAAATTCGTGAAATTGTAAGTTTTAAATTGAATTTGTTAATAAATAATGTCCGAAACAAATTGTCACTCCCGAAAACTGTGGACAAGTAATAAGAATCACAAAAATACCCTTCTTAAAAAAAAGGAATAAAATGCGCCAAATATAGCGCAAAAAACGCCTTAAAAATTTGTTTTCTAAGAAAAAAGAGATATGAAGAAATTGCGTCAATACAAGGCTGCTGTGCGCCAATATGATCTTTCTCACTCTCTCTCACTCTCTCTCACTCTCTCTCACTCTTTCTCACTCTTTTTCATTCTCTCTCTCACTCTCTTTTACTTTCTTTCTGTAGTCGCACGCGTGTATATTAAATGTGTTACACCGGGTAGAAATAGGTGGGTCTTGGTGAAATAAAAAAGTCATACCATTTTGCAAAATTCTCAATGGTTATTGAGAAAAAAATTAATTTATCTAGCGCAAAAGCGACAAGAAAGCCACGTGTGAGTGAGCGCGACAGGCGAGTAGTTAAAAATGGTGCCAAAACCAAATCTGATGCGTAGCACAAAGCAAAAACCAAAATTATAATTTGTGATTTTAAAGATTTGGTTTTGCAGCGTCAAGATTTTTTTGTTTTTTCTTTCTTTACATTACCACATTATATTATTGGGACAAACCTAGGTTTATTTTCGTACGGTTTTACATGGTTTGTATTGTTTAAAATTTTCTAGATTCTTAAAGTTCTTGGCGCATTTATTTGATCTCATAATTTTAATAAAGAGTATTCAATATTACAATAAACATTTTATGTTCTTTTTGGAGTATCTAGTTTTAAGGTTATTGTTACGTCAAGAAAAGAAATATTAAGAGAATGAATAATTGTCGCTCATGGGAAGCCAAGGATATGAGCTAAGAGCAGGTACAGTGGAGAGAATAGTTAAATTTGACGCAACTGCCGATATTTGCGTGTCACGTTCGCTGGAGTGCCACGTGTATAACGTGCTAGCAAAGGATTTAAACCGTGAGAAATTTGAACAAACGCGCGGTTGGTTTTATTTTAGGGAAAGAAAATTAATTCTTGTTCCTTGGAATAGAACCAGTGGAAATTTTCCGCAGTTAAATAAATACGGGCTTTGTTGAATAACAAAAACAATAATTTCAAAAATAAAATAAAACAATTTAATAATTCTAATACAAAATTTAGATTTTAACATAATAAAAATATTTAATTGATTTTAACTGAATTATTATATAAAACAATAATGGCTTTACTCGGAATAAAATATAACAGTACATTTTATTTATTACGTTTTGTAAGTTACAAGAACGTGTATGTGAATGTGTGTATGTGAACGTGTACAGGTTTTATTTCTATTATTTCCATAACCCGCGCTGTCGATCTCGGAAACGCGTGATTGATTAGCCTAATAGGCACTGAAAAGGGGAATTCCACCCCCGGATAATAGATGAAAAAATGTTCATCAGAAGACGAGGCACTTGCCTGCTTTTTGATGTCTTCGGGATTGAAGTGGTCGAGGCCTATAGTGAAAACCCCTTCTGAAATGGGATCCGTCTACGGAGTGCAAGTCCTCCGCAGGAGCAGGAGGAGAGGATCTACGATCCTCCCTGGTTCCTGTTGCTCCCCGAGGACCTCGACACTGGAGGCTGGTGACGAAGAAAGATCTGGGAAGACCCGGTAGAGATTCAGAATCTTTTACCGAGAAGTTTACTTCCTCAGATTCAAGGAAATATCTAGAAGAAGAAGTTCACGGAGAAGGATGTGGAGAATGATATAGAAATTTACCTGGAGGATATAGAAGGTCAATGCTATTACTTAGAGAAGGACTGACAGGGTATGCCAGCCTGACTTCAGCAAGGGGACTAAAAGTAGACAAGGGAAAATAAGAGGGAGTCGTGGGGCGGACGTTCTCAAGAGTCGACGCATCAGAAATCGACGGTGATGGTGAATCAGATCTCTTAAATAAATAAAGCGGCTCCGCATCTCCGTGAACCGGAGACGAAGGTGAGACAGGTGGATAGGAAGACCACGGTCGCTCCTCTTCCTGGCTCTTTGCGACGGCCGGAAATATCTTTCTTGGTGCCCCCGCGAAAAGAAAGGGGATGAAGAAACGATGGACTAAATCCTGGAAGTTTCTTATCTGGCGGTTTTTTCGATTTCGGATTTTCTTAATGGTATTGCGATTCTTTGATTTCACTAAAAGTTCGATTAACTTTAGAAAGAAAATCTTAAATAAAAATATGTCGTGAAAAGAGGAGAGATTACTAGGCGACTATTGCGTCTGCTCCTCCGATTTCTTTCTCCCGTCCTTAGAGATTCTCACCGAATCAACGTGCGAGTAAAAGCGTCGTTCGAAGTCACCGAGACGCTATAGGTACGCCCATCCCACTCGACTCCACAAAAATTATAGATTGGACGATCGGTTCTTAGGCGAGTTGAAGAACGACGATCCAGGTGAGGGAAACGACAACGCATGGTGAAGAAAGAGGTTTGGCCGGCTAAAATCACAGTTTACGCTATTCGCGTTAATAGTTTATACCACGCGTAAATAAATTTAATTAAACATTTCACGCATCACAATTTTGAATGATATGCTTACAAACATAAAGCGAATATTAATCATAATAGTGTTGCACCGTAGAAGGTGCATGGGGTCCATTATTCGGGACCGTCCGCTTGGACGAGGGGTTTTTTTGGAATAAAATTTCTAAATGTCTCACAAATAACTCGTTCTAACGAAGGATTACCATTCGTCCTTTCAACGTTAAAAGAATCGGCCACAACCACATTGCCATCCCCGCGGCTAGTTAAACTAATTTATCTGCTCAAACTCAATAACCTTATTTTTATACATATGATCCTTCGAGCTGGATCAAGAAAGCGCGAACGAAAACAGCTCATCGGGGACACGTGTGCTGCAGTTGAATTCTACGTGATTTCATTGTGCGTGTCGCGGCGTGATTATTGCGTGAACTTGTACAACTCTTATAGATCCACAAATTTTTTTTTTTTGGATTTGAATCAAACTTTTTATGATTTGTTTACATTTGCAAAAAAAATTGTTTTTTTAGAACTTTGCTTAATTTTAACTTAACCTGTATTAAAACTGAGCTTACAAAAATATAAAATGAGAATTACAGAACGGCGCGGGGATGGTACGCGGTCGTGGCCGGTTTGAGATTATACGAAAAGGCGGGTGGCAGTCCTTTGTGTTCGAGCCACGCGGCGGCACGCGGTGAGCACGTGTTCGCCTTTTAAGATCCGCACTGAATTGAGTATGAGTTTTCGATAGTGAGTTATTCTGGAGTCGAGAGTCTTCTATTGTCTTTGTATTCTCGCACTGAGTTTAACAGAGTCACAATTCTATTAATCGTGAGATCACGCTGCGAGATCAACCGAGTTACTGAGCACGAGGTTCAACACGCCTCGTGCTGCAGGGTGATGTCTTCCAAACGATTCCTTGCGGTTTGCACACGGCGAAGATGCTCTGGATGAGTTGCACTGGAGACAAAGCGTTGAGTTTTCCTGATGAGTCGATCAATGAGTAATCTTTCTAGAGTTGCACAAAGAACTTCGTTGCACACGAGACGATGCTAGGCACAGCTGAGTGAACACTGAAAGACTCGAGCCGGCAACGCCTTCGAGAATCGGAGGCAAAATATCAAACGACAGATCGATATTGATCTGTCGCCGGTGATCGGCCACGAGGTGCTGCTCCCGCGGCGGTGACAAAACTAATTAGCATTTCAAATCTTTTAACATAACCAATATTAATTATAATATTGTGTGACTTTGAGTAAAGTTAGGTTAGGTTAGATTTTTTTCAATTTATTGGCTATATTACTGTTGACGGATCATAAGAAATTAAAGATTTTGCATTTGGAATAGTTATAGTTATGGTAGTTATAGTGAAAACAATGTTTTTGGATAGTGTTGAAGTAACTCATCTACGAAAAAGGACTTTCTTTGAGAGAAATCCCAGTGACGTCACTGTGACACAAAAAGCAAGAAAACTGCGATTTTGAGAAAGCTTATGATATCACAGTGCAGAGTAAAAGAGTAAGAGTAAGAGAGTGAGAAAACGGCGATTTGAAAGAACCGCGTGATTTCACAACGGAAATAGAGAAGACGGGCGGTTCGGAAGTACCGAGTGACGTCACAGTGCAAAGTAATTGAGAAAATGGTGATTCAAAAGAACCGTGTGACTTCACATAGAGAAAACGGATGATTCGGAAGTACCGAGTGACGTCACAGTGCAGAGTAAGTAAGAAAACAGCGATTCGAAAGAACCGCGTGACTTCACATCAGAGATAGAGAAGACGGGCGGTTCGGAAGTACCAAGTAACGTCACAGTGCAGAGGAAATAACGAAAATAGCCCGTGTTACGTCCCGGTAGTCGCGGGCGTCTATGACGGGTATCGGACCACGGGCCTTGGCAATTACGAGATTACGAAAATGTGACAGAATTAAAATAAAATTTATTCTAAAGAAATTCTCTGATATTTGATACAAATGATGGTTGCCTCGCTATCTTAATAAGGTTGTTCCTCCGGATGTTGTTCGAGGTAGAATAAAAATAATAATATTGTCTCTTTGCACAGTGAGCAGTGTCGGACGTTACACGAATTCGCTATTAAAACGCCGCAATTACTACACTCGTATTCTACCTGACTTAATCCGATAAATATCCGGTGTGAGGATACGTAATTAAACTCGGAGGTAGGGTGTCCGGAGTTGAGCATACATCTACGACAAAAAGGAGGACGCATAATTTTTTGTTCGTACAGACGGTATCTGGTTTCGCAAGTTGCATGAACTAACCAATTAGTGATTACCCTAGTCAGGTCTAATGGAAATGCGCGAGTAGGCATCCGCGCGCAAGGTCGTCTTGGGCACATTTATTAAGATAAACTAAACCGTGGTTAGGCTTTCGATAAAGATTTCGACGGGGTTAGTTTATAGAAATACTCCATCTCCGCTCAGATCCAGATAACGAGAGAAATCACGATGGACTAAACGACAATAATCACAATTTCTATATGGTTTGAGAATCTATAGAATTAATCTACAATTGCGACACTTTTGTGATTCACGATATATTCTAAGACAAAGGTAGTGTCCAGTAACAAGAGTGAAGTTACTTTTAAGTCTATCAACGTTAAGTGCACAGGTTAAACAATAGGTATCACGAGTTTTTCGGTGACGTCGATACACTTTATGAACGCAGAAACCTGTCTCTAACCACTCGGTTCGCGTGTAGGTTGAATTTAATAGTGCGGTATCGCGGGCACTATCGGCGCGTTGTGGGGTAAATTGATTGGGAAGGCACATTATACATTTTTAAAATAATATAAAATAAACAAATAATATTTAGAATAGAAGTTCAACCGTATTATTTGGAGCTAGAAAGTGCGTGCGATGCGGTAGATAAAGAGGCGAACAGACAACCTTTGGAGCGGGGGTTAGGGCCAAAAGTGAAAGTTAGAGTAAAAGTAAAAGTTTAAAAAAAGTGACGAAACAAAGGGGTAAAAGTGAAAGCTAGATGATCCGCGAGATTTTCGGAATAAAATAAACTCGTTCGAAAGAGTGACGGCAAACGTGACTTATTTTTTTAAACTTAACATTAAAAATTTTTTTTATGCCAAATGATATTATATGGCTAATATTCATAGTCCGTCCTTATTTTAAAGATTGTTTTAAGTACAGTTTTATTTGGTTTTAAACTAATTACAGAATCGTATCATCGTCTTAAAACATTGTTTAAAATAATTTTGAAATAAGAATAACTATAAATATTAATCTATAATGAGATATTAATCCCAGTAAAATTTTAAGACGAGCATACGCATGGTTTCAAAGTTTTAAATAAAGGAAAGTGATATGTTCTCATAATTTATCACTTTTCAAATTTTTACAGGAATTAAAATTGACCCATTATTTAAAAAATAGAAAAAAAAACAAGAATTTTTTCCGTCACTTTTTATAATAAACGGAAAGTTTAACAGAAATATTGGTTAATTAAAGAATATGTGCGTTTTTTGATCGCGTTAAAGAAAAAATAATTAACTGGTACACATAAATGTACCTCTATTTTAAAGACGCCTCTAAATGTCTGCTTAGAATACGGGCGACTTTAGCAGCGCGCCTCTAAAGTTGGTCACACATTTAGAAACGCCTTTAAAAAACCGCCTCTAAAAGTGAGCTCAGAATGTGGGCCTATGAATTTAACAACAACCTACCGAAAATTTACGACCTGTTCGATCTGGACCATCAACACATCTTAATTTAGCTAATTCGACCTCTTCGCGCTTATTAATGAATTGAATTACTTACACTACACTGGATATCACTCAAACGGCGCCGCACTGTGAATCCATTCCTACAGTTTCTCAATCTAATGACAGAAGTTTAATTTATCCCGCATTCAAAATTGATTCGCATCTATTCCCTTCTAATCCTCAACCTCCTTCAAAATATGAAAGTTATCATCCGCTTACAGATTTAGATTTTCCTACCTCGATATCCCGTCATCCTACCGTTATTCCTCACCCCGAAGAGAACTCCTCTACCTACGTTCCCGACAACAATCCACCGAGTTCCCGTTTTTGTGAAACCGAAAATTATCAATATCCCGCTAATCGAAAAACCCCAGGGTGTTGCAATTGCGAATCTCAATTACTACGCTGTACCTTTCATATGTGTGGTTATCAAAGCGGAAGGAATCCCAAATTTCGTACATCGCTTCCTTGCTCGTCATGCTCATTTTCAATCGAACAGCATGAAAGAAATTGTTTTTGGACAAGCTTTCTCATTATATTCATTATAATAACAGAGCAGAGATAGGCAATTGTACTTTCGGGTCAACTCATCCTCCATCTTTTTTTCTAGAACCTCTCATTATTCCCATTTTCCCCCGCTCTGTCAACACTCTCACGCACACTGCCATTTACACATCCATCAATAAAACCACATGTAAAGTTACTCTTACCGAAAAATTGTATAGTGACCGGCACTAATGGCCTGTCGCACTGCGCAACGGCGGCTCCCGCGCGTGAAGTGGGGTAGTGTGCGTGAGGCCTCACCGCGGATCGCGTACGTGAGGCAGGGAACGCCGAAAGAAGCGAGAGGACGGGGAAAATTTGGTGGGAGGTGTTTTCATGCTCTATCCCGCTCGCGACCCGTGCGTGTGAGAGAGAAAGCATGAGTGAACGCTAAGAAATTATTATAGGCGCACTTTCGCTCTCTCGCTTGCACGCGTTCGTGTTTATACGGGCGGACAAGGATATAAGTATATCGCAAGAGTACGCTATTAATTCTAGCGTATACTTTAAGACATTTTGCGACTTTTGACAATCGAAATTAATTACTCATGTTACTTATATTATAAATATATATTTTTACATTACGTATAATTTAATTTTGGGATAATTTTCGTTTTCAGTCTTGAGAAAAACAATTTTAAATGCCTTGTCTTTCTCAAGTCAGAAAACATTAGTAGATGGGTATAGACCGGTTCTGGACCAATTCGTGTTAGTGTGTCCGTGTGACCTAGGGCGAGGGGTAATGACGTCACGCGGGGAGGGGTGTTTTTCCAGGAATCGCTCCTTTGTCTGCGATTCTCGGAATCGATTGTTTATAAATATAACAATAACATAAAAGTTATGAAATTTGATATTTTAATTACGTAATATGATATTTTAATTACGTAATTTGATATTTTTAAAAATAAATAAGTGCGTTATCGCGCCGCGGTATTTTCCTGCGGCATCGCGAATTTCAAAGGGTTGGAATTTTTCAAAAGGGGAAAGGGGGGTGTCTTATTTTTAGAGGGGGGTAAGGGGGGGGTGATCACGCGAGTCTTAGTCATGGCGTCGGCGGCGGCGAGCGGCGGGGCGGCGGCGGATCGCAAAGGATCGCGCGCCCATCGTTCCGTCTCGCTCGCACCCGTTCGCGCCGCCTATCGTTCCCTCTCGCTCGCTCTCGTTCACGCGTTCGTCACCATCGACTACGACTCGCTCGCACCCGTTCGCGCCGCCTATTGTTTATAAACAATTTAGTACACGCTCATACGATTCGAATGCGGGTGACGCTGCACGTACATCCCCGGCTAATCGCTCCTCCTTATTATCTGATTTCTCTCTCACTCAGATACGTATGTTGCATACGAACGAGGCGGACTCACAATTATAATAAAATGAAGGATGGAATAGAAGCGATTAAAAATGATACGTGCCGATTACAAAAGTATATATTTATTTTATGAATATGCTTTACAATATATTACACATTTTTATACATTTATTACAAGCGCAAGTAGTTCGCAATCTACAATTTGTTGTTCGTCGAAGGAATCGCTGCTGCGTATAGCGCTCACTGCCTCGGTGCGATTCCTCGATGCGGAAGCGATTTTGCAAAATCGCTCGTATTTGTCGTCGATCTTCGGTAGGACTTTGTTAAGTACGTTGAACGTCAAAGAGACGCAATCATCGAAATCCAGCATTCGCGTGAACGTAGCTTCGGTCATTGCCATACGTGTGTCGACCGATTCGAGTCGTACAAGTTTCATTTCGTTCATGCGGCAAATTCGTACTGTGAGCGAACCTATGTTCGCAACGTCGTACGGTTGCTTCGGTCGATCGTGAAGCATATTCAGAATTGTCCATCGATGCTCGCACAGTTCTTTCCAGGTGTCGAGCGACATGGTTAATTCATCTCCTCGATTATCACCTATGATGATTTCCGCAAAACAACGCGTGCCAACGTTCACGCCGATCTCAAGATATTTGTATCCTGTTTGAGTCAGTGGGTATCGCCGGCAGAGTAAGCGCGTCACGTATCGTTTTGGCGAGATGCTGGAAATTAAATAAACGCAATTATGAATATAAATATATTAATTGGAAGTAATTAATTTTATAAGAATGAAAAAACTTACTCGTTAAATTTTTCTCGCTAGATGAGGCTTCAGCACCGCAATCATTTCGACGCACTTCGTAACAGTTTCTCTCGTTGTAATACATCGTCGTATTCACAGTCGTAGTCGTAGTCGTAGAGGAAGTCGTTGCTGCGGCCAAAGCGAAGAATGTACTGATCGCACGATCTGAGGGTACCTCGAGTCGAGGACGGTTGCGAAAAATCCCCTCTTTCATTAATTAAAATTTGCATAGAGTGGGGAAATATAAAACGCAGTTAGAAAAATTTTTGGAGAGGGTAATTAAGAGAAGGGGTGATTGGGGAGAGGGTAAAATAATCGAAAGACGTACATGTATAGGTATGTGATACAAAAAAAGTTTTTATTCAAAATTATACGTCATCATTTTGATGGTTACGCCACCAATTGTACAATTTAAATACATTTTGTACGGCGCAATTTTTGCAATGTCTTCTACAGCGGAAAGTATTCGAATCGTCCAAATCGTTGAGCGATTCAATGTTTTCAAAATCCTCTTCGATGTTCCTGACGATCAGATTGTCTGTGTAGAATTTGATATCATCATAATCGTCGCCGTAGTAATCCTCTTCAAGCATATCTTGCAGCCAATCGCGTTTTTCTAGTCCTTTAACGTATACGATGGCGTGATCGTAGCAGTCCTTCTCATTCTGTAGGGCTCTGATGATCAGGCGTTTAGCCCGACTGTATGGAACGTCCCCATCTTCCCACGCTATACCGTGATGATTTCGTACCAGCCAGGTAACGAGACGTCTGTCATCTCGCGATACTGCACCCCACGACATAGGAGTCGTAAAGACGTAATGCGCGAGAACGGCACCACCTCGCAGCACCGCTGCTTCCTTCACGACGAAACGTCGTCCAATGGGATAACCTTGCAGATCGACGAACGTTGGTGTGGACATGATGATGATGATGACGTTTGACGATGCGACTCAATCGAAGGAAGTTACAATACTGAATACGCGCGAGCAAATTCATTGGTCTTGTTAATTTCCCCCTCCTTTCCAAATCGCATTACTTTTTTAAATGCTTCGAGACAAAATCCGTCACGCGTTCCTGAAGTCGTTCGGTTCGCGACTTTTTATCCGTTTGCGTGAATGCATCAACCACTGTGTTTCCCGAGGGTGTCACTCGATACGTCATTCCTCTGTTCAATAAGTGATCCGTCGATCTAGGATCCGTTTGCGTAGCTTTATCTTCCTTCATGCGACTCGCGTTATCGCACCAACAAGACGGTTGATACTTTGATGGTTTCATGACGACGATGACAATCTCTCTCTCTCTCTATCGACGTTACGCATACGACGGAATGGAAGTGAATACGCAACGGTCGTCGATTCACCGCTTTACATACACACGTCGAAGATCATTTCTACGTGATCTTACGTACAACGTTGGTCAACGGATTGTATTGAACCAAACGATCGTGTATGATGAGACAGTAAGCCGTGGTATTTGGCGCTACATTGTCCTTGCATTCAAACTCTAATCTCACGTCCACGGTAGCGGTTTTAACCGACTCGTTTTGACGCGAGCAGTCGATGATGACGAACGGACCGTTGAGCAGAAACGACGTGACGGTGAGATTCGGTTCGAGATACTCGTAGCCGTAATATTCTTTGCAGAAACGCGCGTACGCGTCGTAGAGAATCGCGTATCTACGTTTGCTAAAGTCGAGGTTCATATCGTCGTACGGGTAGCACTCGGAGTTGAGATAGAGCTTCACGTTGGTCAGTTTGCAGTCGTCGAAACGACTGTTGTCCTCGGACATGATGTTCTTTCGACCTGTCTGCAGAGCGAAGATGACGTATCGAGGTTTCTCGAGTTGCGTGGCGGTCTTGATGGCCCACGAGTGCTTGGTCGTGAGTTGCAGTAGCGGAAACTCATACAGATCCCATGAGCGAAATCCCATACTGACGAATCGACCGCTCTCCAAGGTGCGCAACATCGCCAATTTCTTTACCTCGTTTAAAAGTACGTGAGGCATACGCCATTGTATTTTCAGCAAGTCAACCTTAGGCTCGACCGCGGAACTGCCCACCAGACAATTGTTGTCGTTGCGCGCTCGTATGAGAATCAATTCGTGACGAGCGTTGATCACGACGCGTCTATAGTCCTCGCAAAATCCCAGCAGCATGTTGAGCGGTACGCAGAAATTGAAGTAACCGTTTGCATTGATCGTGGGACTGAGCCATCCCGCGTTCCGCAGAATCACGCTCCTGTTGGACGAAACAGTCGCGTAATTTTTCAGCGTGCTGGTTATGCCGACATTTCGGTTACGATCGATCTCCACACCGTCGAGCTCGTATCGTATCTCGTCGAACATGAAGGCGATGCAGTTGTCTCCGAGAGTCACGTCAGCTCCCGCAACCACCTTGCCCTTCGTTAATTTTCCCTCGACGTAGAGAAAACTATCGTGCGGTAGCGTGTACAGATCTTGCTGTTGTATCGGTATTCTTATCTCATCGCTGTGTTCGAACGTCGTATTGGCGAACGGATTGTAAGCGTGAGTCTCGATCTTGACGATTCGATCGTCGAAGACCGGTTCGTCTCGGATATTCAAAATGTCGGACATCGTTCAGATAAAGTTATTTCGCACAGCGAATCCGAGCGATCTCAGAAATTCAACGTTTGTTTCGGTTAATCTTTTTTTTCTTCTTCCTATCCTTTCGACGCTATTTACAGCGAAATGTTGTTGTTGCGGTTCAGGCTGTTGGATCGTCCCAGCACCGAAACTGATCGTTGTAACGCGACTCGTTTTGTTCGGTATTAACATACCACGTTATCGTTGTGGTCGTCGTTGTTGTTGTCGCACGTGCAATCTGACGGTGATCTCCTCTCCGCGAAAGTCGAGCGGTCGACCGTTCTGGTTGGTGACGCGTATCGTGAGATCCGTAACGTATCGCACGATGATCGGCAGGTAAATGACTTGCGTGGGCGTTTCCGTGATCTTATATCCTGGTGGCACTTTCGGTGAAAACTCGTGAATCGTGTGCATGCGTTCGCCGTTGCAGTACGCTCCCGCGGTTACGTTACATTCGATGCGGATAATATTCAGGTTGATTATATTGATCGGTAAGTCGGACTCGTGCCATTTTCGCGGTTGCAGTACGCGGTGTGGCGAGAATCCGAGAAGCGGCCCCAACGAGTTTGGTTTCGAAAAGTTTACCGTGTACGCTGATTTGATCTCGCTTCTCATAGTGTTGAAGTTTGCGCGAATCGTTATCGAGAAATCATCGTTCTTCTCGCTCTTCTCATTACGATTACCATCGGCGGTGTCGCGTTGTCGCGGCATCGCATGTTTCAAAAATTTGTCTATTGCCTGTATCTCATACGATCCCTCGGGAATCGTAATTTCCTTGCCGTCCGTGCCGTAGTAGAATTTATTGTTTGTAGAATCGACGTTCGGTATGGTGTTGTAAGTCGCAAAGTCCGTGAGACCGAGCTCGTAATCACCGTCGCTGAAATCCAACGCCGGTGAGTAGCTCGAATGGAGAACGCTGCTCCTACCGGTTAACGTGAGCGTGATCGACATGTTCGAAGCGATACTGAGGCGAAGTATGTCGCGACGTCAGTTTTTAAACGTAATCGCGTCGATCGTACTTAAAAATCGCAGACACAGCTGTCCACAGATACTCTGATCGTACGTTTGATAGGATCGTCGATTGTATTCTATCGACGAGACGTCGACTCCGAGATATCTCACCAATTCTATGGGCGGTCGGAGATTACCGAAGCCGTCAAAGTACGCGACGCGATTTCCTCTTTTGGCGTACGCTACCCAGTGAGTCCCCGGACCCGTCACGTTGTCCAGGTTCACGATACCGCTCTCGTTTGTACGCGCACCACTCATAGGTAGGGTGTCGCGCATAAAGACGCCTCTGAAATAAGGAACGCGCATACGTCTGGCCAGATGATTCAACTGCACGTTTGTAGTCGCACCCAAAGGCATTTTTAACGTCTGCTCGACGTTTTTTTTTCTTCCTCTCTTCGCAACAGTCATACCTCTGCCGTACCTGTACGGCTTGAGAGAGAGACCCCGTCCACCGTTGTACGGGGCCAGATGTACGCCGGATCCACCGGCTGCCGCGCGAGCAGCTTTTCTCTCGTTTACGGCTCTCGCTATACTCGCGGCTCCACCGACAAGTGATCCGACTGCGCCGAGAATCGGAATGATCGGCAGCATGCCACCGCGCTTTGCTGTTGGAAGCATGCGTTTTTTGCGAATCGTACTTCTTCTTCTCCTCTTCGTAATCGTTCTGTTTCTCACAGTCCTCAACCTGTTCTTTCTAGTCGACATACCCATCCCAATTTTCGTTTTAGCTTTCATCGCAGCCCACACGGCTGCTGCGGCGGCTCTCTCGCGTAAGCCTGAATCTTTCGCTATAACGCGTTTTCCCGCTCTCTTGGCGAGTTCTTTGTCCGCTGCGTGTCTATCTGTGAGATCGTTGCTTCGCGCGTACGCCAAGTCGTGCTCGCGACACGCTTCGTCCAACGGATTAACGCCTCGATCGCCTCTCGCTATGCGTTCCTTCAGTCGAGTTCCCGGCCCGCAAAATTGATAACCGGGGATGTGCAGTTCGAAGGGGAGGGCGTTTATCGCGCGATTCAACAAACCTTTGCCGCAGCACTTTACTTCCGATGAAGCGGTAGACGACGTTGACACTCGCCGCACTCTCGGATTAACGGAGCAGGTCCGTCGATGTGCGTTTCTTGCCAGGGTTGATTGTAATGCTCGAGGCACCTGCGGTAGGTTCGAACCTCCGGATCTTCCGTCAAGTGCACGGGAAGTTTGTCCCACACGTGATGAACGTAATCGCCGCAGACGTGCAGCAAAACGGCTTTTGGTACGATGCTCAACTGTTCCGCGGTCAAATTCAACACGTCAAAGGGATGTTTCAGCGCGAGATACATGTCGATTAATGAGCTATTCGCGGGGTCGCGCGACTATAAATAGGCGCGCGAGTGATCGTCTCCGTACAGCGGGTACGAGATGCGGTTCGTGCGACAACCGCAGACGATACGCGTCGCGAATTGCGACGACAGATTACGACTGATGGACAGTCTCGAGAGGGAGAAAAAACGCAGACATGGTGAGATGCTGCCAAACACCGTGCGCGCGATCGTGTGCGGCCCATCGAACTGCGGCAAAACGAACGTTCTGATCAGTCTGTTGGAGAGTCCGCACGGTTTGCGTTTCGAGAACGTGTACGTGTACTCGAAGTCGCTGCAGCAGCCCAAGTATCAGTACTTGGAAAGTCTGCTGACGCCGATCGAAGAGATCGGCTATTTCACGTTCTCCAACAACAGCGACGTCGTTCCGCCGAGCGAGGCGCTTCCGCATTCGATCTTCGTCTTTGACGATATCGCGTGCGACAAGCAAGACGCCGTGAGAGAATACTTCGCGATGGGTCGTCACTCGAACGTAGACTGCTTCTATCTGTGTCAGTCGTACGCGAGGATACCGAAGCATCTGATACGCGACAACGCGAATCTGCTGATCCTGTTCAAACAGGACGGAACCAATCTGAAACACGTGTACAACGATCACGTCAACACCGACATGTCGTACGACGAGTTCAGTGCGTTGTGTCGCGAATGCTGGCAACATGATCACGGTTTCGCGGTAATCGACAAGGACAGTCCGCTCGACAACGGGCGATACAGGCGAGGATTCGACGTGTTTGCGGTACCGTCGAGTTGATTTTTTAACAGATTGATGATATCGCGTGACAATCAGTCGTCGAAGACGCTTCGTCGAGAACGGATCGCGCGATACGATCGATATGACGGGGAGAAACGACAACCATGACGCGCGCGAGCATGAAAAGATTACGCGGGAGATCGAGAAGACGAGCGAGGCGATTCGCAGGAAGCATCGAGCTATAAAGACCGACACGATCGACGCCGACATCGCGTCGGAGAAGCGCCTCAAGCCCATCGTCGAACCTCTAAAGCGGATGGTCGAGACCGTCGAGGAATCCGGTATCGCGGTACCGAAGGTGGAGTCGAAATCGGAGCGATTGACACCGAAACTGGAGCGACGATTGTGGTCGACACCAAAACCCGAACGGCGTTTAAACGTCACGTTTGACGATTCGTTGTCGTCGGCAACGTTAGGCGATACGATCGTAGCTAATCCGTCATCGATGAGTGATACGACCGTCGATTCGTACGTTACGACCAAAACGTCGAACTTCCGTCGACGCCACGGCCCCGCACATCGACGCCGCGGTTCGGCGTATCGACGCCGCGATCTGGCGTATCGACGCCGCGGCCCAGCGTATCGATGGCAACGATGTATCTGGAAGCGGCGAGCGGTGACAGAAGAATAAATATCGATGACGTTTTCGGTATATACTTTGACACGAACAAAGTAATGCTCGGGAACAAGCATGTCGAATTCGACCATAAAAACGATGATATAATCGTCGCTGGTAAGAGATATCCCGGTACGGAAGGTCTGTACGAGTTGATTTTCAAGAAGGTACCCGATGAAACCGCTTACACCGAGGCGGATAAACGTCACTACAAGAGCATACTCGAAGCGACGAACGCGCATAAGAAAGATTTCAGCGACAGCGGTCGCGTCATGGGTAACAGAGGCTCAAAGTACGTGAAGGTGATCGCACCGCTGCTGTCAGGCGATTCGGCCAGGAAATCGAGAAGAAAAAGCTCCGGTAAAGGATTACCTCGCCTCATGACGTTAAACGATCACACGATCGACTACGTGCACTGGGACGATCCTAACGAGCTCGTGGATCGTCTTCGATTGCTGGATGCTTCGCGTCGAGCCGGTCACAACGCTCACGACAACGAAATTCTGTCGATCGTCGAGGAACTGCGCGAGGCGGGTTTGATTATAAATTGATCGACCGGGAGGAATCGAGCGACAGAATCGATCATGTCTAGATCGCGCAAGTCGAGCGACGCAGGTCCCGAGAGGAGGCGACTCGTTGACGAGTTGCACGCCCCGGCGAGAAGAAATTTTCCGCGAAGACGCGTCGTGGTCAAGGGATATGACGATCTGTGGCAGGCTGATATCGTCGAGATGCAACCGTACGCGCGTTTCAATCGAGGCTACCGCTATATTCTTACCGTCATCGACGTACTCGGCAAGTACGCGTGGGCGATACCGCTCAAGAACAAAGGCGGCAGCGAGACGGCTGACGCTTTAGCGGAGTTGATGCGAAAGAGCGGGCGATGCCCGAAAAATCTGCAAACCGACATGGGAAAGGAGTTTTACAACGCCGACGTGCAACGACTTTTCGCGAAACGCGGCGTCAATCATTACTCGACATACTCGGTAATGAAGGCGTCGATAGTCGAACGATTCAATCGCACGCTCAAAAACGCCATGTGGAAGATGTTTACACTCAATGGTAATTATGAGTGGTTCGACGCGCTACCGCGTCTCGTAGACGAGTACAATAGGCGCAAGCATCGAACGATCGGCATGCGGCCCGTTGACGTGACACCTGATATCGCCAAAAAACTCCTCGACACCGTGTACAGCGCTATAAAGATAGCCGCTCCGGCCAAATTCAGGGTCGGTGATAAAGTACGCGTGAGCAAGTTTAAAATGATTTTTGAAAAGGGATACACTCCGAATTGGACCACCGAGGTTTTCACGATCGTTAAGGTGCAGCAAACTAATCCAGCTACCTATCTACTGGAGGATTATCGCGGTGAGGCGATATCCGGAGCGTTCTACGAGTACGAGTTGCACCGCGCGACGCATCCGGACGTGTATCTGGTGGAGAAGGTTCTGCGCAAAAAGGGTGACAAGGTCTACGTAAAATGGTTGGGATTCGACGGATCGCACAATTCGTGGATCGACAAAAACAGCATCGTTTAATAAATTTTTTTATTTCACACATGTGTATGTGTGATTCGATACAAAAATGTATAAAAATGAGAAAAATATATAACGTACGCATTGTACAATGTTTTACTTCATTTGTATAATTACATCTATAATACATACTACATACTGCTTACTGCTTTACTGCGTACATGTATACTGCGTACATGTGTACTGCGTACATGTGTACTGCGTACATGTGTACTGCGTACATGTGTACTGCGTACATGTGTACTGCGTACATGTGTACTGCGTACATGTGTACTACGTAAGGGCATGCTAGCGACTACTAACTTAAACCTGTACATCATCGCATAAAAATATAAAACATGACCGTTTCGTCGGTCGTTTCGAGATTTCCGCAAAGAACACCTCAATCAACGCATCAAACACTCCACAAAATAAATTCAAATTAAGTTTAAAACGACATAAGCAACCAAGAACATCACATACACCGCATACACCGTAAAATAAAATATGCGAATGTTAACCCATACATTATATCGCAATTAACCGGTAAAACCAAAAAAGAAAAGAAATACCAACTATTGTACCGTCAGTAAAAAATAAAGGGGTAAAGGAGTAAAGGGGTAAAGGAGTAAAGGGGTAAAGGAGTAAAGGAGTAAAGGAGTAAAGGAGTAAAGGGGTAAAGGGGTAAAGGGTAAACAACAAAACCAGTAACAACAAAACCAGTAACAACAAAACCAGTAACAACAAAAAAAAAGAAAAAAGAAAAGAAATACCAACTCTTGTACCGTCAGTAATAAAATAAAGGGGTAAAAATACGAGCATAGTTGGAGAATATGACAACGCTAGGAATAAATTTTAAAAAAGATGCAATCTACGCATCAAACGGTACAAAGTGAAAATCAAATTAAATTTTGAAAAAAAACCATTAGCAAACAACAACACTTCATACACCGCAAAATAATAATTATTTTGTGCAATCCAGCCCATTTGCTAGCTGCAAAAATACCAAAAAAAGAAAAAGAAAAGAAATACCAACTATTGTACCGTCAGTAAAAATAAAGGGGTAAAGAGGTAAAGGGGTAAAGGGGTAAAGATACGAGTATAGTTGGAGAATATGACAGTGCTAGGAATAATACATATAATGTATGTTATTCCACGCATGCTTCATATAACGAGCTCGAGACTTTTATAAAATATTTTTAAACCAGATAAAATTGAAAAAGAGGCAATCATGAACGCATCAAATACTACAAAGTGAAAATCAGACTAAATTTGATAAAAAACCAAAGCAACCAAGAACATCTCATACTCCGCAAAATAAAAATTATTTTGTGCAATCCAAAATAAAACAATGCAATCATGAACGCCTCAATCATCCCATCACTCTCCACAAAATGCTAAATATGCGAATGTTAACAATCACTGAGAGAGACGTTGCGTCAATCGGAAGTATAATACATACTGCATACATGTATACCGCGTACATGTGTACTGCGTTTTTTATCGAGGTATGCGATAATGACCCCACGGCAAGGTCTCGGTCGAGTTCGGCACGAGATATCGCTTGTCGTCGTACGGACTCAAAGCGATCTTTGTCTCGGACACGGTGTACACCTCATGCAATTTCGACCTGATGCACGATTGGTCGCGAGTCATAGCGATCTCGTCCTCGAGACACCTCACGTAATCGTCGAACGTTATAGTTCGCGCCACGACTCCGCTCTTTACACCCTTTGCTTTTTTGGTGTCTTTTCTACCGTCTACCCTGATCGCATACATCTTAGCTCTGAGTCCGACGAACTCTGTGACGATCGCACCGTTACACTCATCCTTCATTAAGCCGGGTATTTTTTTGTTCGCGAGAGGTATACCATACGCGTTATCGGGCGGATAGTCGCTCGTGTCGAACCTCGCGATATCGCGTTTCATCATCTCGTATACGTCGTCGCACTCGACGCTGTACACAAGACTGTCCGTGTCGGTATACATGACGCTACATTTGTCTCCGAAAGTCGGTATCATATACTCGTGATGAAACTCGTACAAGCATACTTTAGATATGTCGAGTATAGACATACCGACGTATATCGGCTTGGCGAATTTCACCTCGAGTTTACGTAATTCCACAGCTACTAAATTTTCCGCAAATACGCTTCTGCTGTGAAAATTCGGTTTGGCGATCATCGCCTCCACACCGCACCGTCCGTCCCACTGCGAGAGCAAGCGAACGTCGACGCGATTTCGTACGTTCTCCATCGTTTTACCGAACACCGCGTTGTTCATCAGTTTAAACAAATTTTTTTCAAAATCGTTGGTCGCACGAGTTCGATGTCGCGTGTTGAGCTCGATGTAATCGCGCAACCATGCCGATTGAGTGAATCGCAGCACGCGGTAAACCTTGGTGACGCGAAGACCGTGACGCGTGCACAGCTGCAGATTGCGATAGTGGATGACGTATCGCTTCTTATCACACAGCGTAGCCAAAAGTTTTACATCGTGTTTCGCCCCCGGTGGTTTCTCTCGCGTGGGACAGAACGGCAGATCGGAGTGCGCGTCGTGCACGCTCGCGGGATACTCGAGATCCACCTCGAGAATATAACCCGTGGGCGAGTCCGCGGCGATCGCGTCTACGTCGAGGTTCGCGAGGTCGTTGTCGTCGACCCATTCGAAGTCCGCGTACGGTAACGGCTGACACATGGCCCATCCGTACAAGTTATTTACATCGTAATACACAATGTACGACGAAGGTTTCGACGAGTCGTAACCCGACCGCATGTATCTGTTATTGGCTCGCGCGTATCTGTTGGAGCATTGACTTAGACCGCCGCGTATACCGCGTTCGACGAACATCACCATGTCGATGTCGGTCAACAATTCGAAATTTATGCGCGTATGCTTGAGCATCGCATCCCACGTGAAACCGGGTAAGGTGTAGTAATGCGCGGGATCGAGTCCGTAACTCTCGACGCATCTGTCGCGAAAATTTTCAAATACGTCAGCCAATAACAGTACATCGGTCTTGAGGTACAGATCGCTGTACTCGCCCAGAGTTCGAACGGAGAACCGCTGCCATACGGTCTCAGCGTGCGCGTAATCTGACTCGGTCACCGTGTCACCGGTCAGCGAACTGAAGAATGAGTCGCGCGACGGTAAGCTTGACTCATTCAATTTTTCGACGCTGTTGACGTACTCGTACGGAAATACACCTTTTCGCGTCAGAAGATTGAAATTTTCTTCTGAAAGTGTCGCAAATTCAGCGCGCAAGATTCGCAATTTGTCTTTGGCGAGTAGAGACGATAATTTGTCGAGGCTAGCGTTCAAAAATTTGTACGAGTCTATAAAGCGCAACTTTATCGCAGTTCGCGAGTCCTGTCCCTCAGCCGTATCGTCAACGTGTTTCGTAAAGGAGATATATTTCTCCTTCGTTATCGGTAATAGATTAATTTTACCCTCGTACGCTGTGGCGATCTCCTTTATAACAAAGTGTGCATCGTAACCCGACAGATTGTGAAATACGACGGGGATGTAACGCGTGTCGCGGTATTGCAGGTTACATTTTGAGTGCGCGGGACCTCTATACCGACCGGTCAAATGACAATGATCGCGCACACGCTTCTCGTCCGCCGCAAACGGATTTTCGCATACGTGGCACAGCTTCGCGTTCTCGTGCACCTCGAGCTGCGCATTCGACAACGTCTTCATCGGGACAACGTTTGAGATTACGGTTTTTACGCGATGAGCTAATCTCACTAGCCGCTCGACGAACCACTGGACGCAATCAGGTTCGCGACGATATTCGTATCTCGAGAGCGACTCGTCGTACGAGCATCGGACGTAGTATCCCACGCTGAATACTTCGTGATGTTGATAATTAAACGTCGTTTGTTCGGGCGATGATGGTGGATCGATATTTCGCAGCACGCACTCCAGATCGGCGTAAACGATGAACGGCACGCGCTCCTTGTTGTCGTGATTAGAAAAGCTGAGCCATTTGTCGTCCTCGCTGGGTAGTCGTATAGCGCAGTCGTTTAATATTCCGCAATCCATGACGTGAGCCTCGAGCTTCTCGCTCGAACTAAAGTAATGAAGACACCTAAAAATAAAATATTTTTTACAAAATAATAATTTTAAAATAATATTTTAAAAATCAATTATATATTTAAAACCATACGTACCGATCACAAATGTGTTTCCGATGCTCGCGTCCGCTTAGTTGCGAACTGACGAGGCGTGATAGATTACTGATACACGCAAAGTGTCCCACTTTCTGGTTATCGTTGTCATCGTTGTTATCGGGTTGCACGTACAATAAATTTACGTGTCTCTTTTTCTTCTCATTGCTGAGGCGTATAGGTAGAACGTTTATTTCTTTTCCACGTGTCTTTGTGACGTACACGTTGATCGAGATATCATTCAATCGTTCGAGTTTCGCAACGTCTTTAAGAGTCGCGGGAAACTCCACACCCTCGACGTTCAGCACCGTTGCGTAATGCGGGTACGACGATTCCCGATCCACGTGCTGCTTTACGGGATACAGAGCTGCCACCACCGACCACGCGAGACACTTGTCATCCATCGATTTTACGCATATCACTGCTTTTTTAGCGACTATTTTCCGCGACAATGTAACGTGACATCCCGCACGCATCGGATTGTACTTGTTTACGTTGATCAACAAGTTCAAAATTCGCGACAACGCCCATCCGCTGTCGCGCTCCTGAAACTCCTCGAGAGAAGCCAGCGTGGGTTCGATAACATGTAATCGGTACCACTCGCGTACATCAGTATCTTGAAAGATCTCACAGTTTTTCGTGGTTATACTTTTGTTGGCGCGTTTGTCCCCGGCCGTGAATTCACCGTTGAACGCGGTGTTCACTTTCACGCAATTAGTTTTACGCACGATGTTCTGTACGCGCTCGCACACCGCGTTACCGGCGTCCTCCAGGAATCGCAGCGGCTCGATGTAGTTTGTGTTTATTACCACACCCGTTGCGATACGACTTTTGAACGCGGTCTCGATCTCGCGCCACTCGAGTTCACCAGCTGCGTTGTCACCATCACCGTCGGCAGCACTGGTGCTCGCATACTCGCCACCCTGGTGCACGTAACGTCCGTACAAATGTTTCCTGACACCCAAAAGTCGCGCGATACTCGCCACCGTGGATTGCGCGCATCCGACGGATACGCGCGTTCGCTTGGCGCGACTGCGTTCCTCGAGTCGATTCACTAGGTCGTCACATCTCTCAAGCCACACGAAAAATTCTCCCAAGGTGGTCACGGCGTCAGCCTGCACCAGGAGTTCACGCTCTTCCTCGAGAAAACTTTGATCCATTTTTTAATGATTCTCACACCGATGCTTGCACGTTAATGTTTTTTAAAAAACGACATTAGCAATAAATACAACAAAACAACGACATTAGCAATAAATACAACAAAACAACGACATTGGCAATAAATACAACAAAACAACGACATTGGCAATAAATACAACAAAACAACGACATTAGCAATAAATACAACAAAACAACGACATTGGCAATAAATACAACATTAGCGATAAATACAACAAAACAACAACATTAGCGATAAAAACGACATTAGCAACGTGAGTATGGAAATCGAAGTACATTGCTCACGCATTCGTGCATACCGGGCACATATCGCACGAAATTACAACGAATGTTGCGGTTCTACAGTTCAAACACCACGTACCGCTCAGACTATCGTACGATCCTACGACGTGTTTACGAATCTTGAAGACGGAATCGTTGAAATCGTTTCGCATCAACACCAAACAAGAAGCGCACACGTTGTATCCTCGCCCGTCACAATAATAAAAATATATGGCACAAAATTTCGTACGCAGATTAATCGCGTTTAAATTCCGTAAATTGATCGTTTTGCGCGTAGTACTTTCAACCGTTTCATCGTTGTCATCGTCGGTTTCGCAAGCACTATCCTCCGACAGGGGATGAACCTCTTCGATTTCCTCACCGATTTCTATTTCTATTTCTTCACCGATTTCTTCACCGATTTCTATTCTCACGTCAACGTTCATTATCGTCGATCGCTCGTCCACTAATGAGATTCGCGCGTGGTTACAAGAGAGGCCTAAGGAATGCTTTATATTCTACCCCTACTCCTGATTAATCATGTGACACATTTTTTACCCTCTCTCAAATTATAATGAGTCATTTCATAAGTTTCACTTTGCAGTATTTTAAAATTGCTATCTTATCTCTGCCCGACAAAAGAAATGTACACCCGCTAAATAGCAACTACCCCGTTTGCAGAGTCTTTGAGTTTAGCCGCATAGTTTTTGTTATCTGAGCAGTCTATTTTTCAAAGATGTGGGGGAACGAAAATCGTTACCTTATCTCTTTCCGAGAAAAGAAATGCACACCTGCTAAATAACAACTACCTCCGTTTGCAGCCTTTGAATTTAGCCGCATAGTCTTTTGTTCTCTTAGCAGTCTATTTTTCAATGATGTGGGGGAATTAAAATCTTTACCTTATCTCTTTCCGAGAAAAGAAATGCATACCTGCTAAATAGCAACTACCTCCGTTTGCAGTCTTTGAATTTAGCCGCATAGTCTTTTGTTCTCTTAGCAGTCTATTTTTCATTGATGCGGGGTAACGTGAGTGGCAACGTGAGTGGCAACGTGAGTGGCAACGTGAGTGACAACGCGAGTGAGAACGATAATTTTTTTTATCAGTATAAAACAATTTGGATCGAGATGAGTTCTTCAACCGTCGAGCGATCAGTTCCTTGCAACCAGGCATCGGTAACTGATCGTCGCCAATTAACAAGTTACAAAAAATGTAAGTATCTTTTCTGATATTATTTTTAATATCTTTTCTGATATTATTTTTAATATCTTTTTTAAAAAATTTCCGATTAATATAAAATATTTTTTCAGATGATTTCCAACATCAATATAAGACAACTTACCCGCTGGCCGCACGAAGTACGCGTGATACGCGTACAATCACCCACGCTATTTTGGGTAAAGTTAACAAACGGAGAGAAGGCTCATTTGGAGATGCTTGAACAATTGACTGCATTTATGAGGATTGCAGCAGCCAACCTCATGCTGTTACCACATGAAGTTACAGTGGGAACCCTTGTTGCTATCCGAGAAGGTTTAAAGTGGCAAAGAGGAATCATCGATGATGTTAGTGCTACGTCGATTACGGTACATCTTCGCGACTGGGCTCGCAAAACCTGTAGACTACCTTATGAGTGTTTCCGACTGGACGAACGATTCTGTGAATTAAAGTGGCAAGCGATACCGTGTGTTCTAGACGGAATCTTGCCTCGGCGAGCCCAGATATGGACGGAGCAAGAGATCACACTCGCTAAAATAATCATGGAAAAAGCGCGGGGGTGGATTACCGTCAATGATATTCTCTCTGGCGATGCGGCTCTTGTTTCGTTAATTAGAGTCGGGCAAACAGAAAATGTGGACCCGGTAGATATGTCAACTTTATTCATACACCTGGGTATTGCAAGAAATTTCATCATGTGGATCGATACGCCGGCTGAATGAATTACACCGAAAGGGCCTTAAGTCCGTTCGTATATCCGCTTCTTTAAGCATCATTCATTGTGCATTTACGAACACACATATGGAAGCGGATAGAAACGCAGCACGTGATTTTCAGTCGGTCGCTCATCAGTCGGTCGCTCGCCAGTCGAGGAGTACACATCTCAAAATTGCTAGTATTGTTTTTATTGCTTCTGTTGTTTTTATTGCTTATGTTGTTTTTATTATTGCTGTTGTCGTTTTTGCTGTTGTCGTTTTTTTGCTGTTGTCGTTTTTTTGCTTATATTGTTTTTAGCTTTTGTTGTTTTTTTTTTTTTCACAAGATCTGTTTTTTAAATTAAAACAAAAAAAAAAATGAGTTGCCGAGACTACCTGATGAAAGTGTGCGCCAGGAGTGACTGCAGAATGTTCCACGAGGTCCGGCGGTGTACGAAGTCGGTATGCTTATCAGGAACGACGTGCAAATTTGTCCACCTGACCCAGGATGAGGTGGACGAAATTAATAACCACGTGCGGCCGATATCAGAAACGGCGTTTGACGAATTAAAACGCTTAGCGTACCTGTTACGCGAAACGTACCCGCCGGATCAGAGGCCTCACACGTGCACAAAGAATTTACTTGGAGAGTGCATGTGGGAGTGCCTTTCTTGCGAGAATGAGACATTTCCCAGTAAGTTTTTTTTTTTTTTTTTGCTTTTTTAACTTTTTAATTTATATTTTTTTAAAATTTACAGAGGATAACACGCCGAGATGCACTTTCTGTCGGGTGCAGCATTTCAAAGGGATCCAGGCCTTAATTTGCGGTCACTCCTTTTGCACACCGTGCATGAAAGTGATACCTTTCGCAATGCAGGGCCAAGTGCCCAAACATCTCTGCACGGTGTGCAAACAATGGAAGGTGCAGATCAATCTATGTAAGTATATTTGAAATAAATTTTAATTATTTAATACATTTTATTTTATACCCTGTTAATAATTTCTTTTTTCGTTTCAGACACTGACTAAAGACTCCGGAAAGACCAAAAGAAAAATACACGGAGGATACAAAAAAAAATTTAATTTATAAGTTTAAGTTAAGTTAAGTTTAAGTTTTATTTTTATTATTTTCATTTTTTATTATTTTGTATTATTTTCTTTAGATATTCATTTTTATATTATAGTCACTTTTATATATTCATTTTTGTATTATACTTTCATTTTTTTGTATTATATTTTCATTTTTATTATTTTTATTTTTATTATTTTCATTTTTATTACATTTTTTTAGTTTATAAGTTTAGGTTAAGTTTTATTTTAATTTAATGTTTAATATTTTATTTTCTTCATATATTCATTTTTATTTTTTTCATATATTCATTTTATATTATATAGTCATTTATATGTATTCATTTTTTATTATATTTTTAAGTAATTGTACAAGTTTATTAGTTGTAAGTTTTTAATAATTAAAAGATATTTTATACATAAGAAATTCATTTTTATTACTACACTTTTTTAGTTTATAAGTTTAGGTTAAGTTTTATTTTAATTTAATATTTCATTTTTATTTTCTTCATATATTCATTTTTATTTTCTTCATATATTTATTTTATATTATATAGTCACTTTTATGTATTCATTTTTTTTTTTTATTATATATTTTAAAGTAATTGTACACAAGTTTATTAGTTGTAAGTTTTTTAATCATTAAAATATATTTTATACATAAGAAATAAAATATGTTTTTAATATAATATTTTCTATCTTATTTAATACCAAAAAAATTATCATACAAACATAAAAAAATTCAATTAAATTAAAAATTAAAATTAAAAATAATACAAGTATAAAAAAAACATAATCATAAAAATACATAAAATTACATTAAAAATTACATTAAAAATTACATTAAAAATACCTTTAAAATTACATTACATACAATCAACGCAAAAACGACAGAAGCAACTACAATAAACGCAAAACGACATAAGCAAAACAACATAAGTAAAACAACATAAGCAAAAAAAAATACAATATACGCAAAAAACAACATAAGCTAATGCAATTGTTCGTAACTAGCGACGGATCGGCATACCGGGCACACAACCGTAAGCATAGTGTACGGACGCGGGGGGCCTTGGCACTTTAGGGCACACGTGTAGCAATACACGTGCCCGCAACTGGACGCCCCGAACGTGTCTAACACAATTTCGCCGCAGCACACTATGCACTCAAGTTTTTCGTCGTGCCCGATATGCCGACGTTGGCAGTCCGTCCTGTTGCACCTGCCGGCCTTGTAGTCCCCGCAGATGATGGAATTCTGCAGGGTGCGTCCAACTTCGTAGCGTAATTTCGCTGACGATAATCCGGTGGCCTCGTAACGAACCTGCTCCACACTCGTTACATGCAAGAATCTGCATTGCGCGTTTGTGCACTTCTTGTTTTGGTAATTGAAACAATACCTGTAAGGGTGCACAAACGCGCAATAACTGTTCGAGCAGGCTCCTCGCTGGAAGTCGCGGCAGAGTTGTTGTTTTTGAGCTAAAAACATAAAAATACATATTATATATCATTTTATAACAGATTAAATTATTTTTCTAAAAATTATTATAAATTCTATTATAATACATACCTGGTTCCCCAAAATATGCCATTTTTACTATAAGTTTTCTTCACTGTCAAAACTTTCTTCAAAAAGAGCTCCTGCACCAACGGATGTGAGACTGAGAATGAGGCATGGTCACATCGTCGTCGTCGTCGTCGTCGTCGTTCTCATCAATAAACAAAAAAAATAGACGCCGGGCCAACGAAAACGAAACGTGATACAAAAGATTCCAGACGCCAAAGATTTTTGTCGCATAGGCGTGTAGAAAGAATCGTCCATATCTAACGAAGGCATCTTGAAACGATTACTAGAAAAGCATGAACGACACTTGACCAAGAGAAAAACGCAAAAAGATTTTTTACAACGTTTGAAGCCCATACAAACGCAAAAGATTTTTTGACCACACGGGTATAGAAAAGAATCTAGCGATAGCATGTTACGCATCTGCAAACGATAACTAAAGAATGCGAGTGAGAACGTGAAAGGGTGTGAGCGAGAGCGCGAATGGCACTTGAACGAGAAAATACAATTTTATATTTTAACGATATTATCTTATACAATCGATATAATGCGAGCAACGATGACGACGACGACGATGATGATTGCAATGAAGACGCCAATGACGTTGGCTTTACGCAAAATTGTCCTTCTGTAATATTAAAATTTTACGGCTACTATTTGTACGAATAAAAATATTTTTATTTTATTTATCTTTATACTTACCATTTACGGATTACATGAATCGCACAGCTCTTCGATGATTGTCTTGGGCAAGGAATCAATACCACATGAGCGATTGATAAACACGACATGAGCGATTGATAAACACGACATTAGCGAACCTATTAAAATTTTTTCTTCTCGTAAGAATAATAAGAAGAGGAAAATACACTCGAGCCGACAGTTGTGCATCCTCATAGTGTCAACTTTTGTTTAATATTATATTTCAAAGCGGCATACTACGCATGAAAACTACGAGTCGTAGTCGATGGTGACAAACGCGTGAACGAGAACGAGAGGGAACGATAGGCGGCGCGAACAAGTGCGAGCGAAAGGCAACGATGGGCGCGCGATCCTTTGCGATCCGCCGCCCGCCGCTTGCCGCCGACGCCTTGACTAAGACTCGCGTGAAAAATGTGTAATATATTTTAACGCATATTCATAAAATAAATATATACTTTTGTAATCGGCACGTATCATTTTTAATCGCTTCTATTCCATCCTTCATTTTATTATAATTGTGAGTCCGCCCTCGTTCGTATGCAACATACGTATCTGAGTGAGAGAGAAACCAGATAATAAGGAGGAGCGATTAGCCGGGGGTGTACGTGCAGCGTCACCCGCATTCGAATCGTATGAGCGTGTACTAAATTGTTTATAAACAATAGGCGGCGCGAACGGGTGCGAGCGAGTCGTAGTCGATGGTGACGAACGCGTGAACGAGAGCGAGCGAGAGGGAACGATAGGCGGCGCGAACGGGTGCGAGCGAGTCGTAGTCGATGGTGACGAACGCGTGAACGAGAGCGAGCGAGAGGGAACGATAGGCGGCGCGAACGGGTGCGAGCGAGACGGAACGATGGGCGCGCGATCCTTTGCGATCCGCCGCCGCCCCGCCGCTCGCCGCCGCCGACGCCATGACTAAGACTCGCGTGATCACCCCCTTACCCCTCTAAAAATAAGACACCCCCCCCCCTTTCCCCTTTTGAAAAAATTCCAACCCTTTGAAATTCGCGATGCCGCAGGAAAATACCGCGGCGCGATAACGCACTTATTTATTTTTTAAAAATATCAAATTACGTAATTAAAATATCATATTACGTAATTAAAATATCAAATTTCATAACTTTTATGTTATTGTTATATTTATAAACAATCGATTCCGAGAATCGCAGACAAAGGAGCGATTCCTGGAAAAACACCCCTCCCCGCGTGACGTCATTACCCCTCGCCCTAGGTCACACGGACACACTAACACGAATTGGTCCAGAACCGGTCTATACCCATCTACTAACATTCACAAACATTTACAATAATATTTTATTTAAAGCAAAAGACAAATATAATTGTAAATTACATTCATTTATTTAAGCAATAGTCTACCGTAAAAGTGTAAAACCATTTCAATAAAACCAATTACCATTTACACACAATCTGGTTCTGGTTTTTATTTGCTTAAGGCTTGCGCGGCCCTATCCCAGTAAATAAAATTAAATTCTTTTATTAAAAAAGGGTCATAGGCCTCACGCGTTTCGGAAAAGGCGTCAAAGCGCCTATTAATACGTTGACCCAAGATTCGAAACCTTGGCACATGCGGCTCTGCCGCAACGATACGGTCCCTTCCTTTGTATTAGCGGCAATAAAAAGTTTTTGCCTTGTTGCATTGGTAACCTTCCGATTTTCCTGAATCTCTCTCAACTTCAGGCTTCAGACGTAACACTGTCAACAAACAATATGTTCAGCAAAATGTGTGCATTTTAATAAATCGATTGAAAGAACTGGATAAAAAAATAAATATACTGGAAAAACAAAATGTGCGCATTTTAAAGGATAAAAAAACAGAAATACTACAAAGTATTGTTTATGTTATTCTAAACACGATTCGTGGCGAGAATGATTAAACAGCCGTAGTCGTTGTCATTACCGTTGCCGTTTCTGTTGTCGTTTTCTGTTTCCATTGTCGTTTCCTTTGCCGTTGTCGTTTCTGTTGTACAACGAATCTTGAAGCTTAAACATGTTTAAAATAGTAAGATCCAAATAGCAGCAGCTAATAAATGAATTGCATCCTCCAGCAAGAAAAAATTTCCCACGGAGACATGTCATAGTGCGTGGGTATGATGAATTTTGGTAAGCTGATTTGGTCGAGATGCGTTTGTACACACATATCAACAGAGACTACCATTACATATTAACAGTTATCGATGTGCTGAACAAGTATGCATGGGTTGTGCCGTTACAGACGAAAAGTGGTATCGAAGTTGTCACGGCGATTGCAAAGATACTTTGTGAAAATAAAAAGTGTCTAAATAATCTTCAAACTGACAAAAGAAAAAAATTGTCCAATGCAAACGTGCAGAAACTATTAAAAAAATATGGTATTAATCCATTTATTCTATAGCGTCAATTGTTGAGTGGTTCAACGCTTAAAAATGATATGTGGAAATTGTTTACACTTAATAAAAATTATAAATGGATTGATTCGCTGCAGCGTCTTGTTTTGGATTATAACATGCACAAACATTGAACTATCGGTATGCGGCCTATTGATGTTACTCTAGCAAACGCTGATAAGCTCTTGGCGACAATGTACAACCGCCTAATGATTACCGCTCCAGCGCGATTCAAAGTTGGTAATTTAGTACGTGTGAACAAATTCAAAACAAAATATTATCAATTGTTTTGTTAGTCTCTTGACAAACAATATTTTTTTTATTATTTAGTCGATTCCTCGATTTGATACTAAGCATTATGTAGTAGAAAAAGTAAAAATGGCAAATAATTTCACAAATAGTGATCTGTATGACATAATCTTAGTGTATATTTAGTGTCATAAAAGTTCGTGCAAAGCCGCAAGACTTTACGTTTAAAGATATCCGGAGCGAAGACAGCCGGATTATTAACTTTTCAAAAGGCTGACGACTAAGCTACGACTTCATGATCAATTTCAACTTATTAAGCCTGCAGATACAAATTTAGTTATAACGTTTTTCTTAAAATAAATTAATATTATTACATTATTTTTTCATATTTTGTAAATTTCATATTTACAATTTACAAATTTCATATTTTGTAAATAAATTGACCACGACGTATAAATGCAAATAGAATACAAGAGATGGTTCGAAATAATCCGACTATTAGTACAAGAACCGTGGCTCATGACTTAGAAGTGAGTCAGGTGACGGTATGTAAGCTTTAAAATCGGGTCACTTTCATCCCTATAAAATATGTCTCATTTAAGAACTTCATATTAACAATGACGTTTTTAGATTGCAGTATTGTCAATGAGTGCTTAATATAAGTGAGAAATACTATTATTTTGTAAAATACATTCTGTTTTTGGACGAATGTATTTTTCATAATAATGGCACGGTTAATCGTCATAATTTACATTACTGGGCCACCGAGAATTCTTACTGGATGCAGCAAGCGCATTCACAAGTCCAATGGTCGGTGAATGTTTGGGCAGGTATTCTTAAAGACCACATCGTTGGACCTTATTTCATCGATGGTAAGATCAATGGCAAGCAATACTGGAAGTTTCTTAGACGGAACCTTATTAATTTATTGGACGACGTGCCTTTGGAATCACGTATTAATATGTGGTTCCAACAGGATGGCCATTCTGCGCAAACGGCCAATAAAACAAGAGTTTTGTTGAATAGAAAATTTGGTAATCCTTGGATTGGTCTTCACGGTCCTCAAGAATGGCCGTCGCGTTCACCAGATCTTACACCGCTAGACTTCTTTCTGTGGGGTCACGTTAAACAAGAAATTTATGCTACACGACCGAAATGCGTAGATTGTGCGAGCTTGCTGCGCAATAAATCCGCAGATCTTACGCCGGGTACGTAACGCAATATTGAGAAGAGCGATATTTTGTGAAAGGATGAAAGAGGGTCATTTTGAGCATTTACTTAATTAAAGTTTTAAACAGATACAATGTGGACATGTTGCGCACGATTGCATGTTGATGAAAGTTTATATTCGCATGTACTTTTACGCAATATGACTCAATATATCTGTTTAGCTTACCGGAATAAATTAAAATGTGGTACGATAGAACTACAGGTAAAAGTCCACTTTACAAAAACTTAATGCGTCAAAAATAACACCTCAAAGATGGTGTGGAAGACCACTAGTTTAATTATTTTTATTTAAAAGGCATATAATAATAATGATAATAATATTATTATTATTAATATTATTTTATTGCATTTAATTTTTTAATATGTCTATACATGCGGTCGTTTTCGATAACGCCGCTATCTATTTTACAGAGTGTAAATTAAAGTTACAGTCGGTTACTCGCTCGTAAAACGTTGATTTATCCATTAAAATTCACGCTGAATATTGTCTCATGCATAATCACATGTAATGAATTTATCAATGTCGCGTTTCATAATCTCGTAAATATCTTCACACCCGATGTGATATATAAGACTATCGGTGTCGGTATAAATAATTTTACATTTGTCTTGGTATTGTGGTTGCATGTAGTCATGATGAAATTCATACAAGCATGTCTAAAATATATCGAAAATACATATACCCACATAGATTAAATTGTTAAATTTTACCTAAAGTTTATGCATTTCAATTGCCATCAGATTCTCTGCAAAGACCCTACGACTGTAAAAATTGGCTTTTGAAATCAATGCTTCGGCACCGAATCTTTCTTCCCACCGTGTTACAAGTTTCACATCAACATGATTACGCACATTTTCCATAGTTCTAGTGAAAATAGCGTTATTCATTAATTTATACAAGTTTTAGTCAAAATTATTTATAGCAAGCGTTCTAAATTTTGTATTAAGTTTTATATAATTGCGAAGCCATAGAGACTGTTTAAATTGCAATACACGATGTATTGTTATAATGTGAAGACCATGACGAATACATTGTTGAAGATTGCGATAATAAATAATGTAACATTCTTTATTATATAAAGTAGCGAGGAACTTGTCCTGCCGCTTACCGGGCGGCTTATCACGCGTTGGACAGTTTGTTTACTTCTTTTTTATGTTTTTCGGGCAATCTGTAAAGGCGATTATTTATCGGTAAATTTTTACTTGGCATGTTTATTTTGTGCTCTACTTTTGCTGTATATGATAGCGCGTCGCTTTCTAGGTAGTATATATTGCAGAATTGTATGCATATTTTTTCCAGTTCTCTTTTTTTCTTTTTCATTCAGGTAGTCCGTTCTTAATTGTTTCATTCGCTCTTCTCGGCGTTCCTGCACTGTTTTGCCGTCGTTTCTTTTTTGTATCGTCAGCACTTTTGTGGTATTGGTGGTTCTCAACTTCTCTATTTCTATCTGTGGTGTGTGTATTTTCATTGGTTCTTCCGTCATATTTAGCACGCTTATTGGGCACACGTAATCTTTTGGTGTCACCAGGCAGTTTCCTAAGAATACTCCTGGTGTCGTTTCTTCCGCATTTATTACTACTACCTGATTTTGTCTTGTGATTGCTCTGAGTATTGTTTCACTGCACGGTGGTAGTATATACTTTTCATACGGATGTAATTTGAACTTTACTCCGTCTATTATCAGTTGTTCTTTTCCGTGTAGACAGGATGCTTTTTATTTTGTCAGGAAGACTATTCCCAGGATGCCGTCGTATTTTATCGGGAAATCGTCTTTCACCACGTACATTTTTTGTCGTATGATTTTTTTCTCAATTTTAATTGTCACCTTTATTTTTTCTATTGTCTCGATCCTGTGCCCCGTGACTCCTGTTGACGCCATTCTGTATTCAATTATCGGCGTGTCTCTTTTAAATTTTTGATTTTTATTAAAGTAATTGTAGCTCCTGAATCCACAAGTAAATTTAATCTTCCTTTGCTTGCCTGTTTTACGGGTAACGTGATGAGCTTTAACCCGTTGCTAATTTTTTTTGCTGCTATGTTTTCCACCTGATATTTTCTCGCTGCTCGGATTGTTCTTGGTCTTCTTTTTTCTTCTTCGTTGTCGCTCAGGTTCACGTTACGGAGGTGATACTTGCGACGGTTTTTGCGTATGGATATGTGACTACTACTGCCCGCGGGCGGTGGCCTGCGGGTATTTAATTAATATACCGATTTTTTGGTGTCAGCAGGTTGCTTGGTCGTAACTCGGTACCGGGCCAATGCAACCTCAGCAGTTTCGACAATAAGGTCTCGCAACGTTTTCTTCTTAATCATTACTTATTTTATTTTTTTCAATTAAATGTAGGTTGCTGATGCAACTTTATCCGAATTACGTTGCGAGATTTTATGCAGTGCTACTTTCACTGTTTTAGCGGGGTTTGAGTTACAACAGATATTGAAAATATAAGTAAAAAAGTCATACTATTTTGAAAAATTATTAATTGTTATTGAGAAAAATATTACAATGTACAAGCGTAAGAGTGACAAGGAAGCTGAGCGTGAATGAACGACAGGCGACGCTGTCATTCCTAACCATTTGTTTGTACTGTTCCTTAACAATATGCAGTACTGAAGCATTTGCATCATAGCAATATGCATCGAGCTAATAGCTGTCATTATATGACTGTTGTGCGAATAAAGTCGCTAATAACAAAAATCTTAAAAAACTTTCTTTGCAAACCGCACAAAAATAAACGGAAAAATGCAATTCGCTCATTCACGTTTTAACACAACGAATTGAGATACTGCACCCCAATTATTGCGAGTTACCACTCGTGTACAATGAGAAACGTACAAAAAAGTGGTAAATGGAATTTTTATGATTATGTAAAAATAATCGTATGTGTGGTGATTGCGAACGCGGAGAGGAAGTAGTTATAGATTGTACTCCTCGTGTAGCTGACGAGTGTTTTTGTCATCGATAAATGTATACATTTCTGTACTTACGGTCGATTGCGAAGTACGCTAACACGTGAGTTAAAATCTTTGGGAGCAATGAGCAAGCTGTGGGAACGGAGAAAGAACCTTTGGTGAGAGAAACGTGTAGAGAGGGATGTCGTTGGTGTGGAGACGTGTGCAAAAAGATAGGGGGGGCTCAGTCAGTCATAATCGTAATCCCTACTTCTCGAAGCCTTTTCCCGAGTTGCTTTCTCCACAAGGTCTTTTTCTGTTCTCGCGCCTTGCTCATTGCCCCACAGATTAGAACCCGTGCTTATTCCTTACTTTTAAAACGATTAGCGGTAGAAACTGTTGTAACCCGCCACTTCACGCTGGTCGTTGACCACCGCGTGCGTTACATTTTCTATACACGACTCAGCAGATTGCCAAACCGTTGGAATCTGCTGAGCCTACAAAGCAGTCTTGTCAGTTATTCGTTATCACGCGCTATCAGCAGAAGGCAGTAGGGTACGCGGCCACTTCCTTCTGCTATTTCGCTGACAAGACCAAAAATAATAATATAAAATGCACGAGCTTCGATGCTCGCGCAAGTCAGTACGAGAGTACGAGCTAGCGACTCGTAACTCAATCACCGATACACGAAGTCTGCAAAGGGAAATAAAGACGACACACAGTATTTAATCAGAAGAAAACGTAACGTATACAGGGTGATTCAGAATAACTATAGTGTCCGTGAAAGGACATGTTGTTCAGGTAATTTTATGAAGATTTTTTTTCTTCGAAAAATTTTTCCGAGGCTTCGTTTTCGAGTTATAAAATTTAATAATTAGCCACTCACCGGACGGCTACACATGGTAGGCAGGGACGGCGTAATTTAGCATCAGACGTGGAGAACCCGCGACGATCTCAGCTGATCTCTTACGCACGCTACACAAAATATTTATTTAAAAGTTTATAGTTACTCTTGAATTAAGCATTTGTTAATTATTATTAATAATAATTTCTTTCCATTAACGTAAGAAGACTAATAATTTTTACTTGCAACGTCATTCTAACTTTCTTTATTATTTAATAAATAAATAATGAAGAAAAATCAAATGACGTTACAAGTGAGAATTATTCTAGCTTTGTTTATTATTTAATAAATAAATAATAAAGAAAAACCGAATGACGTTACAAGTGAAAATTATTAGACTTTTTATGTTAATGGAAAGAAATTATTAATAATAATTAACAAGTGCTTAATTCAAGGGTAAGTATAAACTTTTAAATATTTTGTGTAGCGTGCTTAAGAAGTCAGCTGAGATCGTCGCGGGTTCTCCACGTCTGATGCTGAGTTACGCCGTTCCTGCCTACCATGTGTAGCCGTTCGGTGAGTGGTAATTATTAAATTTTATTACTCGAAAACAAAGCCTCGGAAAAATTTTTTGAAGAGAAAAAATCTTTATAAAATTACCACCATACACCTTGTACGTGTAATATTCGGAGGACGGACCCCGTGCACTGCTCAGGTGCAACAGAACTATCAGTCAGACGTGGATACGTCTTAATCAAGTGGCAGTTGAAAACAGGCTCGTTTTTATGGAGTCGAAGTATTCTTTATTGTTTTTAAATTAATGTGGCGATGCCACATTAACAGCGCATGCAAACTTTGGATGGCAACTTAAAAGTAAAGATAATTGACTAATAGAGCTGTAGGGATTTGTGGACGCTTTGTAGTATATGAGCGTAAAAGGATCGGACGTCAAAGGAGTTGTAATTAATACAGCGAATTCTTCTGTAATGTAGGTCTTTATATTATACATAATTCTATTTACACTATGTACAAATTCTTTTTGAAATGATATCATGCGCCTCACGACGCCGGGTGGATTCCGTTACTGAAGTATTACAGCTTCTTTTCCCTGAACGTTATGTGAGGCGTTGTTAGGGTGACTCTTATTGGTCTCCACTTCTCTTCTTCTGAGTAGGACACCGGACCTCTGTTTTTGGACGAGGCTGATGTAATGGCCCACGGGTCCGTCTGTACGCTCTTCTCGTTTACCGTAGACGCGTGCGAGAACAAAGTTTTTCGGTTCAAGTTTTAACGCTTTCTTTTAGGCTTGTAATTAGAGCAGGTGGACGCTTCGGTCAGTTAAAAGTTGTGTCCTTCCAAACGCGTTGATCGTACAGCCTTTGCAGAAAAAATTTAGGCGGCCTTGTGAGCCTCGGTGGTTTTAGCTCTATCCGGTGTAATACCTAGGGTCAAAATATGAAACCCGTGACGTGCTTTGCCTTTGCCTTGGCCTGACCAGTGGAAGGCGGCGATGTTATGGCTCTTAGTATCCCCGGTGTTCTTGGTGGGAAAATGGTTTCGGTGATGATCATTGGAGAGTTGTTGTTTAAGTCTCTTATTGGTGTAGTGCCAATATTTTCTTCCGGATTTGCTGGTACCCACTTGGGCGTTATCGGCTGCTTCTTTCCTTGGTGAAGATACTTGGGCGGCATCCGTAATTATCAGCTACTTTTCTACTTCTCTTTAGTTTCTATCTCGCTACTGTGCGTCGTTTTAGCAAAGCACAAGTAGCGATTCTCAAAAGAAGGCAAACATTGCTTTTTTGTGCCTCCTCTACAGATACTGGCCCTATATATACTAATCCTTATCTTTTTTTGTTTATAGATTGACAAATATGGCAATTAAGTCTTGCCACTAGAAGGGCAAACACCGACTTTAGACGGCACAACGCCGTCCCCGAAGTAACCCAGGCAAACATCGGCCCGGGCGGCGCCAAACGCGCCGAGCATCGTTCGCCGGACGACTACCGGTCCGACGATAGCGCGCGCCGCCGAGCTGAGAGTGGGCGCTTCCCCCACTCTCATCTTGGCGGCTATATAAACCGAGCTTGCGGCAGAGCAAGCACCTCTCCGGTTTCAATCCTTGAGCAGAACACATCCTTTAGATCCTAAGGCTTCAAACGTTTCCGAAGCCTCTCGCATACTCTCCGACTCGGGTGCTTCCGAGTCAAACCCGAGCGCTCCCGGTGAGAGTTTTCGCTGCCTTGGACGCTTCCAAGGCAGAGTATAATTTCAGGTTCCTGGGGACTTTGGGCGCTCCCGAGACTCCACTATTTACGCGACCGGATATCGCCGGTGCCCCCGGAAATTCCGGGTTACCAAGATTTCTTGGACGGGCGCTCTCGTCCAAGCTCAGAATCTATTCTACGGCAGACAGCCGTTGACACCGCCGCGGTCGGGTGCTCCCGACCGTCGCTAACGTTCAGGGCACTTGGTGCCATCGTAATCCCTTGGACGGGCGCTCTCGTCCAAGCTCAGGATCTATCCTACGGCAGACAGTCGCCGGCATCGCCGTAGTTAGGCGCTCCCGACCGCTGCCCCCGGGTTTTCCCCGGGAAACTCTAGCTTTACCGACGGGCGCTTTCGTCGGCCCATACCGCATCTGACGCCGAACTCCCACCTCGACGTTCTCTAAAGTCAGTCGGGCGCCCCCGACTGACTTACGATCCAAGCCGGGTACCATTTCCTTTTCCAAGACCCACGGTGGTGAGATTCTAATTTCACCCGGTCCTACGCTTACGGGCCCCCTTATCCGTACAACCCGCTCGCGCCCTACGCGAACCCCTGTTCCAGCAAGCTCACTTCCGGTAACTCTGCGACGTCAAAAGTTGCCACCGTCATACAATTATTTATCTGCGGCGCCTAGCGGCTGCTCGCCTTATCACCATGATCGCGTTACCGCGGCATACGTGACTGTATGCCGGGTTGCATTTTGGTACTCGCCAGGTTGCCATTCTCCTGGCGCTCATATACCCGTAGTTCTTTGTGCCAGCTTTTCAACCGCTACAGGATTATTGAACGTTCTTATAACGGTTTGACAGTGGCATCGAAAAACGAAAAAGTTACTCGAATGCGATCCACACGCACTGGCAAGTAGCAAATGTTTAACTAAAAACAGTAACTCTCGCTACTCGCGCATACCCGCTCGCAAATGTGCGAGCAATAAACGTTTGCCTACCTTTTGGTGTGTGCAGTCACCTGCGTAATGCCGCTCATCTGTCATTGTGCACTAGCTTCACCTAATCTCTTCTAAAGAATTCTCGTCGTCGTCTGCCGCGTTTATTTCACAGTTTTCTTAACGCTTATTTACCCAGACGTTTTAATTGTTTACTTAATAATATTATAAATGTTGGAAAATAATATATGATTTATTTGAAATTTTTATTATTTATCTACAGTTATCAAGAATAACACTTTGTTTCGGACATTTTGTATGTATAAAAATAAATTAATGATTAAATAACAAAGTTAGAAAAAATGATTAAACAGGTAACACTATTTTTATATGTAGATTTCACAATTATCATTACGGACAGTTCATGCACCTTTTAAATTCTGTGGAATCGGGTTTTTCCAATTTGGTTTTAAATTTTTTTACAAAGTACGTTATATTTATAATTAAATATTTTAGAAATAATTAAATTTATGACAATAATTAAAGAAATAAACTAATGCCATTTGAATTTATTTTTAGTTTGTAATATCTGTTGCGACAGTTTTGGTGATAATAATACAAGCACATAAAAATAAGTAAGCATTTGAATAAAAAAAAAGGGTTGAAATGGGAAGAGAAAAGACAAAAATTTTATAAGAGCAGGAACAAGAAAGAGAAAAAAAGTTGGGAAGAAAATGAGAAAAAATTGATGAAGGGGATAATTTAGATAAATAGCAAAAGAAAATACGTGAAGGTAATAAGAGAATAAACGAGAAAAAATAAAACGTTAGAGATTTAAGAGCTGGTGCAAAAAGATAATTGAAGGCGAAATTTTAAAGCATTTGAAAGTAAAATTCGGAGAAAACAGACGAAGAAAAGTAGTAAAGGGCAGATTGGGAAACAAAGTAAAGAAAGAAAATATTGTGGAAAAAGGACATAAAAAAATCAGTTCTGTGAAAAAACAAAAAAATCGTGAAAGCACATGTAAAAAAAAAGCAAAAGCTCAAGGAAGATAAAGGAAAGAATAAATAGTTGATAAGGGGCAGTCGAGTAGGTGCTTAAAAAGCGAGGAGAAGGAAAGTAATGACTAAAAAAAATAAAGAAGAAAGAGAAGAAGTAGCAGGTAAAGAGAAAGAGAGGAAAGAAAAGAGAATTGGCGGTGACAGATAAAAAAAAGAAAAAGAGTAAAAAAAAAAAACAAAGTAAACAAAAAAAATGCGTGCCTGTGTGAGAGAGAGAGAGAGAGAGAGAGAGAGAGAGAGAGAGAGAGAGAGAGAGAGAGAGAGAGAGAGGGGGAGAGAGAGAGAGAAAGAGAGAGAGAGAGAGAGAGAGAGAGAGAGAGAGAGAGAGAGAGAGAGAGAGAGAGAGAGAGAGAGAGAGAGAGTTTGTGTGTAATGTTATTTATCTAATAAATTACAAAAGAAGATTAAAGTCACTTACGATTTTACAACGATATTCTTTATCCTCCTTAAGTTTCGTATCAAAAACATCGAAGATTTTTTTGGTGTTTATTGGCAATAATATTTGATTGTCTTCAATTTTTTTTTCACTTTTTATTAAGGTTTTGTGTCGAGAGATATTTAATGGTTTGTCCAGTTTTACATTTATCTCCACTTGACTTCCTTGTAAACGGTCTAATTTACATGATAGACTGTGGTAAATTTTTTCTATAAACGCTGTCAAAGAATCTGAAAAATAATTAAAAATTAATTTAAAAAAATTAAAATATGCCAAATTTACACTAAAGAGTAAATATTTTTTACTTAATGTCATAGTTTTATTGCTCTTTGAACCAGCCTCTGAATATAAAAGTCGGGGTCTTGTATGCAGTTTTGGAATCTCGGAACATGAACAATTTAAAGAATCTGAAAAAAAATATGTATTAGTAGTATACATATATTTATTTTTAAATATACAGTCAATTTGCACTTAAACAATTCATTTTGTTTCCTACCCGAAGTCACAATTTTTTTTTTAATGTAGGTTCTTCTGAATGTGAACGTCTTTTTTTTCTGGTGCTCCTTTACATTCAGAATCAGAACTTGAATAACCTTCTGACTGTGACGATTCAATATAATTTTTTTCTTTTAATTTGTTCGGTGTATTTTCTTTGTTCCCTTCCACAGAATAATCGCTCGAATAAAATGATAAAACTTCATTATTTCTTGACTTTGGGAAATCTGTAAATTTTAAAGAAAACGTTTTATTTTTTAATTAATTACTCAAAATAGTATTTATATTGTGACTCACTTTTATTAATTTGATTTTCTACAAAAACTCTTCTCTCAACGGAAAATTCTCTATCGGTAGAGAATGCGTATCGATTGTATTCCAGTTTTTCCACAGCTGCACAAGCTTCTTTATAGGTATCTACAACACAGAAGCATATTTGTGAGTAATAGAAAATCTCAAAATTAAATATTAAATATTGAGAAGACTTACGTGCTCTGCCATGAACTTTTATTCGATGTATGGGCCATGATTTGTCGGCAGGTTGGCAATTTTTAATTTTTTTATGCAAATTAGAAATTTGTGAATCCGTGAATAGACCCACAGGAAAACGGCACACTTTACTATTAAATTTCTCCGACGTAAATATCCAACTTGTTGGAACTATATCCACACTCAACGTCTTTGCTTTCTTGTCATCCTCGAATAATACTATTTTATATAAATGAGCCATTTTTCTGCAAAAAAATAAAAAAGGTAAATAAACACATAAAAAATGAAATAATTCTTAAACATTCGGTAAACAACAAGAATAAAATGATACCTGGTACATTTGGATGACGTTTTCCAACGCCGGTACAACTGCACTAAAGTTAATTTTCGCGCACTCTGGCCGGTCTTCCCAATTCACGTGAATCACATACGCGGCAGGATATCGTCTACGTGAACGGCTATGAACTCGCCGTCCGTCACGGCGCACTAGCAAATGTCTACGAGAAATTAACAAAAGCGAAACTAACGACAAATAACTTCCGTATCAATTAAACAGGCCTCCGGGGGGCTCAATCACACACGTTATCAAAACTGCGGTGGCACCATAAATTTTAAACAATGTTTTACACTATACAAGAAAAAAATAAAAATAAAATAAAGAAAATACATAAAAATAAAAAATTAATCATAAATAAATAATATTATAATTTAATCATCTACGTGTGAAGAAGGGGCATTGTGTATTTTTTCGATTCCTTCTCATCATTAAAATCAAATGTAACCATTTTTTGGGACACTTGATTTATATGGTATGGTCCTGAAAGGTTCTTTTCTTTAACCACAATCCACATATGCAAATAGTTTGAGTCACACGGGTATGAAAAGAGTGACTTTTTTTTCAATTTAGTGCCACAAATATAGATATTTTTTTTATCTCCGGCCAGAAAATACATATTGTTAATTTGTAACAAAATTTTATTTTTTAATAACACCGTATTATCCGGGGATTTTGTAGTGAGATTCATTCCGTGATAATTTAGACGTTTCACGACAATTTGTTCGGTTTCATCTAGACGTAATTGCCTTAGTATTTGTAAATTAATTTCCGGTTTTGCTCTTAAACAATTTAGAAGAAAAGTTTCATGTAATCGCCTGCAAATTTGGGCCAAAGGTTTGTTTCCGTTACGGAGAATTTTTTTAATTTTTCCAAGCGCATTTTCAAATGGAAAAGCAGTGTAATGGGAAATTGAGCAACCCATAAGCTCTACGTCATCTGTCAAGTGGATGAGACTATGTACATTTCCAATAAGGCTAGTTTCACCATAAAAACGTGGCATGAGTAAAACAAAGTTCCTTAAGAAATTTCTAGCGTTATCATAATCTTCTACAACTCTTCTTTTTGAACATAATATTCGACAAGCTGTATGTAAAAGGAGAAAATGTTTATAAATATCTTTTGATAATACTTTTTTAAAAATTACTGGTCCTGCATACAGCAATAAAAATTTAAATTCAATTGCCTTAAATCGTTCTACTTCCGTTAAAGACCGTGTAGTACGTTGAAATTCACATGGAATTTGTTTTTGAATCTTTAATAAGAAGTGAGACAACAGAATCTTTCCTGTGTTTTTAAAGTGCCCTTTAACCAATAGAATAAGAGTTTTCTCATTACTCCTAAATACACCAGATGCATGAAGTCCAATACAAAAGAAAAAATCATGTAAATTGGAGGTTGAATATGTAGCAAAGGTGATTAACCTGTGTGATGTTCAGGATTTGATTGTCGACGAAAAGACTTGTCAGTTCTCTCGTTATCAGATACGTTCACTGGATAGATCACTCGTTTCTCCACTCAATTTCCACGTACATCACACCTTTCACAGGCCCAATAGCCTCCGTGATTTTTTATACATTTTATGAAGGCACGAGCAGGGCGGTCACAGATAAAACGTTTGAGGCATACATTAAATCTTTGATCATCAATAAGTAATCCATCAGCTTGCAATTCATTTATTTCAGTGACGAATTTATGCAAATATTTGTTTACGTCATTAGGTTTCTAGTTGCCTAAATAAATGGCTACTGGAAAAGGTTTATAGACATTTTCTTTACAAAAAACTTGACAGAGAATTGGCCAGAATTGTTTGGAACTTGATTTAAATAATTGCAGTCCATCTACATTCACTAATAAGTGAATAATATTATCACTGTGGAAAAGTGGATTTATAATTCTTTTTAATTGTTCTGATATGCCAAAGTATACAAATTCACTAGCATTCTGCTTAATAATTTCAATATCATACTGGGCTTTCGTCGTTTGTAAAAAACTCTTCGCAGTTTTAGGCAAGTCAGGGAGCAATTTCTTGCGAAGTATTAAGAGTAGCTCATTTAAACGCGTGTGCGGAATTGTTGGGTTTCCTCTCAGTGCCCAATCTCTTAACTCTTCAATTTCATTATTTTCGAAAAAAAATCGTCTTCCTCTTCAATGTCTTCTTCAGTGACACTTGCTGCTTGTAATGCAGTTTCGTCATCACTTTCTTCTACAAGATAGTTATCAGCTTCTCCATCAAATAATAATTAAAATTTTTTACTATTATTATATGTACAAGTTCTTTCACCGCTATCATTATTGGACTTTTCAGGATTATTGGCAACATCACCTAATTGGGGTTAAAATTTAATTATTACTCAGCAAACACATTGTTAAATGTAACGTACAGTCACCGGCGATAATGGCCTGTTGCACTGCGGCGACGGCGGCTCTCGTGCGTGAGGTGGGGTAGTGTGCGTGAGGCCTCACCGCGGATCGCGTACGTGAGGCATGGAACGCCGAAAGGAGCGAGAGGACGGGGGAAAATTTGGTGGGGGGCGTTCTCATGGTCTCTCTCGCTCGCGACCCGTGAGTGTGAGAGAGATAACATGAGTGAACGCTAAGGAATTATTATAGGCGCACCTTCGCTCTCTCTCTTGCACGCGTTCGTGTTTATACGGTTAGACAAGGATAGAAGTATATCGCTAGAGTACGCTATTAATTCTAGCGTATACTTTCAGACATTTCGCGACTTTTAACAATCAAAATTAAATTCTCATGTTACTTAGATTTTAAATATATATTTTTACATTACGTATAAATTAATTTTCAGATAATTTTCGTTTTCTGTCTTGAGAAAGACAATTTTAAATGCCGTTTTCTGTCTTGAGAAAGACAATTTTATATGCCGTTTTCTGTCTTGAGAAAGACAATTTTATATGCCGTTTTCTGTCTTGAGAAAGACAATTTAATAAATGCAAATGAATATTCATCGTATGAAATATTTGTTGGCCCTAAAAAGGGCCGATTGTGGGCGAAGCTACGGAACATTGAATTAATAATCGGTCCAGTAATCGGACCGCTCGATCACTTGATTGAGTCGATTAGGTATCGAACTCATCAAGTTCGCGAGAAAATCTGGTCGAGCCCGAAAACCCTCCCAAACTTCCATCGCGTGATCGACTAACGCTGCCGTCGTCCTTTCCCTTCGTGGTTCCCAATGCTGAACCATTTGCGCCCAAACATTTTCTATGACATTCCAATCTGGCGAACGAGCTGGCCAGTCAAACAAGGAGATGTCCGGATGATTCCGAAACCATGCCTGCGTTTTATGTGATTTGTGCACTGCGGAATTATCTTGCACCAATCGGATAATTGGCATTTTCTCTGCAGGGTAGATTGCGCGTACTGAAGGAAGAAGTACTTCTTCCAGTATGCGAATATACTCTGTCGAGTTCATTCTCGTTGGAATGTGCACCAATTCTCCGATTGCAGTGCCAGATATCCACCTCCACATAGCACATGAAATTCTTCCATTTCGGTGAAGAGGCACAACATGGTTTGGATCCAACCGTTGATCCCTTGGACGCCACACGTGCGGTCTATGATCCGCGCACAATACTGTAACACGGTAACTTCCGGTCCGGAGAGCTCGTCGGAAGCCAGGGTACGAGTATAAAGAAAACCGAGACTTGGGTTAATCGAAAATAAAGAATTTATTAATAAAAGAAAGAATGAATATTTAGCTGAAATAATACACTTAATCTACGAAAAGAAAGATATATACAAAAAATACTAAAGAATAACTTGTCACGAAAAACGGCTATCTGCCGTGAGCTGGATTTCCAGAGAACGTTAGGGCGGGTTGTTTCCGGTCTTATCCTAGGTAACAGGCCGCGTCGGTTATACAGGTCTCCGCGGGTCACAGGACGAGCCGCTCGGGCCGTGTCGGACGCACGGGCTTCGCGTCCGCGAGTCGGCGGCGCGGATTATAAACCAGGCCGTGAGGGCCGTGTCGGGCGCACAGGCTCCGCGTTCGCGAGTCGACGGCGCGGATTACAAGCCAGGCCGTGAGGGCCGTGTCGGACGCACAGGTTTCGCGTTCGCGAGTCGGCGGCGCGGATTACAAACCAGGCCGTGAGGGCCGTGTCGGACGCACAGGTTTCGCGTTCGCGAGTCGGCGGCGCCGCGACTTAATTCAATCGTGCGTCGGAACGCCAGGGCCGTGTTGGCGCGAAGAAGCGAGCGAGGGAGAGTCGGGAGCGCCCGAGTCTCGGAAAGGCCGGTGTCGAGGATGGCCGGGAGCGCCCGGTCAAAGGAAGGCTCGGGAGCGCCCGAGTCTCGGAGGTGCCTGTGTCGAGGACGGCCGGGAGCGCCCGGTCGAAGGAAGGCTCGGGAGCGCCCGAGTCTAGGAGATGTCGGTGTCGAGAACGGCCGGGAGCGCCCGGTCGAAGGAAGGCTCGGGAGCGCCCGAGTCTCGGAGATGTCGGTGTCGAGGACGGCCGGGAGCGCCCGGTCGAAGGAAGGCTCGGGAGCGCCCGAGTCTCGGAGATGTCGGTGTCGAGGACGGCCGGGAGCGCCCGGTCGAAGGAAGGCTCGGGAGCGCCCGAGTCTCGGAGATGTCGGTGTCGAGGACGGCCGGGAGCGCCCGGTCGGAGGAAGGCTCGGGAGCGCCCGAGTCTCGGAGATGGCGGTGTCGAGGACGGCCGGGAGCGCCCGGTCGGAGGAAGGCTCGGGAGCGCCCGAGTCTCGGAGATGGCGGTGTCGAGGACGGCCGGGAGCGCCCGGTCGGAGGAAGGCTCGGGAGCGCCCGAGTCTCGGAGATGGCGGTGTCGAGGACGGCCGGGAGGGCCCGGTCGGAGGAAGGCTCGGGAGCGCCCGAGTCGTCAAGAGCAAAGTCGGTTTCGGAAGCCGGGTGAGCCCGGTCGAGGAAGTCTTGGGAGCGCCCAAGACCTGGAGGATCGGATGCTGGGGTGCCCCCCAGCGTGGGACAAGGTGCCTCGTCTGCGCTCGAGGCAGCTTATATACCCGTGGGCCCGGGAGTGGGGGCCCCCACTCCCGAACGGTCGGGTGGCGGTGCGCGGTGTGGGCGGTTGGGCGGCCCATGTCGCTCGTTGCGAAGATCCGCGCTACTCGCCGCGGGCGGCTGGTCGGCCCGCGCCTAATTTAATTGTGGACGGGACCGCGCGATTAATTCGGGCGAACGGTGGTGGTCGCGGCGCGGGGTCTGAAGTAATACCTGTTCGTGGCCCCAGGCCACAATACGAAGACCTTTTCATTGGTCCATATCGTGGTTTCCCACTCCGCACGGCTCGTCACCAGATTTTGCAAAGCGAACGCGACGCGTTGGTCCCGATGATCCGGAGTCAGCGGGATTTTATGAGCTGGACGATAGCAATGATATCCGACTTCGTTTAAACGTCGCCGGGCAGTCCTGTCTGATACGGCGACGTCCGCTCTGTTGATCGCCTCTTGGACGGTGCCAAAAGGACGATCCACAACAGCAGCGACGAGTGCCTCGTCCTCTTCTACTCTGATGATACGAGGACGACGATTATGAGTGCGATGATCATGCAAAGCATGATCTCCGCCCTCGTTGTATCGTCGTATCCATCGTCGAACAGCTTGGACAGAACACGGAATATCAGCAGCAATTTCTGCTACTGATTTTCCGGCCTGCCACTGTCCGATGATGCGACCACGTATCTCAGAGCACAAGATTGGAGCCATTATTCACAAGAAAATATTCAATGTATATATCTGCGCACTGCTACGACACCACGAAAAGTGAAGCTCGAAGAAGAATCAACATACTCTCGACAATAATATCGCTCGACAATGAAAAAATCGCGACAGGAACGTAACATACAGTTAGACGGCTTTGCGCTATTTCAAATTATACGATTATTAATTCAATGTTCCGTAGCTTCGCCCACAATCGGCCCTTTTTAGGGCCAACAAATATTTCATACGATGAATATTCATTCGCATTTATTAAATTGTCTTTCTCAAGACAGAAAACGGCATATAAAATTGTCTTTCTCAAGACAGAAAACGGCATATAAAATTGTCTTTCTCAAGACAGAAAACGACATTTAAAATTGTCTTTCTCAAGACAGAAAACGAAAATTATCTCAAAATTAATTTATACGTAATGTAAAAATATATATTTAAAATCTAAGTAACATGAGAATTTAATTTTGATTGTTAAAAGTCGCGAAATGTCTGAAAGTATACGCTAGAATTAATAGCGTACTCTAGCGATATACTTCTATCCTTGTCTAACCGTATAAACACGAACGCGTGCAAGAGAGAGAGCGAAGGTGCGCCTATAATAATTCCTTAGCGTTCACTCATGCTATCTCTCTCACACTCACGGGTCGCGAGCGAGAGTGAGCATGAGAACGCCCTCCACCAAATTTTCCCCCGTCCTCTCGCTCCTTTCGGCGTTCCATGCCTCACGTACGCGATCCGCGGTGAGGCCTCACGCACGAGAGCCGCCGTCGCCGCAGTGCGACAGGCCATTATCGCCGGTGACTGTACATGTGTTTTATAACAGTTACATTATTGAGTAGAAAATTACAACGAACATGTACATTACATTTAACATTGTGTTTGATAGGTATAATATATATAGAATTTAAAGTAAGTTAAGACTTCCAACCTAGAAGTTTGATTGACTAGATACAAATTTATTACACCTACCATTACATTCTAATATGCTCTCTTCGTTCCCCATTAAAATTGAATCCTGCAAAGTCGACATTATCATCACTAAACAAAGGTTGAGCAGCTTGCTGTTTATTCAACCGTTTTCTTTTTCGATGGCGTTTTATCCGTTCACGTCCAAGTGCGTTTTTTCGATATTTTCGCAGATTGTTCATATTTTTTTACTTGAATATTAATATAAGTAATATACTCAAGAACGATCACACCACAGCTAACGTGACTCTGCTTATTTCGTGATGCTATCCACGCAAAGCTATCCACGATGCTCACATGCATGAGCATAAATAATTTGGACAATAGTGCCCTCTGAACTATTTTGTACATCAGGGCAACCTTATATGGTCCTGGTGTTTGCCAGATCAGGATTTCCCGATTAAAACTTAAGTTTCAATCGGAAAATCTTGATCTGGCAAACACCAGGACCATATAAGGTTGCCCTGATGCAAAAAAATGTATTATTTTTTTAATTATCAGGACAACCTTTTACGGTCCTGGTGTTTGCCAAATCAGGATTTCCCGATCAAAACTTAAAATTTTTAACGCAGAAATAACTTGATAAGATTGTTATCTGGGCTTGATCTGGTTGACCTGATCAGGATACCCTTTTCTGTGCTCGATCTGGCCCTGATGTGACGGCAGGTCTGCCAGTTAAAATTTCTAGTCGGGGGGTATAAAAGCCGCGGCAGCGGACGGATAGGGACCTTATTCCGATCCAGCTCTCGCCGCGACCAGCTCGGTCGCGACGAAGAGATTCCTAGACCGTCTCGGGGGTTTATCCCGGACAATCCGCAGTGCCGCGACTCGGAGGATTTCCCGGCCGCAATCTCGGGGAGACCCGGAGCACTGGCCGTCGACTCGGGGGAAGCCCGGTCGACTCCCTCACCACCACTTAACCGTCTCGGGGACATCCCGGACTGAACCTCACGCTATCCCGTCAGGAGGACGCACCTACGATCGCGCCGAGTTCCCCGACGAATCCGCGGCGTCTAATTCCGACGACGGCGGGCCCCGGGCCGTTACCGCCTACCGCGACACCGAAACGGCTAGCGATTACGGCGTGCGATCAACGCTAACCGCGTTCCCGTCCTTGCGCCGTTTTGTGTACCCTGCGGCACCGACCTGCGTGTAACCATGCTTGCGATTAATGCTTGCGACCGACGCTAACAGCGTTTCCGTCCCTACGCCTGTTGTATACCCTGCGGCACCGACCTGCTTGTAACCACGCTTGCGATTAAGGCTTGCGACTGACGCTAACAGCGTTTCCGTCCCCACGCCCTTTTGTATAACCCTGCGACACCGACCTGCTTGCAACCCACGCTTGCGATTAATGCTTGCGACCGACGCTAACCGCGTTCCCGTTTCTACACCGTTTTGTATACCCTGCGGCACCGACCTGCTTGTAACGGCGCTTGCGATTAATGCTTGCGACCGACGCTAACAGTGTTTCCGTCCCTGCGCCCTTTTCATAATCCTGCGGCACCGACCTGCTTGAAACCGCGCTTGCGATTAATGCTTGCGAACTTCCACCGTTGTGTACATAGTGTAAATAAAATAGAAAGTAGTAAGCATAAAACAATGCACGGCTTTGTTTTGTACCCTGAAGCTCCACTGAGCGACCTCCGGAAAGAGGAAAGCACGAGTGTTACAAAACTAATTGGAAGCCTCTTGAAAATAGTTTGCTGTGTTCAAATCATTTTGAACAGTATTCCAACATTATTAAATTATAATAATTTACGTGATGAAATTGTAGGTAAATAAAAATAATAATAATTATTATTATTTATTAATAATCTAATAATCTAATTTAAAAAAAACATTAAATAACAATAAATATTAATAAATAACAATGAATTACAATTAACAATAAATAACAATAAATATCAATAATTAACAATACTTATTATACTATTAATAAAAAATTAACAATAAATATTAATAAATATCACTAATTAACAATAAATAACAATAATTAACAATTCATATTATACTATTAATAAAAAGTTTCCAATTTCGCAGATGATGAAGAAACAGCATCAACATCCGTACAATTAGATAATTCTACTGTATTTCCAGTTCGCCAATCTGTTGGAGAACTTGAATTTCAATTTCAAAGTAATTTAATAATTTGTCTAATTTTTTAATTTAATAATCTAATTAAAAAAAAACATTAAATAACAATAAAAAACAATAAATATCAATAAATAACAATAAATAACAATTAACAATGAATAACAATAAATATCAATAATTAATAATAAATAACAATAATTAACAATACTTATAATACTATTATATTATTTACTCTTTTTCTTTTTCTTTTCGTATTTTGATAGTTGCACATATATATCTCCATAAAATTAAATAAATAATTAAATAAATTTCGTAGATGATGCAGAAACAGAATCAGAACCAGATTACAAATCTATTGTAAACCATGATCATCTATACGAAAGTTCTCCCAAAACATTACGTCGTAGATTATATGATTGTGAACAAATGTTAAAAGAAAAAAGATCATTAAGACACAAGAAAGGAAATTAATTTTTCTTCAGAAGAATCATTATCTTTACGAGACATTATTAATGAACTTTGTACATCTGTCAAGATTCAAGTTTCTGCAGCTTGTTTAAGTTCTCTGGAATTAATAAACGATTCAGGTATCGAAGAATTTTTGCAGCGTGTCATAAAAAATAGCAATTCTAATTCAATTTCAAGAATGCAATATCCATCGGCTCTTTGTACTTTTGCATTAACTCTTTTTTATTATTCTTTAAAAGCTTATAATTATGTACGCAAAAAAATAAATTCAGCTTTGCCTGCACCAAGTACATTACGTTCATGGTACAATTCCATTGATGGAGAAGCAGGATTTTCTATAGAAAGTTTTGAAGCTTTGTCACGAAAAGTTGAGGAAGCTAAAATTAAAAATTAAAAATTATTTTGTTCATTAATGATAGATGAGATAGGAATAACAAAAGGAACACAACGAGGTAGAGATGGTAAAGTTTATAGTTACGTTGATTTTGGACCAGAAATTGAAATAAATGACCATTTAAAAGAAACCAAAAATGCTTTGATCTTTATGGTTGTTGGACTTGATAGTAATTGGAAATTGCCCGTTGGTTACTTCCTCATCAATGGAATTGCATCGGAAACATCCGCGATATTAATTGAAAATGTTTTAATTCAATTGCATGAAATTGGTGTGCAAGTAGTTTCATTAACTTTAGATGGGCCTAACGAACTGTTGTAACCCGACCCTGGCAACAGCAAGACCACGCACGCGAAGGCCGGGTTAACAACCAGCGTCGATCGGATCACCCGATCGCGGAATCCGCTGACCGATCGACGCCTTGCACTTTTCGCCTAGGCAATGACCGAACGCGGTCACTGTCCTACGCGCCCGGAATCCGCGAACTGTTGCTTTTCCGCCTTAGCAACAGCCGCGTATAAAACCCGCGGCCACCGAATGTCCGCGGGTCATTCTGATAATCACAACGACGGGGTAACGCTGCCCGAAGCCGAAGAACTTAACAAAAGGGAAATAAAAAGACATCGAAGTAAAAACGAGTGTGATCTTTATTTCGCGGCCCTCGCTGAATTACAAGTAGTTCCGGGAGGACGGACCCCTTGCACCGTCCGGGTGCAACAGAACATTTTGCAACTGTTAGAAAATTGGGTGCAGTTTTTTCAGAAAATAAAATACAGCCTTATTTTTCTCATCCAGAACTTTTTTGCCTGTTTATGTAATTTTTGATGCTTGTCACATGTTAAAATTAATTCGCAATGCATTTGGTGAAGACAAAATTTTAATAGACAATAATGGCAAAAAAATTGAATGGAGATACATTGTGCAACTAGCCAAATTACAAGATTCAGAAAGTTTACGCGCTGGAAACAAATTACGTTTAAGACACATAGATTATTACAAAATGAAAATAAAAGTAAATTTAGCGGCTCAAACTCTAAGTCAGAGTGTAGATGACGCGTTAGAATTTTGTTCAAAAGAACTTAATTTAGCAGAGTTTAAAGACAGTGAAGCAACGATTGAATTTATTCGTTCAATAGACATTTTATTTGATTTTTTAAATTCTCGTAATCCTTATGGTCAAGGATACAAAACTTCTTTAAGAATTTCAAATGAACATATATGGAGACCGCAAATTGAAAAAATATTGAACTACACATTTCTACATTGCGAAACGGGGAAAATAAATTTATATTTTCAACAACCCTAAAAGTTGGATTTTTGGGAATGTATTCTGCATGCTTAGCCGTAATTAGTATATTCGAGTCATACGTTAAAGCATCAAATTCCCAAATGAAATATTTATTGACTTATAAACTAAGTCAAGACCATTTAGAATTATTTTTCTGTGCAATTCGGGCTCGTAGTGGTTGGTGTCCCAACCCCACTGCTATGCAATTTCAAGCTTCATACAAAAGATTGTTAATTCATAACAAAATAAAAGCTATAAATGGTAATATAGAAATGCAAGACAATACTAAAATTTTAACGGTTAGCTCTAAATCGATAAAAAAAGCTTATTTAGATAGGTACAATCCAGAAGTTTATAATACTATAGCTAATATACGCATTTGTAATAAATATAATTTGACTGATGAGCTACCCATCGAAAAAAATACTAATACTAATACTAATACTAATACTAATACTAATACTAATACTAATACTAATACTAATACTAATACTAATACTAATACTAATACTAATACTAATACTAATACTAATACTAATACTAATTTAGAATTACCCGAAATTATAAGTAATTTTTCTAAGAATATCGTTGCATATATATGTGGTTATGTAGTTCGTAAAGTTTGGATAAAAATTAAATGTGAAACATGCCGTAGAGCTCTAATGTATTGTCACAAAGAATCTATAAATACAAGAACTAATTCTTTAGATGATGCAACAGAATATTTATCACATAAAAATGCATTAAAACTACTCCTAACTAAAAGCAGAGGTGGTTTGATACTTCCATCATTAGGAGTATATTCCTTGGCTTTAGCATCAGAAAAATTGTTTAGAAGAGCAATAAATTGTAACAAAGGTCAAGTTCCAATTGAACCTCAATTCGGTGCTATATTATGTTCAAAAGTATTAAAAGAATTCTTATTAGATTCTAGAAGTGATCTTTTTTCCGAATGTAATACTCATATATTTGATGATACAACAGAAGAGCTTTCTGGACATGTATATTTGTTATCTAAATTAATTATTAAAGAGTATTTAGAAATAAGAATAAATTTATTCGTTAAAATATGTACAAGCCCTCAAAATGGTCACAATATCAGACATTATAAAAATAGGGAAATGATCTGGTTGCACATATAAACATTTAACTTAAGAAAACTTATCATACTACTTATCATACTACTTATCATACTACTTATCATACTACTTATCATACTACTCATGATTTTAAACATTTAACTTAAGAAAACTTATCATACTACTTATCATACTACTTTTATTCATACTACTTTTTTTTATGTTATGTTATGTTATGATTTTAATGTTTGCATGTTTGTAAAATATTTGCATGTTTTAAAAATAGAAAACTTTAATTTCCTTTAAAAAAAATTTCTGTTTTAACTATTACTTTTTACTCTTTAATAATTAGGAAACTATAATAATAAACACTAACGAAAGATGATTGTTCGTACTGATCATCATCGGTGGTGCTGACAGAGTCCGGTGATCTTGCGCACGGAATGTGAAGACGCGAGGCAGCCGGGCACTACGCGACCGCGGTCCGTTCCATTTGCTAAAAAAGAAAGGAATTCTATACTTATTAAAACTCATTTAAATACATATAATGTTATATATAATTATTTATTGTGTTAAACGTATATAAATATACCTTGGCTTACCAAGGCCAAGGTAAGACCTTGCCTTACCTTGGCTTTGTACTGATTATTGTACTGATCATCATCGGTGGTGCTGACAAAGTCCGGTGATCTTGCGCACGGAATGTGAAGACGCGAGGCAGCCGGGCACTACGCGACCGCGGTCTGTTCCATTTGCTAAAAAAGAAAGGAATTCTATACTTATTAAAACTCATTTAAATACATATAATGTTATATATAATTATTTATTGTGTTAAACGTATATAAATATACCTTGGCTTACCAAGGCCAAGGTAAGACCTTGCCTTACCTTGGCTTTGTACTGATTATTGTACTGATCATCATCGGTGGTGCTGACAAAGTCCGGTGATCTTGCGCACGGAATGTGAAGACGCGAGGCAGCCGGGCACTACGCGACCGCGGTCTGTTCCATTTGCTAAAAAAGAAAGGAATTCTATACTTATTAAAACTCATTTAAATACATATAATGTTATATATAATTATTTATTGTGTTAAACGTATATCAATATACCTTGGCTTACCAAGGCCAAGGTAAGATTTTGCCTTACCTTGGCTTCGTACTGATCATTGTACTGATCATCATCGGTGGTGCTGACAAAGTCCGGTGATCTTGCGCACGGGTTGTAGAGACGCGAGGCAGGAGGGTACTACGCGACCGCGGTTCGTTCCACGTGCTACGCATATGATATGCATGAACGAAATTGCGCGGTTGGCGCTTACGATCATGCGATACGCACGTCTCCAACAAGCTTCAAAAATGCAGGCTGGAGTATATCGGAAACGCTCTGATTAAATACGTAACTTTTGAACCATTTTGAACTGAGCATGATATGCACAAGCGAAATTACGCGGATGGCTTGTACAAAGAAAACCGACGGCAGTAGTTCACAGCGAAGCAAAGCAAGTGCGACTGACTTGTATCTCGTATCGGTGCTGAGAACTCCGTGCCGATTGGTGTAACGCAAAGCGCGCGTGGGAAATTCATGCGTCGAACGCGTGAATCGCCAAGAGCTAGACACGAACAAAGACGTGATTATCGTGATCAGTGATCATGATAATCGTGTATGCGCAAGTAAATAAAACATTGTTTATTATTTCATCGTTTAATAATAATACTATTTATATTATATATTAATATAATATATTAATAACATTATAGGCAAGGTAACGTAATTTTGAGTTTCCCGCTATATCGAAGACGGTCAATGACAGCGCATGCGTATGCGGTGCTCTGTGCACCGCAGAGAGAAGTTGGATTTTAATTGCCATATGCATAGTAAAGTACTCGGGGACAAACTGCTGGGTAAAATGGCTGCCATACAAAAAACACACTTTTGAGTGCTGTGAACATGGGTGATCAGCGATCCAGTTATATATAGATCAGTGTCTCAAACTGCTAGGTGGGAAGAGGAGATGTTAAAACTTTTAGAGTAGAGACGATAAATGGAACAACAATTCAAGTACGATCCAGTTAAAGTCGTGCATATTTATATGATCTCGGTTACGTTAATACTGATTCCGTTTTCACAACTAATACTGTAAAAGTAAATGGTGTTGTCTTTCGACTTGACTTAGTGGTATGTCTTGAAGTGTGCAATGAGAAAGTTGACAATTTTTGAATTATATCCCTTCATTTTATTTCCTAATCTAAATCTTGCCATTATCATCCATCTCTCTTTCTTCCATCCCTTTTTCAAATACTCTGGCACTCCCTCTTTCTTAATTCTTTTATAAAACTTATTAAATCTTGACTCTATTATTTTTTCTTTTCTCTCCTTTCTTTGTATCTCTTTATCTTTTTCTACTAATACTTCCCCCCTCAGATTCCCCTTTATCTTTTTTTCCTCCACTTCCTTTATTAACCAACCCATTTTTCTATAATATTCTTCTCTTTCCTTCTCCCATCTGCCTATTGCCTTTCCTTCCCTCTCTTTTTCATTAATTTCCTCCCAACACCACCTTGCTAATTCCCCTCCTCTTCCTTCATCTAATCTCATCTCATATTTCCATGCTCTCATTCCTGCTCTACCTCTTAACTTTTCTCTCTGTAATTCTTCTCTTATCATATATCCCTTATCATATATCCCTTTTTAACTCTTTCTCTCACATGTTCCCTTTGGTCTTCATTTCTCGTAACCGTATAACCAAGATACCTAAAATTCTTTACTTCCTCAATTTCCTTTCCCCTCCAATTCCATTTTACCTTTTTCCATTTTCCACCTCTCTTTCTACATCTTAATATCTTTGTTTTTTCTACATTCACTTCTAAACCCTTTCTATCCACATATTCTTACTGTTAAAATATATGCGCTTTAAAGAATAATTATAAATTTAACTTTAAATAAGATTGAATCAATTTACAAATAAATAATTCTTAGTAGACCGGATACGCTACGTGACTTTGTGTCAATTAGATAAGCAAGGGACTAAACCTCTTAAGACAAAGGTCCGGGAAGCCCCTTTCTGTCCCAAAGATAAAACTAATATCGGGACTATCTCACTTGAAAAAGAGTCGTCGTCGGGTACAGACGTGTCACATTTTGAAACCTCCTTAAATACAGTTCTATATTCTTTTTATATTATTTTATGTTATTTTATAAAGAGTGTGTAAAACCAAAGTTAAATATATATACCAGTGTTTGTGAAATTAAGAGTTTTTATTACAAAATTATCCACGCGCCCATAAATAATTTTTCACTTACAATGTCTTTATCATACCCTTCATACCTGCCTCATTTTCTGCTACCAGAGCCACGTCGTCCGCATATGCCAATGAGAAAATCTTTTTTCCTTTAATTTTAATTCCACCCCACCTTCCTTTTTCTAATTCCTCATCTATATCTGTCAATAAAACTGTAAACAAACTCGGGCTCAGCGGACACCCTTGTCTCACCCCCTTCCCAGTCCAAAAACTCTCCCCTTTCTCATTTCTCACCCTTACCTTACCGTTTCCTTTAATATCTCTTCAATCTTTTTACCAGCTCTTCTCTAACACCTTTTTTTCTCATAACTTTCACTAGCTTTCTTCTGTCCACGGAGTTAAATGCTGCCTTCATATTTATAAATGCTATCACTATTTTTCCTTCTTTCTCTTCCACTTTTCTATTAATCAAAAAATTCAATATAAAAATTTGATCTATCGTTCCCATATATTTCCTAAAACCCGCCTGATTCTGCGGTAATATACATTTTTCTTCTATATCTTTCCTTAATCTTTCAGTTAACACGGACGTATAGACTTTATAAGCCGTTTGCGTCAGTGTTATTCCTCTATAATCCTCCACCTTTTCTCTTTTTCCTGAAAAATTGTAAGATTTAATTAAAATTTTAAATATTTTTTAACTATTTACTTTGACTTAATATTTTTTTTTTTTAATTTTTAGATAAAAAAATCGAAGGTTCTTTTTTTATTTTACTCAATGAAAATGATTTAAAAGATATAAAATTAAAAAAAGGTACAACTAAAAAAATATTAAAATTTCTTCAAGATTATTACTCCTCAACTCCATAGGTAATGTATTTTTATTTAAAAAATAATGTATTTCGATTTTGTTTAGATATTCTTTTAATCTAAATTTTTTTCAGTTTACTAAATTAACACCAGCGAAATCAGAGCAACATTTGGAAACAGCAGGAAACATAGAAATATTAACTTCGAACATTATTAGTGTATCTTCAAATATAGAAATGGAAGATGTAATTCTTTCTACTAGTAGTGACATTATTATAATATCACCTACTGCTTTTGAGGAAAAAAAAGTTCATGATACAACAGACATCTTTCTCAGTAAAAACCTTTTTTTTCGTTTAAAGAAATGTTAATAATATTAAGTATATTAAGACTTTAATTGCTCTATCTGTGTATGTACAGTGACCGGCAATAATGGCCTGTCGCACTGCGGCGACGGCGGCTCCCGCGCGTGAGGTGAGGTAGTGTGCGTGAGACCTCACTGCGGATCGCGTACGTGAGGCATGGAACGCCAAAAGGAGCGAGAAGACGGGGGAAAATTTGGTGGGAGGCGTTCTCATGCTCTATCCCGCTCGCGACCCGTGCGTGTGAGAGAGAAAGCATGAGTGAACGCTAAGAAATTATTATAGGCGCACCTTCGCTCTCTTGTTTGCACGCGTTCGTGTTTATACGGGCGGACAAGGATAGAAGTATATCGCAAGAGTATGCTATTAATTCTAGCGTATACTTTAAGACATTTCGCGACTTTTGACAATCGAAATTAAATACTCATGTTACTTATATTATAAATATATATTTTTACATTACGTATAATTTAATTTTGGAATAATTTTTGTTTTCTGTCTTGAGAAAGACAATTTTAAATGCCTTGTCTTTCTCAAGACAGAAAACGGCATTTAAAATAATGATATAAATAATCAACAAGATTAAAAGCTAGTATATACACACATGATTCGCGTTAGATTTTTACTTAAAAATAATTCGATTAAAGTAGGTAATTTTAAGTACCCAGTTATAATTTCTCAGTCACCAAAATACTTTTACGTTGTGAACGTCGTGTAATAAAAGATTTGTGGACTATTAATCCAGTATGGGTTACACAGTAGAACAATTAAATAAGAACCTGTGACTTGCAGTGCAAGATGTTATTGATGATGCAAGAACATGGCCTAAATTTATACGCGAAATATTTTGGAATAAAAATTTTAGGAATTACAATCGAATGATTGTCGTTAATTTTGCACATTTAAATGCTACTTCTGAAGATTTTCTACACGACATCTTGAACTTTACATTAAAAAAAGCCTATACAAACGAGAGAAGACGCAACGTAAAAGATAGGTTTCGATATTTAAATCACGAAGTAAGTTAATTTTTTTATAACTATTACATATTAAATATATATAATATATATTTATTTTATAATTTTTATAAATTTGTAGGAATTTGGACGAAGTCGACGTAGTCGTGTTTATAGCTACAGTATTTACTTTAAAGAAATGTTAAATTTAAATTTCGAATCACGTGATTAATGCATAAAAGATATACAAATAACAAATATAACGATTTAGCACTTTAAAAAACTTATATTTATTTACAGTCACTCATATATTTATTCGGACACCAATGTATTTTGACCTTTTAATTACTATATTTTTAATACGCGAACGCAGAATAAAAAAATTATGTTATATTTTATTAGGTAGCACTGTATAGATAAAATTAATACAAAAATTTAATTATTATTATTTTTTATTATTTAAATAATAACGCAAATACCGCAAAACGACAAGTTTGTACCTCACAAAATTATTCGGACACTAAAAGAATAACTTACAAACTATAAAAAAAGAGCTTACAAACTAAAAAAAAATAAAAATTTAATATTTGGTAGGGTACCCCTTTTGCTGGATTACATATTGTAACCGCGTGGGAACAGAGGAAATTAATTTTTTTAAGTATTTTACGCTAATTTTCGCCCATTCTTCTCTTAAACGTTTTTTTAATTTGTCTATTGAGCCTATTGTTGTTTGACGAACTCTGCGATCTAATTCATCCCAAACATGTTCGATAGGATTTAAGTCTGGGGATTGCGGAGGTGGTTGTAATACCTGTTTACAATTATATAACAAGTATTCCTGTACTATACGTGCCTTATGTTTGGGATCGTTGTCTTGATACAGTTTAAAGTTATTTGCAATCCCTATTTTTAACGCACTTTGATGCAAATTATTTAAAAAAATTTTTTAATATCTATTCTTATCTAATATATCGTCTATAAAAACTAAATGCCCCACGCCAAAAGCAGAAATGCAGCCCCACACCATGACAGAACCTCCTCCGTGTTTCACTGTTCCGTGCAAGTTTTTCGGTTTTACGTGTTTGTTACATTTCCGCCACACTCGGATTTTATTTTTATTAAGATGAAATTTTTATAGACGAGAGCAAATTTAATATGACCGGAAGTGATGGAAGAGTCTGAGTGTGACGATAATGTAACGAACACTTAAAACCGAAAAACCTGCACGAAACAGTGAAACACGGAGGAGGTTCTGTCATGGTGTGAGGCTGCATTTCTGCTTTCGGCGTGGGGCATTTAGTTTTTATAGACGATATATTAGATAAGAATAGATATAAAAAAATTTTTTTTAATAATTTGCATCAAAGTGCGTTAAAAATAGGGATTGCAAATAACTTTAAACTGTATCAAAACAACGATCCCAAACATAAGGCACGTATAGTACAGGAATACTTGTTATATAATTGTAAACAAGTATTACAACCACCTCCGCAATCCCCAGACCTAAATCCTATCGAACATGTTTGGGATGAATTAGATCGCAGAGTTCGTCAAACAACAATAGGCTCAATAGACGAATTAAAAAAACGTTTAAAAGAAGTGTTACGTCAGGAAGATTAATTTTGTTTGATTAATTAATTGGAAGGAATTCCTCGGGATGGACTTTGCCGGTAGGGTAGGGAAGTGACGTACCACCGAATTTATGTGTGATTCGAAATTCGAATCTACACGTTTTTACGCGCAGATTATTATTCGGATTTCAATTGAGCGCGTAAATGGTTCTTTTTAGAGAAAGGAAATGAATCCTTATTCTCTGAGATAGAACCGGGCGTGATTGATCGCTTAGACAGGATAGTTTTAGGGCAATGATAAAATAATTAAGTCACGATTTTAATAACACTAAATTAACAATTTAATTAAAAACAAATGACTCTAATTACAAAAATCAAAAGTAATGCATACATGACAAATAAACAATTCAGAAAATTCATACAGCTCGTTTAAAATATAAAAATAAGGTGAAAGTTTTTACTGAACAAATCAAATAATAAGAGAACGGTAGTAAGCGAATGAATAGATACAATTTTAACATGGCGGCGTTGAGTATTTTACAATATTTACATGAGTGTAAGGGTGTGCGTGCGTGTATGTTTATTAATCTAGAGTGACCTCCTCGATTTCCACCACCCTCGCCGTGGATCTCGGGAAAACCAGATCAATTAATCGCATCGGAGCCAGGAAAAGAAATTCCACCCCGGGATAGTAAATGAAAAAATGAGAATCAGGATCAGACCGAGCTGCCTGAATCCTGATCTCCTCTGGCTCGAAGTGGTCAGGGCCGATGGAGAAGGCCCTTTCCGGGACAGGATCTGTCCACGGAGTACAGGCCCTGCGGAGGAGCTCCAGGAGAGGATCTATAACCTCTCTCGGCTCTGGATGCTCCTCGAGGATCTCTATACTCGGGACCGGAGATGGAGGTTGATCGGGGAAGTCTACTCCTGGGAGAGAGATTGAGTCATCTTCACCCAGAGAGTCGGCTTCCTCAGGTTCGAAGGGAAAAGGAGGTGGTGAAAGAGGAGAGGAGCAGGCTCTTGGCTCATCTCCGGGAAACCGTGGCTCGGAGACGAGGGAAGAATTCGGAGTATAAGAAGGAGTCGTGGGGCGGAATAATTCCGATCCAGGCTCCGTGGACTGAGATGAAAGATTGCGCTCGTCGGAAGGATTTGTAATAGAATTGTCTCGGCACTCCTCTTCTTCCGGGAAATAGCCGAATAACGGTTCCGGATCGCCGTGGATAGGAGATGGTGGCGGAGGGCCCGGACGTGGAGACCAAGGTCTCTCCTCGTGGCGCGCGGGAGACACGAAAACCTCTTCACTTGGTGCCGCCGCGAGAAGGTATTGTATGAAGAAGCGGCGGACTAGCTCCCTCAAATTTTTGATCTGCTTATTCCGCCGCGCCCGACTCTTCTTCAACGTTTTCTTATTGAGAGATTCCACTAAAATTATTAATTGATTTTAATTAAATCTGAATTGAATTTTCGGAAAGCTTAATAACAATGGAGTGAAGGAGATTCGTCACCGACGAATTCCGAAGGTCTCGATCCGCTCATGAGAGATTCCGCAAAATCTATCTTTGGCGAGAATCGCTTGCCGATTCTTTAGCCGAGAACAGTCGCCAAAGTTCCAGCAATATTTTGCGGCGTTAACAACAGAAAATCGCTAGCTTTTCGACAGCATGTCTCAGCCGGTGTTCGGGAGCAAATCTCACACATTTAACAGATCACAGGAGCAATCAGAACAGAATCAAAACCGCGGAGCCTCGACTCGGACATTTCTTTCTCTCAGACAACACTTGAAAATAATTAATTAAGATAAATATATTTAGTGGAATCGTGTTTTTCGCCCAGATACATATTAAATCGTTGGAACTTACTTTGTAGGAGATCTTCAAACTGCTTCTTCGATAGATTCGGATTGGCTTGCACACTCAAGGCACTCACGTAAGATTTAAGTAAACTTATGCGGTTGTAGCTGAGATGCAAGAGAGCGTGCTCAGCCTGAGCACAAGATTTTATAAGCTCGGAAAAGGGGAGGACTCTTCCCGAATTTTCATTTTTCTGAGATTCTTATCTCTCATTTGCAGAGCTTATTCCTCCACTTTTCCTATCTCAAAATTATTGGGCACTCGCACTTCATCCCTTCTCTATTTTAAGTTTTCGCCCTTAGTTTCTAGATTTTGGTGAGGAGTTCCCGAAATCCATTGGTTTTAAGGAAGTAATGTGCCTACGAAGCACCCCCGCTTCAACGAGTTACCCTTTCCGAGCCTTCCAGAATTTTTCTATCATTTCCATCGAGAGATGGTAGGGTAACTTTTACCCTTCATGCAACATATGGTTACCTGGCTTTATTGCCTTTGCCTGCGTCACATACTCCGGTAATTTCGGGTCTCTCGCGCCCTTGGTTTTTCTAAAGCTCGGGATCGGTACGCAATTACAATTTTAAGGAAAAGTTATTTTTCTTTTCCTATGACAGACAGGTTATCAAAGTTGAAATATTTATGAGCTCTTAAATTTTGATTTTTTTGTATTATGTCTAGACAAATTCTTTGTCTGACATCCGTTGGCGCCCGTTCGCAATTTGTTGCATGTTTTTTATGCTTTCACGCAACAAATTGTCCCGGAATATGTGGACGTCTGTTGAATTTATTTTCTGAAAGGCTCTGAAATTCCTTTTTTTATATTACAATGGACTACGGTCTACCTTCCCCTTAACTAAAATTTTAATATACGTCGAAAAAAAGAGACGCGGAGTCGGAGACGTAACAGAAGAATGGGCGAAAATTAGTGTAAAATACTTAAAAAAATTAATTTTCTCTGTTCCCACGCGGTTACAATATGTAATTCAGCAAAAGGGGTACCCTACCAAATATTAAATTTTTATTTTTTTTTTAGTTTGTAAGCTCTTTTTTTATAGTTTGTAAGTTATTCTTTTAGTGTCCGAATAATTTTGTGAGGTACAAACTTGTCGTTTTGCGGTATTTGCGTTATTATTTAAATAATAAAAAATAATAATAATTAAATTTTTGTATTAATTTTATCTATACAGTGCTACCTAATAAAATATAACATAATTTTTTTATTCTGCGTTCGCGTATTAAAAATATAGTAATTAAAATGTCAAAATACATTGGTGTCCGAATAAATATATGAGTGACTGTAAATAAATATAAGTTTTTTAAAGTGTTAAATCGTTATATTTGTTATTTGTATATTTTTTATGCATTAATCACGTGATTCGAAATTTAAATTTAACATTTCTTTAAAGTAAATACTGTAGCTATAAACACGACTACGTTGACTTCGTCCAAATTCCTACAAATTTATAAAATTTATAAAATAAATATATATTGTTACGCCGGAAACGGGTCGGCGAACGTTTCCGCGTTCGCGTCTCTCACACACTCACACACACTAACTCGCGGCGCCGGAGCTCCGCGAAAGAAAGAGACGATTTATAAAAAGAACGAACAGTTCAATTAGAACATGCAGAGATACAGCGACTGCACCGATTCAAGGCACGGGCAGAACTGTCATTTAGTAAATAATCAAACTTCGTTCCCCTGGCAACGGGGAACCGAGACTTCGGAGCGAGCCGGCAGCTTCACGCTGCTCCGTGTACCGGGCGTAACAATATTATATATATTTAATATGTAATAGTTATAAAAAAATTAACTTACTTCGTGATTTAAATATCGAAACCTATCTTTTACGTTGCGTTTTCTCTCGTTTGTATAGGTTTTTTTTAATGTAAAGTGTAAGATGTCGTGTAGAAAGTCTTCAGAAGTAGCATTTAAATATGCAAAATTAACGACAATCATTCGATTGTAATTCCTAAAATTTTTATTCCAAAATATTTTGCGTATAAATTTAGGCCATGTTCTTGCATCATCAATAACATCTTGCACTGCAAGTCACAGGTTCTTATTTAATTGTTCTACTGTGTAACCCATACTGGATTAATAGTCCACAAATCTTTTATTACACGACGTTCACAACGTAAAAGTATTTTGGTGACTGAGAAATTATAACTGGGTACTTAAAATTACCTACTTTAATCGAATTATTTTTAAGTAAAAATCTAACGCGAATCATGTGTGTATATACTAGCTTTTAATCTTGTTGATTATTTATATCATTATTTTAAATGCCGTTTTCTGTCTTGAGAAAGACAAGGCATTTAAAATTGTCTTTCTCAAGACAGAAAACAAAAATTATTCCAAAATTAAATTATACGTAATGTAAAAATATATATTTATAATATAAGTAACATGAGTATTTAATTTCGATTGTCAAAAGTCGCGAAATGTCTTAAAGTATACGCTAGAATTAATAGCATACTCTTGCGATATACTTCTATCCTTGTCCGCCCGTATAAACACGAACGCGTGCAAACAAGAGAGCGAAGGTGCGCCTATAATAATTTCTTAGCGTTCACTCATGCTTTCTCTCTCACACGCACGGGTCGCAAGCGAGAGAGAGCATGAGAACGCCCCCCACCAAATTTTCCCCCGTCCTCTCGCTCCTTTCGGCGTTCCGCGCCTCGCGTACGCGATCCGCGGTGAGGCTTTACGCACACTACCCCTCCTCACGCACGGGAGCCGCCGTCGCCGCAGTGCGACAGGCCATTATTGCCAGTGACTGTACAACTACAGGTGAATATTATCACGAAGAACATCGAATGAGTTTTCCACGTATAGATATGCCTTTAAGAACCGATGCCACTTTTCGCAATAGATTTGATCCAGTTCATCACAAAATGGATACACCTTTTGAAAAACTTCCAATTGACATGATAAAAAGTTTTCCGATATCTGATTCGTTACATTTATTAGATCTAGGTATAACAAAACGTTTATTAACTTGCTTTGTGTATGGAACCTTAGGCTGGAAAACTAAATGGTCTGGAACCGTAATTAAATCGGTGTCTAATTTATTATGTTAATGTAAAATGCCAAGCGAAATTCATCGAGCTGTTAGAGGACTTGATTCTTTAAAATTTAGGAAAGGAACAGAGTATCGAACATTTAGTTTATACTTAGAGCCGTTATATTAAAAGATTATCTATTAGAGGAAATATATCAACATTATATGTTATTTTTTTGTGGTATCGTAATTTGTTATAGCGAATCATACTCGGATTATTTACATGTTGCAGACAAATTATTTAAAACTTTTATAGAACAGTATATTAAAATTTATGGCATAAGTTGTATTAGCAGCAATATACATAATCTTTGCCATTTGGTTGACAAAGTAAAAAATTTTGGCAATTTGTGTACCTTTAATGCATATCAATTTGAAAATCATTTGCAAAAATTAAAAAACATGCTTCGAATGGGAAATAAACCATTGCCCCAAATAGCTCGACGAATTTTCGAAATTAATAATTAAAACATTTATCGTAATAATATTAAAAAATTTCTCATTTTAAAGAATAAAAATTCTGGTGACAATTGTGGTCCAAGCAAATATAAACATTTTTTTTTTTAAAGTTGAATTAATCGATGGATTAATATTAACAAATACAGACAAAGATAAATGGTTTTTAACAAAAGAAAATAAAATTATTGGCATGAAAAACGCGACAATTTTTAAAAATAAAATTTATATATTTGGTTCGTCTTTAAAAGAAATTAACAACTTTTTCGAAACTCCTATTGCATCTTCTCATTTAAATATTTATTTTTCAAATCGTGAGGAACATTTGCCCGAATGGTGGGATATAAAGAATATTAAATGTAAACTAGTAGCAGTTGAATATCATAAAAACACTATATTTTTGTCATTAATTCATACCTTAGACTTATGTAATAAATTTTAACTTGTTTTATTTATTATCATTAAATTTTGTACTTATTATTATTGTGTAACATTTTTATGTAAAAATATAATATTATTATAACTGATGAAAATAAACATAAACTTTTTTAATTTATAAACAAAAATTATTCTAACTAGCATAATAAATTAAAAAAATTTTTACAATAAACAACATAATAATTAAAAACATTTTTTTATAAGTCAATAATATATGTACTTTTTTGCAGACGTACTCAATTAATTATTACTCTCAATGCTATTTTCATTGCTTGTATCTTGATGACTGTCATCTTCCAGTGTTTTTTGTTCATTATTGTTTGATTCACTAAAAATAATTATATGTATTATGTTTATTGTTACTTTTACAAATATAAATATAAATAATTATATATTTTGTATACATATATTATTATATTTACAATTTTAATTTTTTGTTATTACTTACCATAGTTTTTTTTCCAGTTGTTTATTTCGACTAACACTGTTTTTAAGTATACGTTTTAAAAACTTTATATTATCGTCAGCTGCGTAACGTGAATCGGCTAAACGTACAATTTTATAAATAACTTCAGTTATTCGATTATATCTACTGTTACGTCCTGTAACTCCACATCTCCTTTTTCCGACACATGGTAGATAAAGTAGATAGCAAAAGGTATACCGAATGTATTGGGACCAAAGGAGACGGTTCTAAGTTTCCAGAAAAAATAATTCTAACTGACGGAATATCCTGAATCGCCAGATGTATAAAATAAAAGAAGGAACCAAAAACAATTGTGCAACAGATGTGGAATATAAAAAAATCGAAACGAAAGGATTTGTCAAAATATTCATAAAACATTAATAGCTCGGAAGGACTTGGAATATCTTAAACTAATAATAAATGTCTGGCGGAACACGAGGGAAATTCTGGAAGAAAAACAATTCAGTAAAATCAAGTTTCGCCGCGGATCCTAGGGATTAGAAAAAAGGAGGCAAAAAGCCTGTAATAATAAAAATTGGGATACGCGGCTGGAAACTATAAAACTCAGGCAGCAATTGCACGCTGCCGGTAAAAAAAAAAGAGTTACCTAAAGCTTTTTCGAATCTGTTATCTGGAAGCTTGGAAGGGCTAAAACCATGTAGAGGGGAGCTCATAAACATTTTTCTCCTGGACCAATAGATATCGGGAACTCCTCACCAAAAATTAGAAACTAAGGGCGAAAACTTAGAAAATTAAGAAGGGCGACCAATAATTGTGAAGACGGAAAAGTGGAGGAATAAGCCTAACGAATAGAATTCAAAATTCGGATAAGACTTAGAATCTGGCGCTGGTCCTCCCCTTTTCCGAGCTTATAAAACCGAGCGTCCCGACGACGCTCGCTCTCAATTCTGTTCTAAAAATCTATTTGCTCTAATTTGCTCAGTTGCTCAGTTATTCTTAAAAAAAAAAAAAAAAAAACTTTTTAAGTGCTTGTGATCATTTTGTGTGGGCGAAATAAAGAACCATCCAGAGATCTCATCCGAGTGAATTCGAAGACAACCAGTAGTAAGTGCTATCATTTATTTATTCCCCTTTTTCCTTTGAACGGTTCCACTAAATAGTTTTATTTGATTTGTATTCATATATTTATATATGTAAAAAATGAAAATTGAGGGAATAGTCAGGGTGCCGTTCACGCTTAATTATTTCGTTATCTCTCCCTCGAATCCTCTCGTTTTTTCGGGTGCCTCAACCTATCTAGCGGGCTTCCTTTTGTCGGGGGTTGCGATATGCCGCCAGTAAATGGTGACTATCAAAACCTTGACTTGAGTAAGGCTCCATTCGGCTAGAGGAACCAGAGAAACTTGAGGTGACAGCGGAGAGATCCGAAAGGAGCTGTGAGACGTGATGCCCAGCCATATTCTCCTCCAAGATTCATTTATTAATTTAATTCATTAAAATGAACTCCTTTTAGTGGAATCATCGAACTTAAGAACCTTAAAGAAAAGCCGGGCTCGCCGAAATCGGCAAATTCGGAATCTGAGGGGCCTTATCCGGTCCTTCTTTATTCAATATTTATTCGCGGCGGCGCCAGGGGAGATAACAACTGACCCTCCCCGAAGAAGAGGAGAGAGGTCGTGGTCCCCTCAACCCCCAGCTCCCCCGACTTCGCCGGCTCCTGAAGAAGTTCCTCTGAACGTCGAAGAACATAGGGAACTCCCTCCTTCTCCGGATACGCCGAAAAATAGCGTCAATGCGACCGAGTCAGAGCCTGATTTGGAGCAGTTCCGCCCTACGACTCCTTCCTATTCTCCGGACATCTCGATTCATTCTCCGGGAGCTGCACTTAGAGCATGCTCCTCTCCGATTCCGTCCCCGATTCCTCATCCTGAGGAGCCTGAGGAGGTCGACTCCATTGCTGATGACGATACCGTCTTTTGGCAAGAGTCTGACGGCCCAGAGCCTTCTCCCTCCCCGCCCCGAGCGTGGAGTTCCTCGGCGGGCAAGAGGAACCCAGAGCGATCATAGATCCTCTCCTCGAGCTCCTCCGGAGGACTTGCTCTCCGTGGACGGATCCCGTCCCCGAAAGGGCCTTCACCATAGGCCCTGATTCCTTTGATCCTGAGGAGATCAGGAGAGAGGCCAGCAGGGCATCTCCTGATCAGAACGTCCTCATATTTTATCCCGGGGTGGAACACCCCTTTTTAGCTCCGATCAGGCTGATTGATCGTGTGTTTCCGAGATCATCTGCCAGGATCTCGGAAATAATCGAGATCGACCTCGATTAAATATTTCTTTGAATTTTTCTTATGTTATTTAACCCGCGCGCTTTGTAAAATATAAAAAAATGTGTTGTTTATTAAATTTAGTTAAAGTCTCTGGGTATCATTATCGTAAATTTTAAATGAATCATCGCCATTTAACATCAATTTATAAAAAAATAATAATAATAATAATAATTATAATAATAATAAAGAATGATAAATTAAATCTCGATAAAACAGATTTTTGAAATTTTCTTTTAATGAACCATTAGCTCCATTTACTGCGAAAAACACCTCCGGTTCTTTCCCTGGGAACAAGAAGTAAAATTCTTTCCCTCAAAAGAACAAAAATCGCGCTAACTCAAATCTTTTCTCGTTCTAATACATTCCTAGCGCTTAATACGCGTGACGTTGTCTCGCACGCGTTACGCAAGAATTGGTAGTTGCGTCTCTCTCTCTCTTCCCTTTACCTGCTCTCGATCCATCTCCTAGTCATTGAGAACCGGTAATCCTTCCATTAAAATTATTCCTAAACCTGACGTAACATACTACCGATTTTTGGGGGCTCGTCCGGGATAGTGAGCGTGGTTTTTCGCAAATGGAGACCAGAGCAAAATCCGATAAAGAAGAAGTAGATAAAGCTTATAAAGCAGCGGTTGAACAAGCGGGTAAATCAAAACCTACACAATCGCAGATACACACTTCGACACCCACTGTGTCCAAAAATCCACAACCTAAACAATCTATTCCTTTACAAACCATTACTGAAAGCGTATCTACTCCTTTGCCTGATATATCCGAGGTAACGGAGGGATCTACAATTAAATTAGACGATACCCGAATACCCCTGGCGCCAAAGCGACTACAAGCGTATTATAGCAAAGTTGAACCCGTAGTAGAACCTAAGAAAATGGCGAATACAAATCCGTTCGCCACATTAAAATACGCGGTAGAGGCGGTTCCCTTCTTTGATGGCAAAAACATCTCCATAAATTATTTTGTGGAAGGATGTGAGGAGGCAAAGAATATGTTGCCTCCCGAGGCCGAGGAACAATTCGCGAAAGTAATTCGAACGCGGATAACAGGCGAAGCTCGACGAACGATCCAGGGAAGGGAATTCGATACCGTGGCTCAATTGACCAGATTTTTAGAGAACATTTTTGGTCAAGATAAAAATGTTTACCAACTACAGGGGGAATTGGGCAGAGTATACCAAAAAAACGAAGAAGACGTAATCACGTATGCTAACAGAGTGAGACTTCTGGGAAACAGAATAATGGACGTGCACAAAAGGATGATTGATGATTACGAGCAATTAGTTGAAATTAGAAACACTTTAGAAAAAGATGTATGCAAATGTTTTATACGAGGATTAAAAGCAGAAATAGAACAAAGAGTAAAAAGGGATTTAGATGTGCACGAAACCGTCAATGATGCTCTAAATATAGAAAGAGAGCTACGTGAAATTACCGAAATACGACACGGTAAAGTCCCAGCCACCCCTAAGTCATCGAATATAGATCGTTCTCGAGAAATTTGCCAGTTATGCCTCAAAGAAGGGCATGTTGCCTCGAACTGTAGGAAATTAGCGATACAAACAGGAAACCATTTAAATGCCCCAAACGAGATTTTAATCTGTCAAATCTGTAAAAAACGCGGACATAGTGCCGAAAAATGTCGGTTACGCGAAACTAATAACCGCCGGTTTATAAACTTAATTCAAGAAAATAAATTCAATTGTCAAATTTGTAATAAACCCGGTCACAATGCAAGAAATTGCAGATTTAATGGCAACGGTAACAATAACAATCAAGTCAGAACAACATTAATCTGTCAATGGTGCGACAAATCGGGGCACACCGCAAATAATTGTTGGAGGAAACAGCAGGAATCGAGAACAACTGAGCATAAAACACGAATAACGTGTCAAATATGCGAAGGATTCGGTCATTCGGCCAAAGAATGCCGAAATAATGCGAGGCAAAACGGCTCTAAGGAGGTAGAGCACTGCCGCTACTGTAAAAAGGAAGGGCACACGTTAGATAATTGCGAACTAAGGATTGCTAATAACAAAAGGCGTGAAGCAATAAGTGCGGGAAACGCCAGTGGCCCCTCAAAGATGGGTGTGCAGCAGGGGTCCGGACGGATCTCACACCCAGTGGTAACTCTCCGGAAATAAGTCAAAGAATAGAGCCCGAAATTCGCCCGGTCACGGTAAATTTAGATAGGCATAGTCATGTACCCACGATTCAAGTAAAGTTAAACAATCAAAATCAAGACGCGACTTTCATGTTAGATACAGGTTCAGGCCCGAATATAATTAAAGAAAATTTAATTTCAAGTAAATCAAAAATCGATTACGGAAATATTTTGAGATTGAACGGAATAAATGATTATCCGGTGTATACTCTTGGAAGAGTAATAATGCCGTTATTTAAAAAACAAGTAATTTTTCACATCGTGTCAAAAGATTTTCCGATTTCTCAAGCCGGAATATTGGGTAATGATTTTTTCAAACAAACAAATTCGCGAATAGACTATGCTGAAGGACATTTAGAAATATCGGGAGAAAGAATTTCATTTTCTACTCCTGAAACAATTACCGTTCCACCGCAGGGCGAATCTCTATTCTTTGTACGAATTTCAAATCCAGAGATTGAAGTCGGATATGTACCGCGAATGAAAGTCGTTCACGGTATTTATCTGGGAGATACCGTCGCCACCAATGAAGACGGAAAGGCATATCTAAACATAATAAGTACACTGAGCGAACCTATTGAAGTTCAGGTACCTACAATACAATTACTACCGTTAAGTGAAATGCAGGTAGGAAACATCGAGAAGTGTAATAAAGAATGGCAGACCGTTGAAATGTCAAGAGACTCCGAAGTCAAGAAAATCTATGACGAAGAAAATCATGATAGCAGCGATCTCTGTCATCAAGACTTCATCGATGGAAAACTTCTTGAAGACCAAATCCAAAAGAAAATTAAAAAGAGAGAGAAAAACAAAATAAAAACTACGCAGGAGAAGGATGCAAAGACATCGCCTGGTAGGGACCACGATAAATCTAGAAAAGGGGGAAATTTCCAAACCCCGTCCAAAAAGAAAAATATAAAATTCACTTGCCCAGGAGAAGGATGCCAAGACATCGCCGGGAAGTAAAATAAATAAAGAGGTAAATCTCCAAGCCTCACAAATAGAATCTAAAATTTCCAAAGATTCAACTCCTGTCAATCACGAGGAGGGAAATTTCCAAACCTCACTACGTGATCTGACCTCCTCCAGTAATTCTAGAATGGATCCATTGAAAACAATGAAAGAATTAAAATTTCCGCGAGTCAGAGAACCCGGAAATAATGAAGATACTCTCTCTCACATTACCTTCGAAGAAATAGCGAAGAAGTTGCATTTATATGATAAATGTAAAATTAATAAAAATAAAATAACAGTAAATAAACCGTCTTCAAGAATATCAACCTCCATGGAAAAACAGTCTCAACAAATAATAGAAGAATCTACGATCTCCCGTTTGGATAAAAAGAAAAGGAAAGATAAAATTAGTGCGCAATGCCTAGCCATAATAAATGAGCAGGAAAATAAGCGCCTTTCCGAGATAATGAAATTATTACGCTTAGAACATGTAAGCGCCACCGAAAAAGAGAACGTAACAAATCTCATTAAAGAGAGCCAGGATAGATTTCACATACCCGGAGAGAAGCTGACCTTCACTCAGGTACTGCAACACCAAATACCCACAACGGATGACCAACCTATTAACACCCGGCAGTATCGCTTTCCACAAAAACATAAAGAGGAAATAAATAAACAAGTGGACGAACTGTTGAAAGGAGGAATAGTAAAACCTTCGCAGTCACCGTACAATACGCCCATATGGATCGTGCCAAAGAAGGACGATTCACAAGGAAATAAACGATGGAGAATGGTGCTGGATTTTAGAAGCCTCAATGAGAAGACAATCGGAGACGCTTATCCATTACCAAACATTGTTGACATACTAGATCAATTAGGCGGTGCTAAATATTTTTCCGTCTGTGATCTAGCTTCCGGATTCCATCAAATAAAAATGGATCCGAAGGACAGCCATAAAACGGCTTTCACAACTCCGTTCGGGCATTATGAGTTCGAAAGAATGCCCTTCGGATTAAAAAACGCACCTGCCACTTTCCAGAGGTTAATGGATCTCGTGTTAATGGGATTGCAGGGCCGAGAATTATTTGTATATATGGACGATATAGTCATATATGCAAAAACATTAGAAGAACACGAACGAAAATTCAATCAATTAATACAGCGGTTGCGAGAGGCGAATCTGAAATTACAGCCAGATAAGTGTGAATTTTTGAAATCAAAAGTAACTTATCTCGGTCATGTAATTAGCAAGGACGGCGTAACGCCAGATCCGAAAAAGCTGGAAGCCGTCAAATCATTTCCGCGACCAAAACGCCTAAGAACATTAAACAATTTCTGGGTTTGGCGGGATATTACCGCAGGTTCATACCTAATTTCTCAAAACTGGCTAAACCATTAACCGCATTATTAAAAAATGATACAGCATTTGAATGGACCTCAAATCAAGAGGAAGCATTCGAATCGCTGAAGCAGAAATTATGTGAAGAACCCGTATTACAATATCCGGATTTTTCACAACCGTTCATCTTAACTACGGACGCCTCAGGAATAGCTGTAGGAGGAATTTTGTCACAGGGAATAATAAACAAAGATCAACCCGTGGCATATGCATCACGAACATTAACGGAGAACGAAGTAAAATACGACACGTACGAAAGAGGCACTAGCAATAGTCTATTGTGTGAAACATTTTCGACCATACCTATACGGTCGGAAATTCACTTTAGTCACGGATCATAAACCATTGCTTTGGTTCAAAAATGCGCAAGATGCAAACATGCGCATATTACGATGGCGATTAAAATTAGCCGAGTATGACTACGATGTAGTATACAAGGCCGGAAAAACGAATGTAAACGCAGATGCATTGTCAAGAAATCCTGTAGAAGAAAAACAATGCAACATAATTAAGCCTACGAAAAAATTAAATCCGAACGATCCTAAAGATGCTGAATTAATCGCGCAAATGCTAGAAGAATCCGATAATGACAGTGAAGAAGACGACGATTACAAATTATATTTATCTGATGAGGAAGAAATAGAAAAGGAAATTAATAAAAATGAAATAGGCAAAAATGATTCAATACCATTTACGGAACAGGAATTAAATGAACCATCACAGGAGATTGTGGAAAAAGCATTAATTCATGAACCACCAGAGGAACACCGAATACAAACACGAAGCCTTACAGCAAAAAAGGCAAGGACAGAACTATTAAAAGACAAGGAAATCAAAAAGGAGGATGAGCAGGTAGATGAATCTGACAAGGAAAGAGAGAGCGACAGTGGAAGTGAAGATGAGAGTGAGACAGAGGAAAATAGAAATTTACCCGTTGTTACGGAAATTCAAGATATACCTAACAACATAATTGAAACACGCGACTTATTATTCTTGCGGAAAGATAATATCACATACTTCACTGACATTGAAGGAAATCCTTTGGATTCTGGTTCACAAAAATTATTTGAGAGGAATGAATTACCGAAAATTAAAACGCTTGCTTTAGGGGAAGCGCAACCGATAAAATACAAGAAATATTATCACATTATTTTACCAATCAGCGAAGGAGTCCGGGAAGGACCAACTTTAACTTTGCGATACATATCTACAGCCATAAAAAATTTGCGAATAATCTCCGACGAATTAAATTTGCAAACAGTTAGTATTGCGAAAACCGATCTAATAAACAATGTACCTTGGGGCGAAATTAAAAACTTGCTACATATAATTTTCTTAAACTCACCTACGAAAATAATAATTTGCAACGGAGCAATAAAATATCCTCCCAGAGATCTCCGATCGTCAATAATCGGAGAAATGCATTGTTCACCAACGGGGGGGCATCGCGGAGTAAATAAAACATATAATAGAATTAAACATAAATACTACTGGGAAAATTTAAAACAGGAAGTTCAATTATATATTCAGCAATGTCTACAGTGTCAGTTAAAAAAATTAGTCAGGGTAAAAACCAAACAACCCATGCTAATAACTGACACACCAGGAGCATCTTTTGACAAAATTGCCATGGACATTGTAGGGCCTCTGCCAAGAACAGACAGAGGAAATGAATATATTCTGACCATGCAAGACCAGCTGACAAAATTCTGCATGGGCGTACCATTACAAAATCAGACATCCGAAACAATCGCCGAAGTATTTGTAGACAGATTTATCTGTGTATTAGGCGCCCCAAAGGCAATTTTAACCGATCAAGGAAGGAATTTCGTGAGTGAATTAATCAAGAAAGTGGCGAAAATATTTAGAATACGAAAATTCCGAACCACAGCATTTCACCCGCAATCAAACGGCTCGTTAGAGAGGTCTCACCACGCTCTTGGCGAATATTTAAAGCAATACGCCAATGAACAAAAGGAATGGGACAAATGGGTCGGACTCGCCATGTTCAACTATAATACTTGCGTACATGAAGCAACAAGACATACACCATACGAACTAGTATTCGGGAAAATAGCCAGAGTACCGACGGACGAACCACTCGGTCCGGAGGAAAAATTAGCCAATTACGATGATTATTTGATAAGTTTAGTTACACAACTCCATAATTTGCAAGTTAATGCCTTCAGAAATGTAACTGAGGCAAAAGAAAAATCTAAAAAACATTACGACAAGAAGATAAATCCGAAAATTTTTAAACCCGGCGACTATGTATTTTTATTAAAAGGGCCAAAGCCAGGAAAATTTGGCAATCAATATACAGGGCCCCACGAAGTTTTAGAAATCTTAAATAAAAACAATGTGAGAATAAGAATTAAGAAAAATACGAAAGTAGTACATCCAAACAGACTCCGAGTATCATATATAAAACCGAACGGATGAGAATAAAAAAATATTATATTTTCAGATGGATTCGAGATTTAAATGGATTGTTGTCACGGTCATCTTAGCATATATTACTAAAAAAACATACGGGATAATCGGTTATGATTGTGGATCGGCGAATTTAAATATCACAACCTTATCGTTACTGGACGTTGAAAACTGTAATATACCGTTAACACAGCCTCAGGTAGACCGAACCTACATACAACTGCTGCAATTATCTAAATTCGAGGGAATACCTGTAATACAGTGTAAAGTTTCAATAAATCGAAATGTATACCATTGCGGAATGCACTCACATATTTCAACAGTAGCCAACGGGCAAGCCGAATATATTTTCGAGACTACAGTCGATCAATGCAAGAAAATGCACGCAACAGGATCATTCTCATTCTCAACATATAATCACGTTTACGGATTAAAAGTAAATCAAACGGTAATGCGACCGATTACGCTTGCAGGAACTGCAAGTACCGACGGACATTGTTCCGGCAGTTATTATTCGGACCCTTACGGAAGCTGGGACAATGTTGTTGTACAAGCCATAATAACAATTACTTTAATTACTCATCAAGCTACTGTTAATTTGGAGGCGAATCAGATTCGCCTAAGATCAGGAACTGTATGTACTTATACAGATAATAATTGCATCGATATCGATGGGGGTTATACATTCTGGCAAACATTACCGACCGATTATTGCAAATTTAATAACTACGATATTTTATATGAAGGGTATGCAAACCGAATGCTCGATACACTCTACGAAAAACCGCAAGTAGTATATTCATTATCTACGCATGATATAACATTTGCATTAACCAAGACAGGAGAAGAACCGTTATGTGGATATACTTTGACAAAAACCGAGCATCCTAAATTATTAATTTTGGAAACCACGAAAGGAGATTCATTTGCACAAAAGCGACCATTATCCGTCGAAAATTTAGACATATTTACTTATGTAAACTCAAAATTTGTATACGTAGAAAAACATATCCGCTCGCAAATGAATTCATTATATCGAGACGTACTAAAACAACGCTGCAATTTAGAACAACAAGTATTGAAAAATGCATTAAGTATCGCAGTAAATTCACCTGACGAATTTGCATATCAAATAATGAAAGGGCCTGGATATATGGCTGTTATCTCCGGAGAAGTTGTACACATAATAAAATGTACACCTGTTGATGTAAAAATTCAACATATAAAAGAATGTTATTCCGAATTGCCAGTACTTAAAAATAACGAGACATATTTCTTATCACCACGAACTCATATATTAACCAGAACCGGAACTCAAATCTCATGCAATAGAGTAATACCTCCTATGTATTTCTTAAACGACGGATGGTATCGAATGATACCCACACCGGAACGAACCTTACCCCCCACCACAATAAAGCCTATGACTAAACCAACATGGCATTATACAAATCCAGGATCACTTGCAGCCAGCGGAATTTACAGTGAAAAAGATCTCGAACATCTAAGAGATCACATAATGTTCCCCGCAGAACGACCTGCGCTACTTAATACAGTAGCAAGGGGAGTAATGGGAGAACCTACAACGATACATGGAGGATTAATTTCTAATCTCATGGACGAGGCATCAATAGAGAAAGTAGCAACCTCCGCATGGAATAAAATGTGGAGTAAATTTTTGGTTTTCGGAAATATCAGCGCCGGAATGCTAGGAATATTCCTGTGCATTCGCGGAGTTAAATTAATTCTCGACACTCTCGTTCATGGGTACGCGCTGCATACGGTATACGGATGGTCTCTGTATTTAATCGGAGCCATCTGGGACTCACTAACACAACTATTATTACACTTAGGAGAAAAGAGACAAAAATATGAAAAACCAAGCGCACCGAAAATGCCTGAGCCAGAGATTGAAAAACAACAAAAAAATGAATTGCCTCCTATTGAAGAACCTGAAATGAATCATGAGGAGGAACAGGAACGACATTATCCTCTTCTTCCAGCCCGAGAGAATGCAACTTATTCTCTACAACTAAGACACTAAAAACTTTAATCATACTACATGTAATTCCATACATGCAACAGATTTTCCTTCATGACTGAATTTACCTCGTGTATTTCCGTACACGCAACAACCTTTCATTTTCTTTACAATTTATTCCTATAGAATCTTTTAAACAACAATTGGAATATCTTTTCTTTATTATTAAAGGAACATTTTGTTTTAGAGCAAGAAGAAAGAAGTAAGAAAGAAGAAAGAAAGAAGAACAAAAGAAAGAAGAAAAAATGGCAACTGTTTCGTGCATCGATACGGACCAGCTGACCCGCTCTCCGCTTGAGGTGCAGGTACTAGAAGTTGAGTCGCCGACCCTCTTTTGGGTGAAACTCAAGAACGGAGAGGGAGAGCTGAACGAGCTCCTCAAGTACTTGACGCTACGGATGACCCGCATAGGGAAAAACCTCACGCTAGCGCCGGACTGCGTAGAAGAGGGAACGCTGGTCGCCGTCAAGGAGAAGGGACGGTGGCAGAGAGGGATCGTGATGGAGGTAACGTCACATACCGACGTCACGATCCATCTGCGAGATTGGGGGCGAAAAATCCATAGGCGAAAATTCGATTGTTGTCGCCTAGAAGAGCGATTCATGGAACAGCCGTGGCAAGCTGTACCATGTGGGATACACGGCGTCAAGCCCACCGACCCATCTGGGTGGACCGAGCGGGACATCGCTCTAGTCCGGCTACTGATAGAGAAGCAGTGGGGGCGGATTTCAATTCGTCGGGCCTGTTGGGGCGAATTCGCTGAAGTAGATTTCTCCATCAGGAAGAAAGGAGACCTATTAATCCGAAATTTGGCGAACATTTTGGAGGCTGCAGGGGCTGCCTACAAAAGCACAAGCGTGCTAATTAACTATAAATTGGGACTGAATAACGTGGAGCAAAAACCCACAATGCGTCGTATACGGTTCCCAAGCCAAATTAAAATTTAAGTTATCATTATTATCATTTTCTTATTTTATTCTTTCCCTTAGTTTTACATATATAATCGTAATTATAAGCAATCATAATCACACGTTACATTGTCAATAAGCTAAGGCCTTTAATATTAAGAATATAGTAATCAATTATACCTTTAAAAAAAAAAAAAAAAAAAAAAAAAAAAAAAAAAATATATAAGCATTCCTTAGAATTGTAAAATTTTTAATTTCTTTAATTTCTCTTTTCCTGTATCTCTTACTTTCCTTTAAGAAGTATCAATCTTTTTCAAATAATCTTAGGTATAAAATATTTGAAAAAAAAAAAAAAAAAATTTATATTGTACACATATATAAATATATATATATATATATATAATGACGTAAAATAAATAGATTAGTTGAAAAAAAATATTTTTATTTTTGAAAATAATATAAGGGACTGCAGGGGGAAAGAAAGGGAATAATACCGCCACTCAAGGAGAGTGGTGGAAAACAGACGCGTGCCGGCGGAATGCTACAAGAAGGTTATGGACGAATAAATAAAATTATCCTCCACATGTTTGACGAAATTGACCGAGGTACCTGAAGGACCTATTGAGGAACGAGATTCAAACGTGTAAGTAATAAAGATACTGCACGGTCTCCCTCGAGCTAAGATGGTCCAGGAATGTTTGAAATCATAAATCGAACCATTCAAAACTCTTTCCATCAAGAGAAAGTCCCAACCTTCACGTCACATGCAAGCTAACCGAACACGTGCAGGGAATAAAATAAAAATAAAAACCTACCCTGTAGTTACCTTATAAAATAAAAAAAATCTTTTTCTAAAAATTACTTAAAATAAATTATGTTAAATATACATATACAAAAACATAATCATATATATATATATATACATTTATTCAAAAGGATTCATTTACGTAATAATCAATAGAATAAAAATAAAAAAAAAAAATGCGAAGTGTCGAAAAAAGGAGATATTTTTGTCTATGCAAATGTTGTGTAACCTACCCCAACATTTGTCTAAGTCGGGGGGTGTTACGTCCTGTAACTCCACATCTCCTTTTTCCGACACATGGTAGATAAAGTAGATAGCAAAAGGTATACCGAATGTATTGGGACCAAAGGAGACGGTTCTAAGTTTCCAGAAAAAATAATTCTAACTGACGGAATATCCTGAATCGCCAGATGTATAAAATAAAAGAAGGAACCAAAAACAATTGTGCAACAGATGTGGAATATAAAAAAATCGAAACGAAAGGATTTGTCAAAATATTCATAAAACATTAATAGCTCGGAAGGACTTGGAATATCTTAAACTAATAATAAATGTCTGGCGGAACACGAGGGAAATTCTGGAAGAAAAACAATTCAGTAAAATCAAATTTCGCCGCGGATCCTAGGGATTAGAAAAAAAGGAGGCAAAAAGCCTGTAATAATAAAAATTGGGATACGCGGCTGGAAACTATAAAACTCAGGCAGCAATTGCACGCTGCCGGTAAAAAAAAAGAGTTACCTAAAGCTTTTTCGAATCTGTTATCTGGAAGCTTGGAAGGGCTAAAACCATGTAGAAGGGAGCTCATAAACATTTTCTCCTGGACCAATAGATATCGGGAACTCCTCACCAAAAATTAGAAACTAAGGGCGAAAACTTAGAAAATTAAGAAGGGCGACCAATAATTGTGAAGACGGAAAAGTGGAGGAATAAGCCTAACGAATAGAATTCAAAATTCGGATAAGACTTAGAATCTGGCGCTGGTCCTCCCCTTTTCCGAGCTTATAAAACCGAGCGTCCCGACGACGCTCGCTCTCAATTCTGTTCTAAAAATCTATTTGCTCTAATTTGCTCAGTTGCTCAGTTATTCTTAAAAAAAAAAACTTTTAAGTGCTTGTGATCATTTGTGTGGGCGAAATAAAGAACCATCTCGAGATCTCATCCGAGTGAATTTGAAGACAACAAGTAGTAAGTGCTATCATTTATTTATTCCCCTTTTTCCTTTGAACGGTTCCACTAAATAGTTTTATTTGATTTGTATTCATATATTTATATATGTAAAAAATGAAAATTGAGGGAATAGTCAGGGTGCCGTTCACGCTTAATTATTTCGTTATCTCTCCCTCGAATCCTCTCGTTTTTTCGGGTGCCTCAACCTATCTAGCGGGCTTCCTTTTGTCGGGGGTTGCGATATGCCGCCAGTAAATGGTGACTATCAAAACCTTGACTTGAGTAAGGCTCCATTCGGCTAGAGGAACCAGAGAAACTTGAGGTGACAGCGGAGAGATCCGAAAGGAGCTGTGAGACGTGATGCCCAGCCATATTCTCCTCCAAGATTCATTTATTAATTTAATTCATTAAAATGAACTCCTTTTAGTGGAATCATCGAACTTAAGAACCTTAAAGAAAAGCCGGGCTCGCCGAAATCGGCAAATTCGGAATCTGAGGGGCCTTATCCGGTCCTTCTTTATTCAATATTTATTCGCGGCGGCGCCAGGGGAGATAACAACTGACCCTCCCCGAAGAAGAGGAGAGAGGTCGTGGTCCCCTCAACCCCCAGCTCCCCCGACTTCGCCGGCTCCTGAAGAAGTTCCTCTGAACGTCGAAGAACATAGGGAACTCCCTCCTTCTCCGGATACGCCGAAAAATAGCGTCAATGCGACCGAGTCAGAGCCTGATTTGGAGCAGTTCCGCCCTACGACTCCTTCCTATTCTCCGGACATCTCGATTCATTCTCCGGGAGCTGCACTTAGAGCATGCTCCTCTCCGATTCCGTCCCCGATTCCTCATCCTGAGGAGCCTGAGGAGGTCGACTCCATTGCTGATGACGATACCGTCTTTTGGCAAGAGTCTGACGGCCCAGAGCCTTCTCCCTCCCCGCCCCGAGCGTGGAGTTCCTCGGCGGGCAAGAGGAACCCAGAGCGATCATAGATCCTCTCCTCGAGCTCCTCCGGAGGACTTGCTCTCCGTGGACGGATCCCGTCCCCGAAAGGGCCTTCACCATAGGCCCTGATTCCTTTGATCCTGAGGAGATCAGGAGAGAGGCCAGCAGGGCATCTCCTGATCAGAACGTCCTCATATTTTATCCCGGGGTGGAACACCCCTTTTTAGCTCCGATCAGGCTGATTGATCGTGTGTTTCCGAGATCATCTGCCAGGATCTCGGAAATAATCGAGATCGACCTCGATTAAATATTTCTTTGAATTTTTCTTATGTTATTTAACCCGCGCGCTTTGTAAAATATAAAAAAATGTGTTGTTTATTAAATTTAGTTAAAGTCTCTGGGTATCATTATCGTAAATTTTAAATGAATCATCGCCATTTAACATCAATTTATAAAAAAATAATAATAATAATAATAATTATAATAATAATAAAGAATGATAAATTAAATCTCGATAAAACAGATTTTTGAAATTTTCTTTTAATGAACCATTAGCTCCATTTACTGCGAAAAACACCTCCGGTTCTTTCCCTGGGAACAAGAAGTAAAATTCTTTCCCTCAAAAGAACAAAAATCGCGCTAACTCAAATCTTTTCTCGTTCTAATACATTCCTAGCGCTTAATACGCGTGACGTTGTCTCGCACGCGTTACGCAAGAATTGGTAGTTGCGTCTCTCTCTCTCTTCCCTTTACCTGCTCTCGATCCATCTCCTAGTCATTGAGAACCGGTAATCCTTCCATTAAAATTATTCCTAAACCTGACGTAACACTACAAAAGACAATTTTCTTCATGTGTTCTTCTTTCTTTTTTGTAGAACCAGTCCATGAACAAAGTGTTAATAATTTTCTTTCAAATATTCGGTCTATTAATAAATAGGATATTTTTGTTCCGTTTTTGTTGCCTGCTGTTCCTCCAATTTCACTTATTACATTTATCTATTTATATATATTTGTAAATAAATATTAATATTAGTAATATAAATTGTGTATATTTGTAAATAAACATTAATATTAGTAATATAAAAATGGTGGTATTGTTTGTTTTGTCTTTTAGAAATCACTCCGAGCTTACTATACACACCTCGGGTGCATTCGGGGAAATGTCTTTGGTACTGTCTTTTTCTTCTATTATGTGACATTAGAAAAAGAGGACGGTACCGGGTTGAACGAGTGGCATCTCTCCAAATACACCCAGAATGTGTTGAACTTGCTCAAAGCGACTCCCGAAAGGCAAAACAAACAATATTATCTCACTTCAATATTTTGAATATCTCCCCCCCAATTTTCAAAATATTTATTATGTAAAAATTCTTACAAATGCCGATTCGTAGTCTTGATTACGTAAATTTTGTTCCAAATTATTAATATCTGATTCTGCTCTTAATGGCTTCATATTTTTCATATCCTTTTCAAAATTATTTTTTAATACATTATTATCAAGTTTCTCATTATTGTTTGATTGATTTTTAATTAATATATCTATTAACTTGTCAAATTTAACGTGTAATTCCGCCATATCTTTAATAATGAAAGATTTCAAACTTTCCAAGTTTGAATTTATAACATCTAATTGCTTTTGAACTGAAAAAAAGAATGAAAACATTATTCTTTAATATATTAGACAACTTTATATTATACAATATACAGGGTGTTTGATTCGAGGTGTCACGCCCGAAAAATTTAAATAGAGAATTAAATTTTAAGAAAAAAAGTCCTTTACAATTTTTTAAAATTTTTTACCGTTTTTGAGAAAAAAATTAAAATATGTTAGCGTAAGAGTGACAAGGAGGACACGCGGACTGAGCGCGACAGACGACGGCTAGTATTTTTAAGAATGATAGTAAACCGAGCGGCGATAAGAGAGTCGCGGCGAGTCTTCGCGGCGAAGACAAACAAACGCGTTCGCACGATCGATATCATTCACACCGATACTTTAAGGTCGCATTTTATTTATTGTTCACAACATTTTTAGTAATTGAACGTAAAATGAGAAGGAAATAATGCGCTATCATTTCCTCACCACCTTGCGGTAGATAGCATGGTGCGTTTTTTATAGTGGTATCCCCGGTAGGCCTATTCCACTTTTCGCGCAATGTAAAGTTGTTCGAAGTGCCCTCCCCTCTGCTGTAAGCAGAGTTCGGCCCTTCGAACAACATCGCGCGTCGCACGGTGCACCATTTCCGGTGAAATAGTCGCAAACGCCGCAACAATAGCGTACGTCATTAACAGTTCTGTTTCGTTGGGGTTCTACTAGATTTTTAATATGACCCCATAAAAAAATCTAATACGGTCAAATCTGGTGACCGTGCCGGCCACATTGGGCCACCACGACCCATCCATCTGTCGCCGAAATGCGCATCAAAACTTCGCGCACAGGCAGGAATGAGCCGGTGCTCCGTCGTGCTGATAGGATTCGCTTCTTGTTTCAGAGGCACGTCTTCTAATAGTCCCGGTAACACATTTTCTAAAAAATGCTGGTAACTTTCTCCGGTTAATCGCGGAGGAAGGAAATGTGGACCGATCTGAATTGAATAAAAGAAAATATGCGTTACAAAATGTTTAATAAAATAATCTGTTATGTTTATACTTACCACTTGATTACCGACGACTCCCGCCCATACATTCACGGTCCATCGATACTGGAATGCTCCTTGTCGTATCATATGCGGATTTTCGTCCGACCAATACAAGTGGTTTCTTGAATTAAAAACACCGTTCGGTGTAAATGTAGACTCGTCGGTCCATAAAATAATATCGGGAAACGATGCGTTTCGTCGACATTTTGCAAGGAACTCTGTAAAATAAATGATTTTTTTAACAATTATTATTCTCTTTAAAATTAAAACAAATATAAATTATTAATAAAAATACCTTCGCAAAACCGGAGCCGTGATCCAAAATCCCTCGCTGCTGTACTCGTTGATCGTGGTACGGGTGTAACATATTTTCTCGAAGAGTATTGTGCACCGTGTATGTTGATAAGTGAAGATGATGTGCCGCACGACGTACACTCATTCTCGGCTGATCAGAGAATAAGTCGAGCACTCGTTCTTCATCTTGCACTTGATGTCGCGCAGGTGCATTATTTCGATTATGCACAAGACATCCCGTCTCGCGTAATCTCTGCACTACGCGGAAAATTGTCCGGTTGCACGGATAGTGTGCTCGCCCAGGAAACCGTTCGATGTACAATTCGGCAGCACGAGTGGCGTTTTCACCGGCTAGCCCATAGGCTATTATCATATCCGTATATTCTTGTGGAGTATAACTTCCCATTTTAACAGATTGTCACACCACGAATACTAGATGACTAGTGACTGCTTTAAAAAATTTTGTTATCACAATTCTTGACAAAAACAATTGTACGTAGATTTTTTGATCGGAAAAATTTATACGTAGATAAAAAACCGATCAAAAAATCTACGTACAATTGTTTTTGTCAAGAATTGTGATAACAAAATTTTTTAAAGCAGTCACTAGTCATCTAGTATTCGTGGTGTGACAATCTGTTAAAATGGGAAGTTATACTCCACAAGAATATACGGATATGATAATAGCCTATGGGCTAGCCGGTGAAAACGCCACTCGTGCTGCCGAATTGTACATCGAACGGTTTCCTGGGCGAGCACACTATCCGTGCAACCGGACAATTTTCCGCGTAGTGCAGAGATTACGCGAGACGGGATGTCTTGTGCATAATCGAAATAATGCACCTGCGCGACATCAAGTGCAAGATGAAGAACGAGTGCTCGACTTATTCTCTGATCAGCCGAGAATGAGTGTACGTCGTGCGGCACATCATCTTCACTTATCAACATACACGGTGCACAATACTCTTCGAGAAAATATGTTACACCCGTACCACGATCAACGAGTACAGCAGCTTTTACCGAGGGATTTTGGATCACGGCTCCGGTTTTGCGAAGGTATTTTTATTAATAATTTATATTTGTTTTAATTTTAAAGAGAATAATAATTGTTAAAAAAATCATTTATTTTACAGAGTTCCTTGCAAAATGTCGGCGAAACGCATCGTTTCCCGATATTATTTTATGGACCGACGAGTCTACATTTACACCGAACGGTGTTTTTAATTCAAGAAACCACTTGTATTGGTCGGACGAAAATCCGCATATGATACGACAAGGAGCATTCCAGTATCGATGGACCGTGAATGTATGGGCGGGAGTCGTCGGTAATCAAGTGGTAAGTATAAACATAACAGATTATTTTATTAAACATTTTGTAACGCATATTTTCTTTTATTCAATTCAGATCGGTCCACATTTCCTTCCTCCGCGATTAACCGGAGAAAGTTACCAGCATTTTTTAGAAAATGTGTTACCGGGACTATTAGAAGACGTGCCTCTGGAAACAAGAAGGCGAATAATCTATCAGCACGACGGAGCACCGGCTCATTCCTGCCTGGCAGTGCGCGAAGTTTTGGATGCGCATTTCGGCGACAGATGGATGGGTCGTGGTGGCCCAATGTCCTGGCCGGCACGGTCACCAGATTTGACCGTATTAGATTTTTTTTTATGGGGTCATATTAAAAATCTAGTAGAACCCCAACGAAACAGAACTGTTAATGACGTACGCGAAGCTATTGTTGCGGCGTTTGCGACTATTTCACCGGAAATGGTGCCGCGCGATGTTGTTCGAGGGCCGAACTCTGCTTACAGCAGAAGGGCACTTCGACATTAAGCGCGAAAAGTGGAATAGGCCTACCGGGGATACCACTATAAAAAAAACGCACCATGCTATCTACCGCAAGGTGGTGAGGAAATGATAGCGCATTATTTCCTTCTCATTTTACGTTCAATTACTAAAAATGTTGTGAACAATAAATAAAATGCGACCTTAAAGTATCGGTGTGAATGATATCGATCGTGCGAACGCGTTTGTTTGTCTTCGCCGCGAAGACTCGCCGCGACTCTCTTATCGCCGCTCGGTTTACTATCATTCTTAAAAATACTAGCCGTCGTCTGTCGCGCTCAGTCCGCGTGTCCTCCTTGTCACTCTTACGCTAACATATTTTAATTTTTTTCTCAAAAACGGTAAAAAATTTTAAAAAATTGTAAAGGACTTTTTTTCTTAAAATTTAATTCTCTATTTAAATTTTTCGGGCGTGACACCTCGAATCAAACACCCTGTATATATGTATATTAAGTTTACTTTCAATATTCTGTGGTTTGGTAGAACCAGTAAAGACATTATCGTTATCTTCAAATACTACTTCAGCATTTGCTATTATTGTAGCGTTTGTACAATCTGTTATACTTTTTAATTTTTGTGAGGTGCTTTGTAGAGGTTGATCATCAGTAACTATATCAACTGGGTGATTTTCGACAGTATCACTTATTGCAGGTTTTGTTGAGATAGTGCTTTTTTTCACAATTAAAGAATTAAAATCAATATTGCTTTTATCAGTATTATTCATCTTTGAACGCTGTGCATACTTTGAAGAATATGCTAAGTAACTGTAAATAAATAATGTACAAATGATCAAATGTATGTAGTTTTTAGGCTTTTTGCAGCCACTGGCTTCAGTGAGAATGGAGGTTGGCCAACGCTGTCTCTCAATGCGGCTTTTTTCCGAAAGCCTTCATTCTCACTGAAATACACATAATAGTATTTTTTGTTAATAATTCTTTATTGTAAATAATTTTCAGTGTGAGCGCTTACTTTTCTTCGTCATCAGTATTATCAAACTGACTTAAATATTTTTTCATTTTAACTGCAGCTTGAAATGTTGGAAAATTTCTCTTTTTGACGACACAATTTTGTTTAGACCAATTATTGCAGTCTGGAAGAATCGTATCATCTTTTCTCATATTCATGCCCTTCCGTCCTGGTGGTCAATATAATGTTCCGTTTTTTTCCCAATTTTCGGGCACGACACATAAATTCACTTTGCCATCTTCGATCGTTTCGACGATAATAAACATTTTTATTTTGAATATAACACGCTTTTTATAATAAGACTACTGCACGTTTACACTCATCAAATGTTGTTTGTCAATAAGAAAAACTTAGGTTATCACGTATAACCTTATCGCATGCGAGCTTTGATTAAGCATGCGTACTAAAATAAAAGCTAAAATACAGCCAAATTAGCTGTAATTTAGCTGTAATGTAGCTGTAATGTAGCTGCATTTATGGTCTTTATAATATTATGTTTAGCATATATCAGCAATGGTTAAGCGATATCATGCGTAGGTTTACGACGCTCAAAAATTAGTATTTAAGGATCTTTATATAGTTATGTTAATCAGCGTATTATAAATTTGCGTCAGCGCTTGTATAAACTTATAAATGTAATGCATTAAAATTGTTAATTAATATATATTAATTATCAAATTTGATAAGTTTAACAAAACAAAAAGTTCGGAGCTGTACTAGGTTCAAGTCTACTAAAAAACAAATTTTTTTATTTTTCTAATTTTGAAATTCAGATTTAATTTCTATTTTTTAACACTATATTTTATATTTTTAAAATACTCTTTATTTATTAACTTAATTTATCAAAATAGCAAATAAAGTTGTCAAATGACTGTGTCGTAGTAGCATATACCAAATAATTTTGTCGTTTGTTACAGCTATCTGGCTGCACAGCTATTTTGCTGCCACAACGTTGTTGCAGCTATCTGGCTGCACAGCTATTTTGCTGCCACAACGTTGTTGCAGCTATCTGGCTGCACAGCTATTTTGCTGTCACAACGTTGTCAAAACCTAAAAATGTTGTCCCATTTTTGCTGCTACAACGTTGTCGAAACATTATAATAACGTTGTGGCAGTAACTGTGGTGGACAAAATAGCTGCGACTTTAGCTGCGACAACGTTACTACAGCCGTTTTAAAGTAATGTGTGTTACTTGGGTGGCTACTGGCTATGGGAAAGCAGAAGGAAGCCTGTGAGATATTGCAAAAAGGAGGCGAGATGAATAAAGTGGAAAATGTGGACGTTCGTGAAGTAGTTAGGAAACATTGCTTGCATCAGGTATAAAAGTTAACTACTTAAATTCGCATATCTGCATTAATTAAATCTGCATTAATCAAAGAAAAAAATTTTTTTTTGAAGGAGAAAAAAAAAATTGTATATACATATAATTTTATTACACGCAGTTTCAAGTTTTAATTTTAGCATTTGATCGCATTTTGTTTTAAGATCTTAAAAAGTCTACGCTCGATTACAAAGCTTCGTTTTTCGACTTGGTTCGCACGCCAAACATGCGGGTGAAGTCACTTTCTATTTTTTTTTTAACTGGGTCGTTTGCGGAATGGGTCTGTTCAGCATATGGCAGTATATTGGCCAAGTCGGCGGCGATATTTTCATTAATTTCGCAGTGTTTGGTGCTACACAGATTCCGGGAAACTTTGTCGCCTGGTGGGCAATGAATGCGCTGGGTCGACGAATTACCCTGATTTGCAGCAATTCTATAAGCAGAGTGGTCTGTCTATTCCTAATCATCGTATCAAACAGTAAACGATTTCTAAATATAATTAACCGTTATGCTTTTTGCAACTCGCGCTTAATCAAGAGGCACGGTAGTGCCTCGCGCCAAGTATAAGCGCAGCGAGGCACTGCCTCTTATACGCGAGACGACGTTTTGAGAATTCGTAGATTACCGGATCTCAATAACGGCTCAACCAATCGCTTTCTTAATAGGCTTATTGTATAGATTAGGGTCGACTTATATAATAAAAGTGTTCTTATTATTTCGCTGCGTTGTCTATAAATAAAGATATCGCGTTAATTGTTTTGGTTACAAGAGTAAAATTATTTAAGATTCTCCGTCGTCATTTTTACGTCTCGAAAAATGTCCCTTTCGCTTTTGCATCACTAGATGGCGCGGATTGATTTATCGACTCTGTTGATGTTTGACGTGTGAGGTTAGTGATCCGCAGTGATCCGTTAATTAAGGTAAGTGTGACCTGTTACTTGTTAAGGTAAGTATGACCCGTTAAAGTAAGAAATAAGCATGTAATTATATGTTAAGGATTAAATTTAATTCTATTATGATATAGCAGAAGTGGCAAGTGTCCTGGCCTATTTCTTTGGTTAAGAAGGCGTTGATCGATATAATGATCTTCAAGAGGGAGCATGCACCTTCAGATGATCATTGAGTATACTGCGCAAGGGTGAGGAATGGAATGAAGAAGCTTCCAAAAGACTGAAAGAAGAAAGAGAAAGGAAAGCTAAAGAGGAAAAGGAATCGCCATTCGGAAATCGTGATTTTGCTAAGAAAGTTAGGTAAGCTTTAAGTTTAATCTTTATGTATATCAAATATGACAAATTATATATAACGAATTGAGCAAATTAATATTTTAATTACATAAGAATTAATATACATTTTAAAATTATACCATCAGAATTCGTGTCGCGAAACGATTTGGATAAATCTGCTCGCACTTGGTACTACGCGATGTACGCTGATGTGCAGCTTGATACTGGTCTCACAATTCTTTCATTTCAAAGCTGCGATGAATATTATCTTCGAGAAGAAGAGACCATAATTAGTCTACACGATCCTGAAGCGGAAAGATGATATTTCACCTCTATGTGGTTGTGGTAAGTACGAAAACTTTTATGAGAAATTAAAATTAATAGTTACAATGATATACATTATTGTTAAAAAAACGGTAGTGTAGAAAACGGGCCTACTCTCCGATCTTATTCAAATCTTACACACGCTTAGATTTTGACCTGTAAAAAACAATTTTAATAATTAAAATTGTCGGAAAAAATTAATAACAGGGTTACGAATTTTTTAATTTGTATTTTCTTTGCTTTTTAATATGTATCGAAGGTGCGTCAGAACGCAACAATGGGAAGCTGTGAAAGTTTGGATTAGTAGAAACGTGACAGCTGAAAGTGTGGTCGATGAGCATAAGGTGGCGGCAACAATTACCACGTTAAAAAGAATCGAGGGATTGTTAATTTTGTATGGTAATGAAATAGATAAATACATATGGGTGTATGTAAAATGCATTTACATAATGTTTTTTTTTTATATTAAAATATTGATTATCGTATAATTTTACAGTAAAAGAAGTTACTAACAGGAATATAAATGCATTGATGACGCTAACGGAAATTAAGCATGACTTTAAGCAGGTCAAAAGTATGATAAAGATTGTACAGTAAAAGAAGTTACTAACAGGAATATAAATGCATTGATGACGCTAACGGAAATTAAGCATGACTATAAGGAGGTCAAAGGTATGATAAAAATTGTTAAATTAGTATAATATTTTATATATAATTTTATTTTATTTAATACAGGAAATACAAAAGAACGGAATTACAGAAGAACGGAATTTTATTTTATTTTTTACAGGAATATAAATGCATTGATGACGCTAACGGAAATTAAGCATGACTTTAAGCAGGTCAAAAGTATGATAAAGATTGTACAGTAAAAGAAGTTACTAACAGGAATATAAATGCATTGATGACGCTAACGGAAATTAAGCATGACTATAAGGAGGTCAAAGGTATAATAAAAATTGTTAAATTAGTATATTTTATTTTTTACAGGATTATAAATGCATTGATGACGCTAACGGAAATTAAGCATGACTTTAAGCAGGTCAAAAGTATGATAAAGATTGTACAGTAAAAGAAGTTACTAACAGGAATATAAATGCATTGATGACGCTAACGGAAATTAAGCATGACTATAAGGAGGACAAAGGTATGATAATAAAACATTTTTACATTAAATAAAATTTATTAACTGTTTATAATATTGTCGAATGTCGTATTATTTCAACGAGGACATTTATTACATTGTTTAATTAATTTTTTACAGGTAAATTGTTTCTTATTTGAAAAAACAGGCTCTCAGCATTTGTGCAAAGTTTTTTCGCGATGGTTAAGAGAAGAGATTAACAGAGCAATTAACAGAGCAAAATTGGTTTTATTACAATGAGAATGACGCAAATTATAAACTCTATGTTCGTCAAGCTAATTATACTACCGAGATTAGTGCATTTGCTTATGATCTCGTGTCGCCTTTCGGAAGTCGTGACTTTGCTAAGAGAGTTAGGTAAGCTTTAAGTTTAATCTTTATGTATATCAAATATGACAAATTATATATAACGAATTGAGCAAATTAATATTTTAATTACATAAGAATTAATATACATTTTAAAATTATACCATCAGAATTCGTGTCGCGAAACGATTTGGATAAATCTGCTCGCACTTGGTACTACACAATTACAAGAAGCGATTACAAGAAGCTCTTGTAAAATGGGACAAGTACACGATGAACAAGATAAACGTCAAAAAGAGGCGGAAGCTACAAAATTGTTTTAGGAAAATTCTGGCAAATTAGGAGAATCTTTGATTTTAATTACATTGGAGAAGCGTATGAAGTAACAATCGTTGTCAATATAGAAGAATTTACTACAGTATATAAATATTATTTAAATGCTATTTGCGATGTTATATCTCTAGGTGGTTTTCTACATGTTGCAAAACTCATTGAAGTGCTACAAATCGTATCAAATTTATTTGTGCGTAATTTAAAAATTAGTGATGTAAAAAAACATAGCAATAAAATTACTATAACATTGGCATTACAGCATCTTTTATGTAAATTAAACAAGTTTATATGTTTAAATTTTATTGCAAATTATTTATTGTCATATTAATTTTGAATATAATGGCATTTTACGAAAATTTATGTAAATAATACATGTATAGAAGTAATGGCACAAAAATGGGTGTTGAACGATAAAATATACATGTATTATTTACATAAATTATCGTAAAATGCCATTACATTTAAAATTAATATGACAATAAATAATTTGCAATAAAATTTAAACATATAAATTTACCTGTTTAATTTACATAAAAGATGCTGTAATGCCAATGTTATAATAATTTCATTGCTATGTTTTTTACATCACTAATTTTTAAATTACGCACAAATAAATTTGATACGATTTGTGGCACTTCATTGAGTTTTGCAACATGTATAAAACCACTCAGAGATATAACATCGCAAATAGCATTTAGATAATATTTATATACTGTAGTAAATTCTTCTATATTGGCAACGATTGTTACTTGATACACTTCTCCAATGTGATTAAAATCAAAGATTCTTCTAATTTGCCAGAATTTTCCCAAAACAATTTTGTAGCTTCCGCTTTTTTTTGACGTTTATATTGATCATTTTACAATAATATATGTACAAGACTAATTCGAAAATGAAGAACATATCCGTTTCATCAAACTGGTTTATTTTATTAATACATTAAAATTTTAATAAAAATACAGAGTTTGGTTATGTGTAATCCCGGCACCGTGGCCACGTCCGCGACCTCGTCCGCGGCCACGTCCGCGGCCACGTCCGCGACCCCTGCTGCGTCCGGCTCGTTGCCAGCGAGGTGCTGTAAAAAAAAAAAATTATTAATAAAAAATTATACTTATCATACTTATGAAGATACTTACGTTTTTTTAGCTTTTCCTCTAATTCTTGAATTTTTTTTACTAACATATTTATAGTTTCATTTTGTGATGGTGCCTCCTGAGGAGGTGGCGGCTGCTGTTGTGCAACCATCTCCTTGTGACGAGGTGGCGGCTGCTGTTGTGCAACCGTCTTCTTGTGACGAGGAGGCGGCTGCTGTTGAGCAGCCGTCTTCTTGTCGCAAGGAGTCGACTGCCGGTTTTTTTCCATATCATCCATGTAGCTGAAAAAAGAGATATACATATATATATATATATATATATATATATATATATATATATATATATATATATATATATGTGTGTGTATGTGTGTGTGTGTGTGTGTGTGTGTGTGTATTAATTATCATTTAATCTTACTTTCTAAAATTAATGAAATAGCTTTCTTCAATTTGTTGTAGCTCTTCGTCGGTAATTGTCGCCATTTTGAAATGGCGGGAACTGAGATTAGTATAACAAAAAACGATTGCGTTTTATGGGTGAGTTTATAACAAGTTATAGTAGTTGCGGTGAGTTTCGTAACGTATATTTACATAGTTTGTGACGGCTATCACTACAGCGAGAGTGAAATATTGTTTATGTTGTGGTTTTGTGATAGATCGCGTATAATTTTAACATTGACTGTGCAGATTGGGCTTAGGACTGTTCGTCGTGCATATAGTGATAACCAGGATAAGATACGTTTTCGCTTTTTCCTACAATCTTCGCTTATTTTTTCGCTATGACTGTTATCTCTTCTCGGTCGCTTTCTTGTACTTTTCTCGGTTCTGCTTGGTTGAATCAGCCAAAAAACGCGATTGTAGCATGTCGATTTAAATTTACGCAATTAATGATTCGTTTTTTGTTGATTTATCTATTCTCTATCTTGTTAATTATTCTCTATCGCTTTCTTGTACTTTTCGCGCTTCTGATTGGCTGAATCGTTTCTGATTGGCTGAATTAATTAGAAAACGCGGTTGTAGCATTTTGGTTGTAAATTTACGCAATTAATGATCCGTACGCTCTGTTTTTTTTGCGCTATTTGTTCTCTTTTTTCCGCGCTTTCCTTGTTTTCCGTACACTCCGTTTTCTTTGCACGCTCTGTTCTTTTCACATGTTTCGTTCTTTTCTCGTTATTTATTCTTTTCATACGTTCCGTTCTCCCCACACGCCACGTTTTTTACGTTAGAATGTAATTTTTTTTTCTTTTTTTCAGGTCTATTTGGAGGATTTTTTTTTTATCAGGTCGATTTGGAGGATTTTTTAAAATAAAAGCGGTTGTGCGCTTATAATTGTAGGCAGCTGTGCGCTTACATACGTAAGCTGCTGTGCGCTTACATACGTAGGCTGCTGTGCGCTTACATACGTAGGCTGCTGTGCGCTTACATACGTAGGCTGCTGTGCGCTTACATACGTAGGCTGCTGTGCGCTTAAAATCGTAGGCTGCTGTGCGCTTACATACGTAGGCTGCTGTGCGCTTACATACGTAGGCTGCTGTGCGCTTACATACGTAGGCTGCTGTGCGCTTACAATCGTAGGCTGCTGTGCGCTTACATAAATACTATATTTTCCGTACTTCGAAATACAGAGCAATATTGGCGTCGACCAAGAAACGATTTAGATTGTATGGCTCGACATTACGGACCTGCAACATGGTTCTTAACGTTAAGTCCTAGTGAATGGTTATAGGACGATTTAGGTGAATATATTCGTGAAGTTAATGGATGGCAAGATTCTTCGTTGAGTACTAGTGTACTTGTTGCTAAAGATCCTGTATCAACGTCAAGATTTCTTGATAATAAATTTCGAGCGATGATAGATTTTATTTGTTCGAAAGATTTTCCGATCGGAGATGTAACGCACTATTTTTGGCGACGAGAATATCAAAGTAGAGGCATACAACATTTTCACTTATTAATTTGGATAAAAAATCCACCAATTTTTGGAGAATCTTCTGTAGAAGAAGTTTGAAAATTTATTTCGCAATACATTAGCTGCCAAAAGCCAGATAAAAATATTGCACCATTATTGTACAGTCGTGTTGATAAACATCAACAACACAGACATAATGATTATTGTTTACGATCAAAAAAAGTAGGACGAAAAGTTATTCGTAGGTGTCGTTTTGGATTTCCACGACCTGTTACTGAAACATTGTATATGAGAGATGTAGCAACTGCAATAGCAGGTAGAAAGCAATTGAAACATAAAAGTAGATTGTATGATCTTCCTAGAACAGAAGATGAAGTTGATATTAATGATTATAATCCCGTGCTTCTAACTGCATGGGAAGGAAATATGGATATACAATTTATTGGTGAAAAGTCGACCTTGCTTACATGGTATGTTACTAAGTATGTAAATAAAGCGGGTAAAAGTGAGTTATCTGACTTCGATCTTGAGAATTTTAAAAATAATAAAAATAAATCATTAGGCAGTGTTCTTTGGAATTATGGTTTACGATCCTTAACTAATAGGGAATGTGGAGCTCTTAAAGCTGCAGATACATTATTAAGCATTCCTTTATATGGAACCGATCGTAATACAACTATTAAATGGTTGACCGTTAATCGTATACGACAAAAAAAGTTAAAAAGTCGTAAAGAGATTGAAGCTTTTGATAATGAATCCACAAATTTATTTTGTCCAGCTTTAGTAGATGATTATTATCCACAAAGAGTGGAAGAAATGGAATCTATGTCTCTTTACGAGTTCGCCCAATGGTATGATATCACGACAATCGAGCCAAAGAATAATATACCTAAATATTATAAAATAGATAGTAAACATTTTCTTAAACGACGACAATGTGCATGTCTTATTAATCACTATAAATTCAATGTTGAAACACAGCCCGAAGATTACTTCTTTTCTTTACTGCTTATGTTTAAACCATGGCGAAATTTAGACGATCTTAAAAATAATTGTGACACTTATGCAGAAGCATTTGAAAAAGCAAAATTAAATCTTACAGAGGCATTGCAATATCATGAAAAAGTACAAGAATTGCAAAAAGCATTTGAAAATGCAAAACAGTTGGTTCAGCAAGTTGATGAAGAATTACAACAAAAGAATGTGTCTCAGGATGATCCTGATAATCCGATTGGTATTCAAAATATAGAAGCTGGTGAAGCGATGCAAGATTTTAGAGATCTTGGTGAGAAAATAGATAATATCGATGTTTCAGAAATGATAGCAAAATTAAATGCGGACCAACTAAGAGTATTTGGTAGAGTCATTGATACGGTAAAATCGAAAGATTCGATATTACGTTTATATGTTAGTAGAGAAGGTGGAACTGGAAAAAGTTGTAACGCGGTAACTTTTTCGGCGGAAAGCTCGCCGGGAACCAAGGTACGAGTAAGAAGTGAGACGTGATTAGAACGTGGAAAACATAAATGATACTTTATTATAAAACTATAAGGTTAATGGCAACATAAAGATAAAGCTATAATACAAAGAAAACTAAAGCTAGAGTAACGCAGAAAGTAAACAGAAATATCCTAGCTGCTCGGTGGAACGGTCCACGGCCAGCCTTATATTACCGGATTGATCGGTGTTACGCTTTGAGGGTGGTGGCATACGGCCGCGAGCCGTCTTGGCGCTGGTCCAGGGTGGGCCCCGCGTCTGGGGGAAACACGCGGTCGAGAGGCGGCGGCGCGACGGGTGATGCAAGCCCTCTGAGCGGTATCGTTTCGAACGGAGCGACGTGCTTGCGGGTCGGCGACGTGGTGCGCAACAAACGCCCCGAGTCGTGTCGTTCGGTCGGAGGCACGCGGTCGCGAGTCGACGGCGCGATGTACAAGATAGGCCGTTCAGGCCGGGACGGTCGGACAGGTTCCGCGGTCGCGAGTCGACGGCACGCTGTACAAGTTAGGCCGTTCAGGCCGAGACGGTCGGACAGATTCCGCGGTCGCGAGTCGGCGGCACGCTGTACAAGATAGGCCGTTCAGGCCAAGACGGTCGGACAGGCTTCGCGGTCGCGAGTCGGCGGCACGTTGTACAAGATAGGCCGTTCAGGCCAAGACGGTCGGACAGGCTTCGCGGTCGCGAGTCGGCGGCACGTTGTACAAGATAGGCCGTTCAGGCCAAGACGGTCGGACAGGTTTCGCGGTCGCGAGTCGGCGGCGCCGGTCACATAGTAGGCCATTCGGACCGTGGCGGTGGTACGATTTCCGCGGCGCGTGAGTTCGCGGCGCAAAATCCGGGGAGACCGCTCGGACTGTGGCGAGGGAGATCCGCGAGCGTTCGGACGGAAGAAGGCTCGAAGGTGCCTATGTCCTGGGGGAAAATAACGGTAATGAAGGCCGGGTGAGCCCGGTCGAGGACAGGCTCGGGAGCGCCCGAGTCCTGGAGGCAGCGGTATCGAAGGCCGGGTGAGCCCGGTCGAGGACAGGCTCGGGAGCGCCCGAGTCCTGGAGGTGACGGTATCGAAGGCCGGGTGAGCCCGGTCGAGGACAGGCTCGGGAGCGCCCGAGTCCTGGAGGCAGTGGTATCGAAGGCCGGGTGAGCCCGGTCGAGGACAGGCTCGGGAGCGCCCGAGTCCTGGAGGTAGCGGTGTCGAAGGCCGGGTGAGCCCGGTCGGGGACAGGCTCGGGAGCGCCCGAGTCCTGAAGGCAGCGGTATCGAGGCCGGGTGAGCCCGGTCGAGGAAGTCTTGGGAGCGCCCAAGACCTGGAGGGTCGGATGCTGGAGTGCCCTCCAGCGAGGAAAAGGTGCCTCGTCTGCGTACGAGGCAGTTTATATACCCGTGGGCCCGAGAGTGGGGGACCTCCCACTCCCGAGCGGTCGGTGGCGGTGCGCGGTGTGGGCGGTTGGGCGGCCCATGTCACGCGGTCCGGTGATCCGCGCTACACGCCGCGGGCGGCTGGTCGGCCCGCGTAATTAATAATTAATATGGCCGGTGTCCTCGCGATAATTCCGGGCGATCAGTGTTAGTCGCGGCGCGGGGTCTGAATGTAGTTTTAGTGGCCTAGGGCCACATCACCCCCTCCTTTCACTCCAGCGTGACCTCCGTCACCTTGCGGCACATTGTCAGGCGGCCGTCCGTGGCGAACCGGAGGATCCACCTCCCTGTGGGGGTCCGGGCTCGCCACTTCCTATTGTGCCGGATGGCCGACATTGGCACGGAGATGCACGTGCCATCCGGTAACTGAATTGGTACCGCTAAAGGTATCCCAGGCCTCGAGATCCAACCTTCTCTCCGTACGTAGGCGGGAGGGGCTGGTGCAGGCAGAATCAACGGTACGGTGCCTGGTGGGCTGACGGTGGCCAGGGATGGCGGTGCTGCTGCTGCTGGAGTGCTGGATGGCCCGGCTGTCACGTTCTCTCGTCCTCCGGGTGTTGTGACGACGGTGGTTTTGTCTGCGTCTGATGACGCGATCGCCCGGGCATCGGTCCGCCGGATCCCGGATGGTGTGGCTGCTACGATAGGCTTTCTGGCCGCCAGGATGCTGGCCACTGTTTTAATTTCTGCGCCCGGCGGCTGCACAATCTTCACCGCACGGATGGTTGGCCCGCGGCGTGTTGTCGAGCCGCGTCTTAATCCTGGCGGCATTGGCGGGGGGGCCTTTGTTCGTTGTCCCCTGGCCGGATCTCGGCCGCGTGTCCCGGTGCCGGATTCCGTCAGGCTGGTGGGCGCCGATCTCCCTGCGTCGGTGGTTGTTGCCTGGCGGGTTGTTTCGACCGGATGTTTTTGGCCGCTGGTGCTAGCGGTCGCGAGAGGCCCGTCCTGCGTAGCTTGGTTGCGCGCCATTTTCCCCGGGTCACGTGTGGCCGGTCTCGTGGTGTCTGAGCTGCCGGGCGCCGCCATCTTGGTCGCGGCGGTGGTCCCTGCGGCCTTTTTTCCTGCCGGATCGCTTCGTGTGGCGGTGGCGGCGTTTTGGCCTCGCTTTTTCTGCGTCGTCCTTGGTGTGGCCGGTGGCGGTTCCTCCATCCAGCGGGTATGCCGATCTCGGCCGCCGTCTCCGCGCTGGATGCTCGTCCCGATCTTTGGGACTTGGTAACGACGCCCTGGATCAATGGGCGGCGGCCAGGCTCCCGGCGGTGGACTGGCCGGCGAGTCACTGTCTTCGCTAAGACTCCCGAAGAGTTCTCTTAATTTGTCTCGCTTGCTCATCGCGGACGATAACTGCTTGACTGATATCTGGGTCGATTTGGCACGCTTTATATATCCTGATTGCGGGGGTTTCTCGGTTGTGGATTGGTCGCTTTCTTCAGGTGGGGGGTCCGGCTTTAAGTCTTGCACGTGAATATGTCGATGCCAGCGCCCTCGGCCGTCACGAAGATCCACGATGACCGGCGAATGGAACTTCATTACTGTAAACGGGCCCGAATATTTTGGCGCCAGTTTTGCATTGAATCCGTCAGTTTTCCGTGACAATGGATGTTTCTTTTTCCAGACTAAATCACCGTTCCGAGGTTGCCAATCCCGTCGTCGTAAATTGTATGTGGTTTCTTGGCGCTGGAAGGCGCGGGCGAGGTTTATTCGTACTAGCTGGAAGGCCTCTTGGAGCGAGCGCTGTGTTTTATGCGGTGTTGTTGGCGTGGCGTGGCGGCGATCCTCGGGATGTGACAGGGCTAATTCTCGGCCGTGGTTGAGAAATGCCGGCGTGAATCCGGTGGCGTCGTGTTGCGCTGTATTAAATGCGAACTGAAGCGGCCCGAGATGTTCGTCCCATCGTCTGTGATTCTTCTGTGTGAATTGCGCAATCATGGTTTTTATTGTTCGATTGGTCCGCTCGACCGGATTACACTGTGGGGTATAAATCGGTGTCGTACGGTGTTGAATGTGCCAGGCGCGCAATAGGTTTCTCAGTAGGCGAGACTTGAATTGAGTGCCGTTATCGGAAATAACTTGGTCCGGGCATCCGTGTCGATACAAAATTTTCTCGACTATAGCAGTTACCACCGCCGTTGCTGTGGCCTTTCGCAGTGGGTGCAGCTCCACCCATTTTGAAAAGCGATCTTGCATGACTAGGAGCCATGTATGACCTTTGCGAGAGCGCGGTAGGGGCCCCACCAAATCCATGGTGACTTGTTGCCAGGGCGCCGCCACTGGTGCTGTGTGTAACTTCCCGGCTGGTTTGGTAGGCGATGCTTTATAGGCGAGGCAGGTTCGGCATTTCCTCACGAATCGGGTGATGTCGCGGAACATGCCCGGCCAGTAGAAGAGCCGAGCCATACGGGCAATAGTTTTGGCCGTTCCAAAATGGCCGGCGCTAACGTCCGCATGATGTCGGGCGATGGTTTGCTGTCGTTCTGGTTTCGGTACGCATTGCTTCCACTGCATAGCTGGATCAATCTCTTTAAAATCTACCTCGTGCAGTATGAGGCGGAATAAGCGTCCTTGTTGTTCCTTGTAATCTGGAAAGTCGGTAGGGTGAGTTCGGACCCCGGTGAGAATGCGGTGGTACCAATTATCCGGGGGCGGTGCCTCGGTGCTGGCTATGGCCGGTTGGCGGGAGAGCGCATCGGCCACTTGATTGGCTGCCCCCCGGCGGTAACGGACTTCGAAGTGGTACTGTTGCAGCTCAAAGAGCCAGCGGCCCAGCCGTCCGGTAGGTTCGTCCAAACGTTGTAACCACTTTAACGCTTGGTGATCGGTGATTACCGTAAATGAGTAGCCCTCGAGATATCCTCTCATTTTCCGTATGCCCCAGATAACGGCCAGGCACTCTAGCTCGGTGGCGCTGTAGTTTTTCTCGGCTTTAGTAAGCGTACGGCTTGCGTACGCGATGACACGCTCGCCTTCCGCTAGGTGCTGCGTCAGGACCACTCCTAGGTCGTTCGTGCTAGCGTCGGTCTGCAAGATGAAACGACGGGAGAAATCCGGGCAGGCCAGAACTGGGGCGGTAGTCAGGGCGGTTTTGAGCTCGGTAAAAGCTTTTTCTTCGTCGGAGCCCCAATTCCACCGGGCGTTCTTTCTGGTTAGGCGTGAAAGCGGGGCGGCTAAGCTGGAGAAGTTGTTGACAAATCTTCGATACCACGACGCCATTCCCAGGAATTGTCGTACCTGGCGAAGAGTCGTTGGTGGCGGCCAAGCGGTTACGGCCGACGTCTTCTCCGGATCTGTACGGATACCCTCGCGGTCGATAATATGACCGAGATATCTTAGTTGTGGCCTGCAAAAGTGGCATTTCTCGGGGTTCAGGCGTAATTTAGCGTCCCGCAGGCGTTGGAACACCATCCTTAGGTGGGTTAGGTGCTCGTCGAAGGTACGGCTTAGAATAATGATGTCGTCGAGGTAGACCAGTGCGCAGGGTTCGAGCTCCGGGCCGAGCACCGTGTCCAGAAGTCGCTGGAACGTGGCCGGGGCCGAATGAAGTCCGAACGGCATTACTCTGAATTGCATCAGGCCCCGTCCCGGAACGGTGAAGGCGGTGATTGGCCGGCTCTCCGGATCCAACGGCACTTGCCAGTAACCGTCTTTCAAGTCTAGTGTCGTGAGGTAACGTGCCCCTCGCAATTTATCAAGCGTAGCGTTGACCTGAGGTAACGGATACGCATCCTTCTCAGTGACTTCATTGACTTTTCGATAGTCAATGCAAAAACGATAGCGGCCGTCCTTCTTCTTCACAAGTACAATTGGAGAGCTCCAGGCCCCGTGGGAAGGCTCAATGATCCCGTCTTGCTCCATGCGCTCGATTTCCTGGTTTATCACAGCCTGCATGGCCGGATTACGGGGACGGTATCTTTGCTTGATTGGCTGGTCGGTCTTTAGTCGTAAACGGTGTGTAATTTTGTCGGTAGGTCCCCTGATGTTCTGGAATTTTCCCAGTTCACGCTTGAGGAAGTGTTTCAGGCGTTCCTCTTCTTCCGGTGATTGGACCGCGAGTCCGATTTTGTCGAGACCGTTTAGCTGCTTCTGGTGTGAGCTGCCCGGTGGGATTCGCAGCGTTAATCCAATCTGCTCCCACAAATCTACCCCTATGATCATGGGGCTCCGAGCGTGCGGCATAATCGTAAATTGATGCCGAAAGATATCTCCTTTGTATCTAATGGGTAATAGCAGGCTGCCGGCGGTCTCTGTTGTCTCCCCGTCCGCCAGCCTGATTTGCTGTCGGTCCGTTTGGCGGTGATAGCCTAGTTTTTCGGCTAAGTTTACCACCTCGGCATTTACACACGAAAGCTCCGAGCCGGAATCCAAGAGAGCCTCTATCTCTGTATTTCCGAGCCGGATCGGAAGATGTGGTCGGGGCCGGAACCTTAATTCTGGCTGGCAGTGGGCCGGTCGGTGCTGTCGGTACCTCCGGCCCGTTGGGCGTTTCCCGTAAACGGATGACACTCCCGCGTAAGTACGCCGTCTTTGCCGCAACGGGAACAGAATTTGACGGCGGGACGGCGGCATTCGGCTCGAGTGTGGCCCCGCTGTTTACAGCGCCAGCAGCACTCCTCTCGGTTGTAAGAGGCGGCTGCTACGGCCGGGGGATGGCTGGCTTGTTGTTTCTCGGATTGCTCTCGGCGCTTGATGTCTTCGAACTCTGCGGCCCGTCGGGTGAGGTCCTCTAGGTTGTTTATATCCCCGATTCTGATGTACAGCTTATATTCGGGCCTCATATTCTCGTAGACCTGGTCGAGAATCTCGTCGGCCGACAGTTTCTCAGCGCGGCGTGCCATGGTCAGTAAAGCGGTAGCGTATTGTTTAAACGGTTCGCCAGCCCGCTGTGTGCGGCCATGCATCTCCCGGGTTAACTGAGCACGGTATCGGTGCGGCAGATAAAAATTGCGGAAACTGTCTTGGAAGTCCGCCCAGCACCTCCATCGTGCCTGGTTGTTGCGAAACCACAGCAGTGCGTCGCCCTTCAACATTTCCGGCAGTCCAAGTAGCAGGAGATCCCCGGGATACCCGTAGGCGCGCTGGAGTTCCTGGATCCGCTCAAGAAATGAAAACGGATCCCGTCCGTCAAAATGCACGCCCCACTTCCGGATCTGGTTGACAGTTTTTGCATGGTCGATTGTGCCGAGGAGTTCCTCATTTCGTGGTGGCAGTGGTTCTGCCCGGTCGGGGGTGGTTTCCTCCATGCCGATTCCGGGGGCGGGTGCTTGTAGTGGCAGCAGCTCTTCCAAGTGACTAAATGCCGGGAGCGGATGATGCCGCGGAGTGCCGGCCGCAAAGATCTCTATTTGGGCCGAGGTATTTAGCTCGGCGCTGGTTTCCTCTCGGAGGCCGCCGGATTGCGACTGATTTTCCGGCTTTGGCGGCACCGTTCTATTTACTGCCATCGGAGGTTCGTAACTGGGGTTAGACTCCACAAATCTTCGCAGGCGGTATCGTAATTGATCGCAGGGGCCGTCGTTATCGATTTGCAGGCGGGTCAATTCCTCGGACAAGTCTCTTTTGGATAATTTATAGATCCAGCTCTTCATTTAGTTTTAATCACGTCTCAGTTCGGTCAGGTCCCTGTTCGGGCGCCATGTAACGCGGTAACTTTTTCGGCGGAAAGCTCGCCGGGAACCAAGGTACGAGTAAGAAGTGAGACGTGATTAGAACGTGGAAAACATAAATGATACTTTATTATAAAACTATAAGGTTAATGGCAACATAAAGATAAAGCTATAATACAAAGAAAACTAAAGCTAGAGTAACGCAGAAAGTAAACAGAAATATCCTAGCTGCTCGGTGGAACGGTCCACGGCCAGCCTTATATTACCGGATTGATCGGTGTTACGCTTTGAGGGTGGTGGCATACGGCCGCGAGCCGTCTTGGCGCTGGTCCAGGGTGGGCCCCGCGTCTGGGGGGGGGGAACACGCGGTCGAGAGGCGGCGGCGCGACGGGTGATGCAAGCCCTCTGAGCGGTATCGTTTCGAACGGAGCGACGTGCTTGCGGGTCGGCGACGTGGTGCGCAACAAACGCCCCGAGTCGTGTCGTTCGGTCGGAGGCACGCGGTCGCGAGTCGACGGCGCGATGTACAAGATAGGCCGTTCAGGCCGGGACGGTCGGACAGGTTCCGCGGTCGCGAGTCGACGGCACGCTGTACAAGTTAGGCCGTTCAGGCCGAGACGGTCGGACAGGTTCCGCGGTCGCGAGTCGGCGGCACGTTGTACAAGATAGGCCGTTCAGGCCAAGACGGTCGGACAGGCTTCGCGGTCGCGAGTCGGCGGCACGTTGTACAAGATAGGCCGTTCAGGCCAAGACGGTCGGACAGGTTTCGCGGTCGCGAGTCGGCGGCGCCGGTCACATAGTAGGCCATTCGGACCGTGGCGGTGGTACGATTTCCGCGGCGCGTGAGTTCGCGGCGCAAAATCCGGGGAGACCGCTCGGACTGTGGCGAGGGAGATCCGCGAGCGTTCGGACGGAAGAAGGCTCGAAGGTGCCTATGTCCTGGGGGAAAATAACGGTAATGAAGGCCGGGTGAGCCCGGTCGAGGACAGGCTCGGGAGCGCCCGAGTCCTGGAGGCAGCGGTATCGAAGGCCGGGTGAGCCCGGTCGAGGACAGGCTCGGGAGCGCCCGAGTCCTGGAGGTGACGGTATCGAAGGCCGGGTGAGCCCGGTCGAGGACAGGCTCGGGAGCGCCCGAGTCCTGGAGGCAGTGGTATCGAAGGCCGGGTGAGCCCGGTCGAGGACAGGCTCGAGAGCGCCCGAGTCCTGGAGGTAGCGGTGTCGAAGGCCGGGTGAGCCCGGTCGGGGACAGGCTCGGGAGCGCCCGAGTCCTGAAGGCAGCGGTATCGAGGCCGGGTGAGCCCGGTCGAGGAAGTCTTGGGAGCGCCCAAGACCTGGAGGGTCGGATGCTGGAGTGCCCTCTAGCGAGGAAAAGGTGCCTCGTCTGCGTACGAGGCAGTTTATATACCCGTGGGCCCGAGAGTGGGGGACCTCCCACTCCCGAGCGGTCGGTGGCGGTGCGCGGTGTGGGCGGTTGGGCGGCCCATGTCACGCGGTCCGGTGATCCGCGCTACACGCCGCGGGCGGCTGGTCGGCCCGCGTAATTAATAATTAATATGGCCGGTGTCCGCGCGATAATTCCGGGCGATCAGTGTTAGTCGCGGCGCGGGGTCTGAATGTAGTTTTAGTGGCCTAGGGCCACAAAGTTTCTTAATTAAAACTATTAAATGTTGGATTAAACATAATCTCAACAAAGATACCGCTTTAGCAGCACCTACTGGTATAGCAGCGTTTAATATTGATGGTTTGACTGTTCACAGATTACTTCAATTACCTGTTGAACATGGTCAGACTTCAAAATATAAACCATTGTCAAATCATGTATTAAAAGTTTTACGAACTGAACTTAAAGAAGTTGTTCTCTTTGTAATTGATGAAGTGTCAATGATATCAAATTTGATTTTAATGTATATACATTTTCGATTGACAGAAATCTTTGATACAAATGACGTTGAAGATGGATGGTTCGGTAAAAAACACATTCTTTTATTTGGCGATTTTCTTCAATTGCCTCCTGTACGTGAAGATTGTATTTTTGCACAATTATCAAATGATAAAATTAACAAATGCATTGGTTCTTTAACTGCTATTAATTTGTGGTCTACGTTATTTCATTATGATGAATTGACGATTAATATGCGTCAGCGAGAAGACGATACATATAGGCAATTGTTGTCGAGAATTCGTATTGGTACATTGACAACAACTGATCGTGTCGTACTTGAAAATAGAAAAATAATTTTTAAAGGTGAGTCTTTGGAATCCAGATTAAAAGAATTATGTGATTTTATTAGTAATTGTTCATCGGACGTTGTTTGTCTACTACCTGCACGTCATATGTGTGACGCTCCCAATACAGCTATGTTAAGTCGCATTAATTCGAAAGAGATATTACTAATTGCTGAAGATACAATTGACTGTACTTCATATTTAAAAAAAAAGTATTAAAAGTATTATCGAATAATGACGATGATAATTCCAAAACTGCTGGACTTTCAAAAGAAATTGTAATTAAAATTGGAGCAAAAGTTATGATGAGGCGAAATATCGATGCTACTTTGGGTCTGGTGAACGGTACAATAGCTACAGTAGTTTCAGTTGTACGAGATATATCTACTGATTGTGTGGAAAAAATTAAATTGCTTTTACCTTCAGGATTGGAATATTTGATAGAAAGAGTAAACGTAAAATTTGAAGTGGTGGATAAAGCATTTGTTGTAAGAAAACAATTTCCACTGTGTCTGAGTTATGGAATAACTGTTCATAAAAGTCAAGGATTGAGTTTACAGACTGCTGTTATTGATATAGGCAATTCTATATTTAATTTTGGTCAATCTTACGTTGCATTGTCTCGAGTAACAACTGTGGAAGGATTGCATTTGATTAACTTTGATCCTTCCAAAGTGACAGCTCACGAAAAAGCTATTGACGAATACAATCGACTAAGATATAAGTACAAACCAGAGGCAGAAATAATTACTATGCAAAAGGAACGTCGTACCAAAGTGAAAGATATTCTATAGATACAATCTAATAAACTAGTCGAAGCTGTTCAAGAAAATGGTCAGCAAAATCAAACGTTACAAATAAATACTACTTGGATTTTACGTAGTTTTCAAAATACAGAAAATGTCGCATGTTATGCTAATACGGTTATACAATGTTTATTTTATTTAAGTCCTATTAGAAAGCAACTGCTTAATTGTGATAAATCAAATATTCTACGTATGTTAATGCATCGGTATGAATATGGAATGAGTAATTTAAATACATATGATGTTCGACAAGATTTAGGAGAATCGTTTACGATGAATATAAAACTAGATGGAATCAATTTTTTAACAACTTTGTGTACAAGGTACGAGTGTATAAGAGTGTAACGGTAGCGTTTTGCCGTGTCGCGGGGGTTGCCGGATTGAGGCTCGCCGGAGCCTGAGTTCGTTAAGACGACGATAGACCAAGCGGTTGGTCGGGGTCTGGGCCGAGGTTGCTCGGGCTGGCCCGAGGGGCAGCGGTCGGGAGCGCCCAACCGTGGCAGTGCCGGCGACTGGTTGTCGCGCGGCGGATCCGTTACCTGACGGGAGCGCCCGTCCGGGGGATCGCGAAAGGGCGCAAAGCGCCCTGGAGGTGGCGGCCGTCGGGAGCGCCCGACGGCGGCGATGCCGATGACTGTTAGTCGTGCGGCAGGCTCTAGGCTTGGATGGGAGCGCCCGTCCAAGAGAACCAAGGGTTGTCCGGGATAATCCGGAGAGCGGCAGTCGGGAGCGCCCGACCGCGGCGGTGTCGTCGGCAGCGTGCCGTACGACGGATCCTACGACCTGGACGGGAGCGCCCGTCCAGGGGATCTCGGTGTGGCACTGGATGCCCTGGAAGCGGCGGCAGTCGGGAGCGCCCGACCGCGGCGATGTCGTCGGCGGTATGCCGTACGATAGATCCTACGACCTGGACGGGAGCGCCCGTCCGGGGGATCTCGGTGGTCCGGACTAGCCGGGGGCGCCGGCGGTATCCGGTCGCCTCGGTGGTGGAGCCTCGGGGGCGCCCGAGGTCCCCAGGAACCTGAAGTTTACTCTGCCTTGGGAGCGCCCAAAGCAGCGGAAGACTCTCACCGGGAGCGCCCGGGGACGACTCGGGAGCGCCCGAGTCGGAGAGTACTAGAGAGGGCTTCGGGAGCGCCCGAAGCCTATCGGATCTGGAGGACTAGTGCTCGTGACGAGGAGTCGGAACGGACAAGGTGCTTGCTCTGCCGCGAGCTCGGCTTATATAGCCGCCGAAATGAGAGTGGGGGAGTTCCCACTCTTACCTCGGCGGTGTGCGCCATCGTCGGGCCGGTGGTCGCCCGCCGAACCTCGCTTGGCGCGTTCGGTCCTGTTCGGGTCGGTGTTTGCCCTCAGGGACGGCGTCTGCCGTCTAGTGGCGGGGCCTAGGCCCTTGCCACAAGAGAATCTGTAGAGTATGAAGTAACTTCTACTACTCGGTGTGTTACGTGTCAATATACAAAAACAGTTTGTTTTAATAATTTATTTATTTTAATACCTATTATTAACTTTAACACAGCTATAATCTACAAGATTTATTTAATGTTACATACTCTCAGTGGTATCAAACTGATAACGGGTTTTGTGATAATTGTACAGGAAATAGTGTACTGTTTAAAAAAGAATTAACGTTGACAAAAGATATAATTATTATTCATTTTGCAATATTTTTGTTAAAAGACGATAAAGTTGTAAAAGCAATACGTAGTTGTAATATATCTCATATTCCAACGGCTACAGTAATAATAGCTGAAAAATCATATAAAGTTATGAATGCCATATTTCATTATGGTTCAAGTATTGAAGAAGGAAATTATAGAAGTATTTGTAGACAATGTAATAGTTGGATTGAAATAGATAATGAGCGAATTAAAAAAAGACAATGGCCCAGAGGTGCTAAAGATCTTTATATACTTTTTTTACAAAAAATTGATAAAAAATAAATTTATTTAACAAATTGCAAGCATGGACCAATAAGTTATTAAATTAAAAAAAAATTAAATAAAATCTGATTGATAGTTAGTTTAGACATTTATGAAAATTTTGCTAAAAAAAAAGAATCTCAATAGCTCTGAATAAGAAACCTTGCGTAATGATTAAATCAATGATGGGATGAGAAAATATTAATATCTTTGAATAAGAAATTTTGCAAAATGATTAAAATATTGGTTACTGTACGCAGATAGAAGGCTGCTGTGCGCCGACAAAAGGCTGCTGTGCGTCTGAGACCAATATTTTTATAAAAACGTTAGAGGTGTTAAATGTAACATTGCAACGGAGAGACGAAAAGTATTAATTTGGTGCGTCTCACGAGAATGGGCGTTGGATGGGGCCCATTCTATTATATATGTCAAAAATTTTCTTGAAAAAAATCAATCAATAATATTGTTACGCCCGGTATACGGAGCAGCGTGAAGCTGCCGGCTTGCTCCGAGGTTTCGGTTCCCCGTTGCTAGGGGAACGAAGACTATTGATTATTATTAAAATGACACTTCTGCCCGTGACTTAATTCGGTGCGGATGTATTTGATGTATTTGGTTAAGTCCGATTAAACTCTTATCTTTTCTTTTTCTAAATCCGTCTTCTTCTCTTTCGCGGAGCTCGAGCGCCGCGAGTGTGAGTGAGTGTGAGAAAGAGACGCGAACGCGGAGACGTTCGCCGACCCGTTCCCGGCGTAACATTTTGGGGGCTCGTCCGGGATGGCTACGCATACGGCGAAGAGGAGGCGATCCCGTCAGGAGGATCCTGCTTCGTCTGAGGCGGCGCCGTTCGAGTCGCTCCGTCAGGAGATGCGTCAGCTGCGGGTCGAGCAGGAGCAGAGGGAGGAGAGTCTGCGGGCCGAGATTCGTCTGCGTGATGATGCGATCACGAGGATGCAGAGCCGAATCCTGCAGCTAAGTCCCTCCAATAATTTTTCGCGCGTCTCCGGTGTTCTTCCGGCAGAGGGGGGCGCGAGTTTCGTTCCGGATGTCCCTCCGGTTGAGGGTAACGCGCGTTCCGTGTTCGGGTTGAATTTAAAATTAGATACATATGACGGTTCCGTTCCATTGCGGGAGTTCTTCTCCCAATTTGATTTGATCGCTCGGGCGAAGCAGTGGGGACAGGAGGCGAGAACTGTTGCCCTTGTTTCTTGCCTTCGGGGCAGAGCGCGTTCGGTTCTCTGTACTTTTCAGGATTCCGAGGGCATGGGCTACGCGGAGCTTAGAGCAAAGCTCGAGTTATGTTTCGGGGAACCGCGGTCTTCTCAGAGTTATTATTCACTTTTTACAAATCGGAGACAGAAGGAAGGGGAGGATTTTGCTTCTTTTGGGACGGAATTAGAGCGGTTATCTCAGTTAGCTTATCCTGAATGTCCCTATGAAGTACGGGACAAGATCGCTTGTGCACAGTTTATTTCTGCGTTGTTAGATGGTAGGGTTAGGAGAACGCTGCAATTAGAAGGGATCTCCTCACTTAAAAAGGCGATCGAGAGATCGAAAGTGATCAGGACGATTTTCGGGAAATCTTTCGATAAGAGAGCGTCAGGTTTTCAGGGGCGCGCGAGTTCTTTTAGAAATTTCAATTCTTTTCGTTCGGAAAAGTGCAGGGGGGACGTTAAGAAAAACGAAGGAAAGGGGGAAAGTTCGGTAAATCCTAGGAAGTATAAAGGGAATAAGTTTTCTCGGGAGACGAAGGGGGGGGCTCGAGGAAAGTGTTGGCTTTGTGGGAAGCCAGGACACTTCCAGAATCAGTGCCCTACCCGTCAGGAAAACTCGGAATAGTCGACCTCTTCGGGGGGTCGGCTAAAGGAAAGGGGGCCCCGAGGGAGTTATTTTCCAGAAGAATCGGCTATTCTTCACGCGATTTTTGTTTTGCAGGAAAGATTAATGGTAGGAAATGTAATTTCAGGGTTGACACGGGCTCTAATATTACTATTTTGAGTTCTAGGTTTTTCGGAAAGGGGAATTCAGGTTTACAATCGCTTAGAGAGGGGCTAAGATTTCGATATCCTACGGGGGAAGATGTTTCTATTAGAGGAGAAGCTAAAGTTTTTATGGAGGTAGGGAAGTTTGCTCTTGAAATGAGCATGTTTGTAGCGGAGATTTCGGATGATTGCCTTCTCGAGGCGGATTTTCTGAAGAAGGTTGGTTTTTTTAAAATTTTTAATGAAGCTTTTGGTTCTTGTCGGAATTCTTTGAGGGTGGCCAGAGTCGAACAGACTTCCGGGGTGAATTCTTTTTTTCCTCAGAAGCTTTTTGAAGAAAGCTTGAAAAAATTAAATGATGAGCAGAAGAATGTAGCTTCTTTATTCTTTAGAGAATTCCAGGGGACATTTTCGGAGGAAATTGTTGCAGGGAATTGCGAATTAGTGAAACATAAGATTGATGTAGCGGACGCTCTTCCGATTAGACAGGTTCCTCGTCGGATTCCTTTTCGAATGAGGGATGAGGTAGATGGAATTATCGAAGACATGAAGAATCGTGGGGTAATTGAGGAGTCGCAAAGTCCTTGGGTTTCTCCGGCAGTTTTAGTCAAAAAGAAGGATGGGACAATTAGATTCTGCGTCGATTATAGGAAAGTTAATGCGGTTACGGTAAAAGATTCTTTTCCTCTGCCGAGGATAGATGATATTCTAGATCGTTTGGCTGGGAATTCCTGGTTTGCTACTCTTGATCTTAAGAGTGGGTATTGGCAAATCAGGATGGATCCAAAGGACAAGGAGAAAACGGCTTTTTCCATAGGAAAAGGACTTTGGCAATTCACTGTCATGCCTTTTAGTCTCACAAATGCTCTGGCAACTTTTGAACGGTTTATGGAAAGGGTTTTGGAAGGGCTTCTTTCTAAGAGTTGTTTTGTATATTTAAATGATGTGATAGTTTTTGGAAGAAGTTTCGAAGGACTTATGGAGAATCTTAATGAAGTGTTTTTTCGTTTAAGAAAATTTAATTTAAAAATCAATCCAGGGAAGTGTGTTCTTTTCAGTAGGAAAGTTAAGTATTTAGGTCATGTGGTTTCTTCAGAAGGGTTGCTACTGATCAGGAGAAAGTAGCAGCAGTAATAGATTGGCCAGTTCTTCATACGAAGAAGCAATTGAGAAGCTTCTTAGGTTTTTGCTCGTATTATCGGAGATTCGTGAAAAGTTTTTCTTCAATAGCAAAGCCACTTCATTATTTGACGGAAAATTTGATGAAATTTTCTTGGACGAATGATTGTCAAGAGGCTTTTGAATCCTTGAAGCGGGCCTTAACTTCTTCTCCAGTGTTAGCGTTCCCGAAGGAAGAAGGTCAGTTTATTTTAGATATTGACGCTTCTGGAATAGGAATCGGGGCTGTTCTTTCACAGAAGCAAAAGGATGAGGAGAAAGTTATAGCGTATTTCTCGGGTTTCATCAAAGTCTGAAAGGAATTATTGTGTTACTCGACGCAAGCTTTTAGCCATTGTAGATGCAGTCAAATCTTTTCGTCATTTTCTTTTAAAAGGGAAATTTTTAATTCGCACGGATCATATTTCTTTAAGGTGGCTCTTGTCTTTTAAGGAGCTCGAGGGTCAGTTAGCTGGCTGGGTAGAAAGATTACAACAATTTCAGTTCAAAATTGCTTACAGGAAGGGGACTTCTCATGGGAATGCCGATGGTTTATCGAGACGGCTTTGTGAAGCGGAAAACTGTCGGTATTGTTTTAAGGTTGAGCAAAAAAGTCTTCCTGAGGGAGGTGAGACTGTGGCTCGAATAGTTTTCCAAGAAGAGGAGTTAGATCTTTGGAAGAGGGATCAGCGGAAGAATCCGAGTCTTAATGTTTTAATACAGGCGAAAGAGTCTGGGGAACGTCTTTCCCGTTCGGAATTTTTTTCTTCAGATACAACGGGAAGAGTTCTTAATTCTTATTGGGATTCCCTCGTTTTAGAGAACGGAGTTCTTTATAAGAAATGGATAGCTCCAAATTTAAGGAAGGTGCTGTTGCAATTAGTGGTTCCTCGTAAACGGATTAAGGGGGTTCTGGCTGATGCTCATGATTCTCCTTTGGTTGGGCACTTTGGAATCAATAAGACTCTAGATAGAATTCGAAAGCGTTTTTATTGGGTTTCTTGCAAGCAAGATGTAGAAGATTGGTGTCGTTCATGTTCGGTTTGTTGTTCAAAGAAGGGACCTTCCGGCAAAGGGAAATCTTCTTTGCAGATTTACAATGTCGGATCTCCGTTTCAGAGATTACAGATGGACGATCTTGGTCCTTTTCCTATATCTTCTTCTGGGAATAGGTTTCTTTTAGTAATTGTAGATTGTTTTTCTAAATGGGTGGAAGCATTTCCGGTGAGGAATATTAGGGCAAGAACGGTAGCTGAAGTTTTTGTTAGGGAAATTATTTCAAGATTTGGAGTTCCTGAGGAAATACATACAGATCAGGGACGAAACTTTGAGTCTGGTCTTTTGAAAGAGTTGTTGAATCTTTTGGGGGTTAGGAAAACTAGGACTACTGCTTTACATCCACAATCGGATGGGCAGGTGGAGCGACAGCATCGTACGGTTTTGGAATATCTTTCAAAATTTGTTTCAGAAAATCAAAAGGATTGGGATCGTTGGATTTCAATGTTTTTGTTAGCTTATAGGTCTTCGAAGCATGAGGTCACTGAGGTTTCTCCGGCGGAGCTTTGTTTTGGCAGGGATTTAAGGTTACCGTTAAATTTGACGCGGGGAATGCCTCCTCAATCTTCTCAGTCTTCAGCTTCTCAAGAAGAGTTTGTTAGGAGTTTAAGACAAAGGCTTGATGAAATCCATTCTCAAGTCAGGAGGAAGATGGCGGTTAAATCCTCTCGTGTTAAGGCGTTTTATGGTAAGAATGTTAGGGATATTTTATTCCAAGAGGGACAGAAGGTTTGGTTTTTTAATCTTTGTAGAGTTAGAGGTAAGGCTCCTAAATTGCAAAGTAATTGGGAAGGACCTTACTTGATTTTAAAAAAGTTAGGGGAGGTGGTGTTCTGTATTCAGAAGTCGCCTAAACATAGGAAAAAAGTCGTCCATGCGGATAGGTTGGCTCCGTATTTTGAAAGGGAAATTAAATTGGTTTTGGGGGCCGTGTTTGTTTTTTTTTTTTGGGGGGAGAAAATTGATTTTTCTTTGAAAACTGCTTTTCTTCTTTTTCTCTTTTGAGGAGGAGTTTAGCTGGACGGGGAGGAAGGAGAATTTTCTTCAGGAGAAACGTGTTCCGCTCCGTTTCAAGATGAAGGAAGATTTTTCGTTAAGAAGACTGTTCTTTCCATGGTTTTTGATCTGTGGTTTTCCATGGGACGAAGGGCTAATGCCGGAACAGGAACTTGGGGAGACCTTGAGTCGGAGGGTCCACAGAAAGTTATGTCCCCCCCTTGTTTGAAGATTTTAAGAGGAGCAGCGGAATCGGGCTGGAAGCCAAGGATGGAAGCATCTTCGCGCTGATGAAGATTCTTCGCGTCGCTTCGTGGAGTTCAAGAACTTGGACAGGAGTCCAAGGTGGAACAGGAAGCCACGGAGGCCCCCCCTGATTGTCGGGGCGACAATCTGGAGGAAGAGGGGAGGGCAGTGTTACGCCCGGTATACGGAGCAGCTTGAAGCTGCCGGCTCGCTCCGAGGTTTTGGTTCCCCGTTGCTAGGTAAACGAAGACTATTGATTATTATTAAAATGACAGTTCTGCCCGTGACTTAATTCGGTGCGGATGTATTTGATGTATTTGGTTAAGTCCGATTAAACTCTTATCTTTTCTTTTTCTAAATCCGTCTTCTTCTCTTTCGCGGAGCTCGAGCGCCGCGAGTGTGAGTGAGTGTGAGAAAGAGACACGAACGCGGAGACGTTCGCCGACCCGTTCCCGGCGTAACAATATAGAAGCTTTTAACGGATCCTATTTAGAAAGCGATTGGTTGGACTGTTAAACTACAAAATGAATGAAATTTCCCAAAAATTACTTTTTTTTAAAAAAAGGTATAAAAAAGCGCCAATTATAAGCGCGCGAAAAGCATTCTCGACAAACTTTTTAAGTAAAATCGAGACTTCCATAAAAAGATTCCTTCAAAACCAAGACTCCCTCAAACAAAGATTTTCTAAAAAAAGAACCCCTACTAAAAAAGAACCCTCTAAACCAAAATTTCTCCCAAAAAAAAACTTCTTTAAAAAAATAATTCCTAAAAAAGACTCCTACAAAAAGACTACAAAAAAAAAACTCCTCCAATCCAAAATAGAACATAAAATGTGTACATTAATGTCAAATACTCTCTATAAAACTAATGAGATCAAATAATTGCGCCAAGAACCTGAAGAAAATAGATAATTATATTTAAGCAAAACCAAGACTTCTCAAAAAAAAGACCCTCAAAACCAAGACTTCTAAAAAAAAGACCCTCAAAACCAAGACTCCACCGTAATAAAACTTTCCAAAAATAGGACATAAAATGTGTATTTTAATATAAAATACTCTTTATAAAACTAATAAGATCAAATAATAGCGCCAAGAACCTAAAAAAGCTAGAAAATTTTAAAAGTTATAAACCCATGTACAACCGTACACACGTAGACCTAGGTTCGCCCCGATAATAAAACGTTAACATTACAAACCCATTTTATGTTCTATTTTTGGAAAGTCGTGATTTTACATAAAAACTATTGTTTCTATATTTAAAGCTTAGTAGCGCCATTATTTTACAAGTTTTTATTATTAAAAAATTATTTTCTTCTGTTTTGGCAAAATCTCTATCGATTAACGATTTTTTAAAATTTAAATAGATTAATCAATAAATTAATCAATAAGTTAATTAATTAATTACAAAAAATGTTTGTAGGACTTTCGTTTCCGATAGCAGAGCGAGTGGTTGTATGTATGAGAGTGTGAGTGCAGAAAAAAGGGTTTTTGGGTGTTAAAAAAAATTTAGAAGCAAAGGGTGGTGTTGTGGGGATAAAGGGGAAGGTTTTTAAGGAGGGCAAGTAAAGGGAAAGGGTGGAGGTGAGAATAAAGGGAGAAATCTGAGAAAGTACAAGGCGGAGTTCTTTGAAGGTTAGGTTGGCGGTGACAGGGAAAAAACCGAGAGTAAGACAAAGGAAAGGAGGAAGGTAAGGGGGCGAAGGGGAAAGTAAAAGGTAATAAAGACAAAGGAAAGAGGTTCAGAACAGATTTGGGAAAATGAGTGAACAAAAGAAGGAAAATATTGAGATGGGAAAAGAAGAAAAAGGAGAGGGAAAAACGAAGAAGAAAATGGGAAGGCCGGCCAAAGTCGAAATGCTGATGAGGGAAAGGTCCAATAGCTTACCAATAATGGAAGCTTGGAAACAAGAAGAAAAAAGGAAGGAAAGGCAGGAGGAGATAGGTGAAATAGAAGGACTGGAAGGATTCAGAAAAAGCGTAAAAGTATATAGGTTGCCGGTGAAAACGACAGAGGAGGGTGGTGAAGGAAGAGTAAGTAAGGAAGGGTTTGAGGAGGTTATAAAAGAGATGAAAAGTGGATTCCCAAGGATCCAAGCCCAGATAGAAGAGGTAAGGGAAATTAAGGTGCAGATAAGGAAGGAAATAAAAGATTTAAAGGCAATATGGAGAGGAGAAAAAAAAGATTTAGAGAAAAGAATAGATGAAATAGAAAAAAGAATCAGGGAAAAAAAATATGAGGAAGGTAAATCGGAAATGCCAGCAGAAATAAGTGGAAAAGTGTTAAGCCTGGAAGAAAGAACGAGAATGCTAGAAATGGGAAAAGAAAGAGGAAAGAAGGAATGGAGAAAGAATAATTTAATAATAAGAGGAATAAAAATAGAAAATAAAGACAAAAAGGCGCTGAAGGAACAAGTAGGAGAGATATTTGAAGCAATAGGTGTAAAAGCAAAGATAGACGTGAATAAAATAGGAGGAGTGAACAAAGAAAGCTTCGGAATGGTATGGGTAAAAATGGAAAACTTTAAAGAAAAATTGGAAATATTATGAGGTAAAGGAAAACTGAAGGACAGGACGGAATGGATAGGAGACGATTTGACGGAATATGAAAGGAAAGTGGAATGGACTATAAAGAGAGAAGCGGATAGATTAAAAAGAGAAGGAAAACAGGTGAAGATAGGATATAAAAAGATATGGGTAAACAAGGAAATGTGGTTATGGAACGATTTGAAGGAGGAATTGAGAAAGTGGGATAGAGCAAAGGCTTTTGAAACAGAAGGAAATAAAAGGAAGCGGGTGACTGTGGATAGAATAAATGCAAGTTTTTAAAAAGGGGCAGAGAAAGAGAAGAAAAGGAATTGGAAAAAAAGAGGATAAAAGGTGAAGAAGGAGAAAAAGAAAAGAATAAGGAAAAAAATAGAAATGTGAAAAATAAAGGGGGTAAAGAAAAAGAGGGAAAGAAGAAGGAGAAAAGAAGGAAAAAGGCAGAGACAGAAAATAGGAAAATAAAAATAGTTTTTTGGAATGTGGCAGGGGTAGAAAACAAAGATGATGATTTTTGGAAGGGCATGGAGAAGTGGGGCGTGATTTATATGTGTAAAACATGGTTGGAGGAAAAAAGATGAAAGGGAATAAGAAACAGATTGCCAAAGGGTTACAAATGGATAAATAAGGGGGCAGAAAAGAAAAATAAGAAAGGGAGGGCTATGGGGGGATTGTTGATGGGATGGAAGGAGGATTTAAAAGGAGAAAGAAAAAGAGATTTTGAAGATAAGAAAGAAATGATAGGAATAAAGATAAGATGTGGAGGAATATGGTGGAAAATAGCAGGGGTATATGTGAATGAGAAGCTAGAAAATATGATAGAAAATATGAGAAACTGGATGGATGAAAAAGAAAGAGTGAGATATTTGATTGGGGGGGACTTTAATGTGCGAATGGGAGAGGAGGGGGGATTGTGGGATGATGAAAAGGAGGAAAAAGACAAGGAAAAAAGGAAAAGGAAAACAAAGGATAAAAAAATTACAGAGGAAGGAAAAAGATTCTGTAAAGTTCTGGAAGAAGCGGGATGGGGAATAATCAATGGATGTACAAAAGGAGACGAAAAGGGCGAGTGGACATACGTGGGGGGAAGAGGGAAAACATTGATAGATTATGTGATTAGTAATGTGGAAACAAAAAAAGAAATAATAGAAATGAAGGTAAGGGAGGAAGTGGATTCAGACCACTTGCCGTTAATAGTGACGATAAAAGGAGAAGGAGGAAAGAGAAAAAGTTATAAGTATGGAAAGAAAAAGAGTATGAAACTAGACTGGAGTGAGGAGGAGAGAAAAATATTTAGGGAAAAGTATGAAGAAAAAAGGGAAAGAGAAGATAAAATGGAGGAAAACTGGAAAAATTTCAGTAAAGAATTGGAAAAAACAAAAAAATTAGTAAGAAAAGAAATGAAAAAAGAGGGGGGGGGGGAAACCCAAAGAAAGATGGTGGGATGAAGAATGTAGAAGAAAAAAATGTAAAGTTAAGGAAGAATTGCAAAAATGGAGGAAGGGAGAAGGGAGCGGGGAAAACTATAAAAAGATGATAGGAGAATACAAGAGGCTATGTGAGGAGAAAAAATTGCAAGAAAGGATGAGATGGGAGAAAGAGATAGAAAAAATTAGAACCTAAAAAAAAGTGTGAAAAATAGTAAACAAGGGAAGAAAGAAAAGGAAGGAAATAGAAGAAAAAAAAAAGATCGAAGAATGGGGAATATTTTAGAGAGATACTAGGTGGTGTGGAACGGAGAGTTGGAGGGGAATTGGGTAAAGAGAGAGAAGAGGATGTGGAGGAAGACATAGATAGAGAAAAATTTGAGAAAGTAATAAGAAAATTGAAAAAAGGAAAAGCAGCAGGGAGTGATGGAATTGAAAATGAGACCTGGAAATGGGGAGGGGGAAATGTAAAAGAGAAGTTATGGAAAATGTGTAAGAAGGTATGGAGGGGGGAGGGGATGCCGGAGGAATGGAGAGAAGGAGTGGTAGTCCCGATGTTAAAAAAAGGGAAGGGGGAAAAGGTAGAAGAGTACAGAGGAATAACACTGACGCAGACAGCGTACAAGGTGTACGCATCTGTGCTAGCAGAAAGACTAAGGAAGAATATAGAAGAGAAAGGAATATTACCACGGAGTCAGGCCGGATTTAGAAGAGACATGGGGACAGTGGACCAGATATATGTGTTAAACTGTTTGATAAACAAGAAGATAGAAGAAAAGGAAGGGATATCACCAATATGGTGATAGCATTCATTGATATGAGAGCGGCCATTGACTCAGTGGATAGGAGAAAACTGGTGGAAGCAATGAAGAAAAGAGGGGTAAGGGAGGGATTGATAAGAAGGTGTAAAGAAATATTAGAGGAAACGGTGAATAAAGTTAAGGGGGTATTCTAGTGTAGAATTTTGAAAAAATCAAAAATTTTTTTTTGATATTTCAAAAGTGTAGACATTCAAGAATATGCCATTAAAAAACTCATTAACAAAAGTACTTATAAATATAATAGTAAAGTAAACTTACCCCGGCTGCGGGTTTATAAACGAAACGTAGGACTTCTTAGCAAGCTCTAACGTCTAGTGCGTGCGTCTCCTAATCGCTCTTTTGTCTTACGACGCTGCGCGGATCGGTAACTTAGTATATCGATATTACAGATTCCGAATTATCATATAACAAGATGAATTGCTGATGTTGGAATATAAGATATTTTCTTTATACTCATATTACGCGCGCTGGGTAGAGGGCCGTCACTCTCACGTCATTGGACCAAACACCGCCGCATGCGGTGATTGGTCGCTAGAGTTACGTGCACGTGGCCGCTCGACTGCCTGCTGTTTTTCTTGTTTCGTTGCTAACCGCCGAGCAGTCAGCAAGAGCTAAATCTTGGGAGCGTTACGAATTAACTTTTCACGTTCTTTCAGAGTCAATAAGTGAAAATTGATCATACTGCAGTGTGGCCCGTAAGGACAGTCTTTCTAAGCACTGCCAGGGCATATTCGCATCTGGATGATGCTTGTTTGGGCGTCGGTTCAATACCACGCAAAGGATATTAACCCGTAAGGGCAGTGAATTCAGATCCTGCCAGGGTTTTAGCATTAAGTTGCTTGAGGATTAAACGCATACAGAGAATACCCGCATTCAGAAATACACACATCTTGAAGATACACGCATACTTTCAAACTACACTCACGTTTATTATAGGAATTCCCTGGGTAATTATTTGCTACAATTAATTAACCTTTATTTTCAATTATTATTTCATTATGTTTAGTTTTGGATTCAACAGATTAATCTAACGTCTTTGTTTTTCTTTTTCTTCTCCTTCAAAGTGTAGCAGCCCAGATACTTAGTTTTATAAGATAATAATATCAATTATAGTCATTGTAAAAATAAAACAATTTTGTTTTGCAATATTCAGTCTAACCCCTTGCTTGCATCCACATACTTGCTTTATCAAACAGCTGATGTTACTTGACATCTGGAAAGAACTCTGCGAGCATCGATGGACAATTCAGAATATGCTTCGCGATCGACCGAAGCAACCATACGACTGTTTGAACATAGGTTCGCTCACAGTGCGAATATGTTACATGAACGAAATGAAACTTGTGCGACTTGAATCTTTCGACGCACGTATGGCTAGGACCGAGGCTACGTTCACGCGAATGTTGGATTTTGATGATTGCGTCGCTTTGAAATTCAACGTATTCACCAAAGCCCTACCGAAGATCGACGACAAATACGAGCAATTTTGTAAAATCGCTTCCGCATCAAGAAGTCGTACCGAAGCGGTGAGCGCTGTACGCAGCAGCGATTCCTTCGACGAACAACAAATTATAGATTGTGAACTGCTTGCGATTATAATAAATGTGTAAGAAAAAAAGTATAATGAAATATATTGTATCGCATATTTAGAAAATATATACTTTGTAGTCTATATGTAACATTTTTTAATTATTTCTATTCCATCCTTCATCTTCTTATAATTGTGAGGCGTAAGTCCACTTCGTGAATCCGCCTTGTTCATATGTAACGTATGTATCTGAAAGAGAAAGAAATAAGATAAGGAGGAGCGATTAGCCGGGGGGTGTGTACAGCGTTACCCGCATTCAAATCGTATGAGCGCATAAAAGAATCGTTGATAGGCGGCGCGAACGGGTGCGAGAGAGAGGGAACGATGGGCGCGCGATACTTTGCGTTTAACGGGTGCAAGCGAGAGGGAACGATAGGTGGCACGAACGAGTACGAGCGAGAGGGAACGATGGGCGCGATACCTTGCAATTCGCCGCTGCCGCCGCCGCCGCCGCCGCCCGTTGCCGCCGCGACGCCACACAACCCCTTTAAAAAAAATCGCGACTCCTTTGAAAAAATCGCGACTCTTTTGAAAGTTGCGATGCCGAATAAACATGCCGCTGCGCGACGACGCGCTTATCATTTAAAAAAATAATATTACATTTCAGAGTTTTGATGTTGTTATTATTTTCTAAACAATTTGTTCCTAGAATCGCCGACACAGGGGCGATTTATAAATACCCACCCTCTTCCCGCGTGACGTCATTACCCCTTGCCCAAGGTCTCACGGGTCCAAAACCGTTAACACCCCCCTCTCCGCGTGACGTCATTACCCCTCACCCTAGGTCACACGGATACACTAACACATAGTGATCCAGAACCGCTCCATATACATCTACTCCGGCGATCTGAGAATTCGCAGGATCATCTTGCGTTGCTAGCTTGAGATTATTGTCTCTGGTTTCACGATCGTTCGTGACATTAGTTAGAGAAAGGCACTGCGTATTTGCAGATCGTTATAAGACGCAAGGCGTGCTTTATCTTTGCCTAATGAAACAAAGAAATGGCTAGCAAGATGATCTCTTTAAGGTGCGTAATTGGCGACGCGACGGCGCCGTGAAAGCTAGGATTACGTTTCCGTTATTATTATTTTAAACTTATACACATAACGATAAATGCCTTTCAATAAGTAACACATGTATAAGAAAATAAAGCATTTCATTATTAAAAAACATATTAGTATAATCGAAAGAGTATTAAATCACAAGAGATCTAGGAGTGTTCCTTTTTAAAAAAGTTATAAAGTGTTATTACGGGCTATTCCCAGAAAATCATAAAGTGTTAATACGGGCTGCTCCCGGAAAATTATTTATCAGCTGTTAAACAGCGGAACAGGCTGCTCCTGTGTAATTACTCGGGCTGCTCCCGATAAGAATTTGGGCTGCCCCCATTTGAAGAAACGGGCTGCTCCCGCCGACTCATACTTTAAAAAAAAAGGAACAAACTATACAAATTATTGTGGATTAAATGAAAGGAAACCTGGTGTTGATTTTGAGATTCAAATTTAAGTTAATTTTCTTCAGAACTGTGAGTAATTTAATCATCATTCTTCTTTGTATTTCTCGACTTATCAGCATGCATGCGCTTTATTAAAAACCTTTGTAAAATTTGTAATTCTCAATTTTCGGCTTTTTCCCTCCTCCCATGCTGAGGGAGGGTTTTTTATGCCAATTAAATCCTTCTTTCATAATCTTTAATTTCGAGTTTATTATTTCAATGTCAAGTTTATTATTCTAATTAACATTTTCTTCTGTAAGAATTTTCAGCCATCTGGTATAAGTTTATCTACAGAAAAATTCAGTTTATTGTATACACAGGCGTTGACACTTCATATCTCCTGACACGCGTTCTCACACACACACGCACGCACACATTTATTCAATTTTAATATTACCTTTTATATACAGCTTCCACCTCCTCCTCCTTCTTTTCCTCCTCCTCCTCCTGCTTTTTTTTCTCCTTTTCATTACATATTAGTAAAAAATGTTTGTATGAGAAGATGCGAAAGCGACGCATCTTATCATACACACACGCGCACTCACATTTAATGAAGTTTGCCCCGTTTTAAATAAATAGTCTTCTTTTAATTCGGTGCTCTCATCGGAATCAACATATGATTTTAACTTTTTCGCGAGAGAACCGGCGTTATCATCATTAGAATTTTCCACGGTTGTGCATTCCGAGTCTTCTACTGGATCGCGCAACCACCAGTCACCATTCATCGCACATAGTTCACTCTTTTCTCTTTGACTCCAGAGAAAAAAGGGGGAACTAAATGATGAAAGGGGTTCAACGTTCATCTCCTCAAGAGGGAGAGGAAACCCTGGAGGTGTCTGAGATTCACATCTCTTCTCAAGAAGAGGAAGAGGTGAACCAGGAGGCGTCCGCGGCAATATACCTTGCTCCTCTAGCGGAGGTGAAGCAGGATTCTCAAGTGATGACAATGAGCGTGGTGGTGCGCAAAATCCTACACCTCTCTCCTCTAGTGGAGGTGAGGCAGGACTCAAATGATGATGATGATGATAATGATGGTGATGATGATAATGAGCGTGGTTATGTGTAAAGTATTACACCTCTCTCTTCTAGCGGAGGTGATACAGGGCTTTTGAGAGGTGGTGATGAGTGAGATAAGTTTTCACACTAAAAATGCTGAAAAATGGTTTTTTTTCACGTCAAAATTGTATACACAGTTAATGCGAACTGTATGACACTAAAAACGACAAGCGCGAATTACCGAACTGAATAGATCCATAGCCAACGATGTACTACTGTTCGTGAACTGGAGAACACAAAAACGTTCTATAAAAAAAAATGTGGTGGGGGTGTTTGAATCATAGTTTAAATCATACAACGTAAAAGATAATAGAAGTAAAACGTTGCGCACACGCAGGTAATGTGACCGTTTAAAGAAGAACTGTTACGCACCTCCGTGTAATAAAACAGAAAGATTGATTGCAAGTATGTTATAAAGAATCGTGGGAGCGGTTACAATGTCTGGAAATCAGAATGGGAATAAAAGAACTAGCAAATGTGATATAAATGTTAAATGTTATATATATTTTAAAAAAGGAATTATATTACAATGGTTAATATATATATATATATATATATATATACAGGGTGTCCCAGTTGATATAAAAAAGTTCTTAGTTGTAGGTTAAGCTTCAAAAAATAAGTAGAAAAGTCCTATACGGTTTTGTAAGTTAGGCGTTAATAACCGAGAAAATAACATGTAAAGATTTGACGCCCCCGTGCGAGTAAGACCGCGCCGCTGAAAGCTACCGAGACGCTGAAAGTACGGCCCATCCCACGCGACTTTACAAAAATCATAGATTGGGCGGTTCGGTTCTTAGGCGAGTCGGAGGACGGTGCGCGGGTAAGGGAAGCGACGACGCATGGTGAGGGAAGAGGTTTGGCCGTCCGAAATCACAGCTTACGCTATTATCGCGTTAATGTATACTATCTATTCAAGCATCGAGCAATGCGCGAAGGAAATTGTAGGGTTTATTTTCTATTCGTGTTCGCGATTATTTACTTGATTTAATGTCTTTATTATTATAACTTTAATAGATAAGCAACCTGATGAATAAAGTATTATTGTTTAATTGTTTCGACTATGGAAATTCTATTATTGCGGTATGAAAACGCTATCGTTTTCACACCACCCCGCGAGGTAGATAGCTTGGCGCGTTTTTTTTTTAGTGGTGTCCCCAATAGGCCTAATTCACTGTTAAAAATTAATGCATCAGCTGTTCGAAATAATTGCCCTGTTCTTGTATGCATAGCTGTGCTCTCTGGATGATTTGCCGAGTAGCGCGATATGCCATGTTCGGCGTAATGGTATTGAAAACCGCTATGATGTTTTCGCGTACTTCCTCTACATTACGATCGCGCACATTCTACACTCGATTTTTTATGTATCCCCACACAAAATAATCGAGGACGTTAAGATCTGGAGATCTTGCTGGCCACGAAATTGGACCATTTCGGCCTATCCACCGATCCGGAAAGTGTCGATCCAAGACCATACGCGCGCGACGTGAATAATGCGGTGGTGCTCCGTCGTGCTGGAAAATCATCGTTTGCCGCATTTGTAGAGGAAGCTTTTCTAACAAAATTGGAAGATGATTTTCCAAAAATTGCGCGTATCTTTCCCCATCGAGGCGCGGAGGCAAATAGTATGGACCAATCTGCAAATTAATAATACAAATATTTAAAATTTGGTTTTTTATTATAATTTTTATGTAAGAAAAATACTTACTACTCTATTGTCAATTACTCCTACCCAGACGTTTAACTTCCATCTAAATTGGAAGGCACACTGACAAACGGCGTGTGGATTTTGGTGTTGCCACATAATGAAATTTTTAGAATTAAAAATTCCATTTGGAGTAAAAATTGCCTCGTCGCTCCATAAAATATGGTCAGGAAACGTCTCATCTTGACGACATTGAGCTAAAAAGACTGTCAACATACAGTATTAATTATTATTAATTAAGAAATTAAATTAATTATAAGTATCAGTTATAACAAAGTATACATGCATATGTACTTGTTAGACAAATGTATGTATACGCGTTCTCAACGTATTTAGAGTCAAGCAGGTCGACTAAATGTTGTCGCGTCGATTGTGTACGTACATAACGTTTACATCGACCTGCTTGTCTAACAAGATTAAATGTTTTTTTCAAATTAAATGAAAACGATCAAATTGCTTGCAAGATTCACGATTCTGATAATAAAACAACAAATTGCTCGAATTAGATTTAACAAAAGAGTTTGCGCGTCGATCGTTTTATTCGCTTTTTCATGTATTTTGTCAAAACAATGAGTTTTAAGAAATTTTTTCGAGTGGTCAATTTTATTCGAAAAAATAAAAAATTATACAAAAATTATACAAAAGAACAAAATAAATTTTTGTTAATGAGAATTTACACGCAAAAGTTGAATGTATTTACCGACCGGTATTAAAATTATTAGTTTTAATATTAGGCGCCTTGTTACAAAAGCAGCACAAGTGTGCACGTTTCTGCGGAAATGCACACTTCCGATTTCTTTGTGTGTGAGCAAACAGCTCAGCAATGAGCTCGGCACGGTGCTTTGACTTGAGGTCGACAATACAAAGAAAGGCGAAATTCTTATGGTCACAGTTAACAAAGAGCAAAAAAAAAAATATATTTACAAAAAAAAATGATACAAAAACTATACAATGTAGAAGTAGGAAATCACGCGAGCAAGGTTGGCGGTGGTAACGGACGGAGATCTTCTGAGCTCGGCCTTCCCGACGGAAATCTTCGAGAGCGGTTGCTTTCCCGCCCGATCGTCGGAAATCTTCTCGCGAACGGCGGATATCTTGAACGCGGGCCGACAAATTGCGCGATCGCGACACCTTGCTCCGCGATTATTCGTGTAACAAAAAAAGAAATAAAGCGAAAGGAAAACCTGATAAGAAAATTTAATGAAAGATCGCGGAGTATTCAGATAGAGACGGAACGGTCCGATGCTCGCGGCCGAGAGAGAATATGCGACGAGTGAACCGTACGGTGACTACGTGAGAACTTCTTTCTTATTAGTATCGAAGTTCGAGCGAAACTGCCCGCGTTTCGGCAGAATCGGCTTTCGATCATCGGAAACATCGAAAATACAAAACAAACAGGTGACGAGATACTAGTGAGAACCGGATTAATCCGACTCTAACGTATTGAACCTGTCGATGTAAACTAGAAGCGGTATTCGGCGACTGACAAAAATAACAAAGCATAAGCGAAGAGCGCGGACGGATCGCGAATGCTAATGGAGAGTCAGCGAATTAAATAAAATTTCACAGGTGATGAAACATACCGCTCGAAATGGTATTTCGAAAAGGAGCTGCTTCAAAAAAAAGTATAATAAATGCCGCCCGCCATGCGGCGCGCAAACGCAACATAATCGTAATAGAACTGGCCCGCTGGCCTATGTACATTGAATTTTACATACAAGAAAAACGGTGACTTAAACCTAAGTAATACAATGCAACGCACGCAAAAAAAATGACAAAATTTTTAGTTCGACATCGGTGCGGTCTCGACGTCGATAGGTAGAACGCATACTTTAGAGATCGGACGCTTGAATTCTGACAACGCGGTTTTGACAGAAACGACGCGAACGAGTCCGTCTGATCCAGGGAAGCATTCCGTAATACGGCCGAGTTCCCACTTACAAGGGGGTAGCGCTGAATTTTTAAGGATAACTAATTGCTTGGCTTTGAGAGCAGGCTGAGATCGGCGCCACTTTGAACGCTGCTGGAGAGTATTAACATAATCCATGTACCATAAAGACCAAAGTCGTTCAGTCTTGTGACGGATGAGCTGCCATCGATTTAATCGATTTTCAGCACAATCGAGCGTAGATTCTTCCGGAGGGACCGTAAGAGCAGACCCGATTAAAAAGTGGCCCGGAGTAAGGACGTCATAGGAGTCGCAAGAATCCGCTAAAGGGGCGAGCGGTCGGGAATTAAGGCACGCCTCGATTCGGCATAGAAGTGTTGAGAATTCCTCGAACGTGAGGGCATGAGATCCGATGACCCGCCGGAGATGATGCTTGACGCTCTTGACTTCTGCCTCCCACATGCCACCGAAGTGAGGAGCAGCCGGCGGGATGAAGTGCCAGGATATATTTTCAGTGGCATGAAGATTTAGAAATGACGGATCTCGGATTGCGGCGCAATAAGCGGAGCGTAATTCGCGGTCGGCACCGACGAACGTTGTGCCGTTGTCTGAATAAACGTGCGATGGAGGCCCGCGGCGAGAGCAAAAACGTGAGAATGCATTGAGAAATGCAGGAGTAGAATAATCTGGAACGAGTTCCAAATGAATTGCGCGGGTCGCCATGCAAATAAAAACAGCGATGTAACATTTTGTGGTTTTCACGCCGCGACCTCCGGAAGATCGAACGATGAAGGGACCGGCATAATCGAGGCCGCAATGTGAAAAGCAGCGTTTCGGGGCAGATACGCGACAGGAGGGAAGATCGCCCATTAATTGCAAAGGAGCAGTAGCTCGTTCTCGAACGCAGGTCACACACCTGTGAATGACGAATTTGGTTAAATTGCGAGCGCGGAGAATCCAAAATTCGCGACGCAAAGTATTTAGTGTGAGTTGCAGGCCGCCGTGCAAAGCGCGGAGGTGAGTGTACGAAATAATAAGTGTGACGAGAGTATGGGCCGCTAAGATAATCGGATGTCGAACAGTGAACGTGAGCGGGGCGCGGCGAATGCGACCACCAACACGGATGAGTCCATCTCGGTCGAGAAAGGCGTTGAGCGCGCTCAGAGGACTTGTCGTCGAAACTGGCCGATTTGAAGCCAGGGCTTGAAGCTCGCGAGAAAAGACAGCGGCTTGAATAAATTTTAACCAAAATAACTTGGCCGAAGAACACTCATGAGTTGTTAGCGCAACCGAAGGAGAGTCATGAGTCGATACGTCGCGTCGACGGCGGCAGCGCGTGATAAAACGGAGTAGAAATGCGGTGACGCGAATTAATTTAGGCCAAGACAAAAAGCGATCAGCCAAATCAAACGTTGCGGGCGAGGTGATCACGTGCGACGCGACAGTCCTTCGCTTCAACGGCGCGTCCGAGGGAATTGTCACTAACGAATCAGGCCAGTGTTCGCACGGCAGATTTAACCAAGAGGGTCCGTGCCACCATAACGAATGAGTGACCAGCTCTTTACCTAGTAATCCGCGCGAAGCACAGTCCGCGGGATTATCTCCGGTGACGACATGGCGCCAAGTAACGCCAGCAAGTCTTGATTGCACGTCCGCGACACGGTTTGCCACGAATGTTTTCCAGTGTGACGGCGGATGTCGCAACCACGCGAGCACGATCGATGAATCTGTCCAGCAGGTGATGCGAACGGTAAAGTCGGTGAACAAAGCGCGAGTAAATTCCATTAATTTGGCAAGCAGAACCGCGGCGGAGAGTTCAAGGCGCGGGATACTCAGCAGTTTGAGCGGAGCGACTTTTGATTTCGCGATTAGTAAGGAGGAAAGAATCTCTCCCGACTGTGATATTACACGCGAGTAGATTACGGCGGCGTAGGCTTCGCTGGAGGCGTCCGCGAATCCGTGCAGCTCGATAGTCCGCGAGGCAGCGTCAATTCCGACCCACCGCGGAATCTGAATGGAATTCAGATGTGAGAAATTCGAGTAGATGTTATGCCACCGAGATAAGATTTGCGGGGGGACGGGATCGTTCCACGAGATCTTCAGCTTCCACAGATGTTGAATGATTATCTTAGCGCAGATAATCGTAGGAGTAACCCAACCCATCGGGTCGTATAATTTAGCGATCGTGGACAAGATTGAGCGCTTCGTACGTGGAACAGATTCGGGAGCGGAGATTCGAAACTGAAACTCGTCCGAAAAGGGCATCCAGTGAGTGCCGAGGATCTTTAATTGTTCGTCGGAAACAGGAATCGGGCTACACGCTAGCCCATGGTCGACGGGGTCGATATCGGATAGGAGTCGGGCCGAGTTGCTTGCCCATTTTCGCAATGTAAAACCGCCGCGCAGTAATAACGTCGTGAGCTGATCGCGCTTTTCGACGAGGTGATCGACCGTATCGGCGCCGAACAAGACATCGTCGACGTAGATGTGATTGTTCAGCACAGCCCGCGCGAGCGGAAATTCGTGACCATCGTCGTGCGCCAATTGCTTGAGCACGCGCAAGGCGAGAAACGGAGCACACGCTGTGCCGTACGTAACGGTTAATAATTGATACTCGCAAACATCGTCTCGCGAATCCGGCTGCCATAGAATGCGCTGAAAATCGACGTCCCTTTCATCGACAAGAATCTGGCGGTACATCTTGGCGATGTCCGCTGTGCACACGTACCGACATAATCGCCATTTAAAAATGATCGTCGGCAAATCACTCTGCAATTTCGGACCGGCGTACATTAGATCGTTTAGGCTGGAGCCATTTGTTGTGCGGCTGGACGCATTGAAAACGACGCGAATCCGAGAAGTGACGCTGTCGGGACGAAAACGGATGGTGCGGAATAAACACGGTTTGCCTATCCGACGGAGAAGCGAGACGCATATGCCCGAGCGATGCATATTCGTTCATGAAATCGCGATATTCCGAGGCCAAGTCCGGATTCGAACGAAACCGACGCAACAACGCGCGAATACAATTCAGCGCCCGTGATCTAGAATGCCCGATTTCGAGCGGAGGCGGATTCTTAAACGGGAGACGGACAACGTAACGACCATCGGGTCGGCGCGAATGCGAATTTACAAAATGCGATTCGCATTGCTCGTCCTCAATTGACGGCGCGTGGTGTTCGGGCGGCTCCTCACTGATCCAAAATCGCTCAAGCGCATCGGTGAGTTCGACGGCGTCGGTGTCTTGCGTGACCGAGAGATGAACGGCGATTCGGGGGGGTGGAAGAACACCGCTCGCATCGGAATCGCGAGCCCCGACAGGGCCCGAGAGAATCCAGCCGAATATTGAATTTTGCGCTATGAGTTGACCCGGCGCTCCTTTTTTCAACCCTTCTAAAATGATCTCGCTATAAATGTCCGCGCCTAATATCATATTAATTGGCTCTCCGTTCGTGGGATCGACATCGGCAAGTTTGAGTCCGCGAAGGTGTGACAGAGATTGGAGCCCCGACGCACACCGCGGTGAATACGACGTTAGCTTTGGCAGAATCAACGCGAGAATTTCGAGCGACGGAGCACGATTTTCGACGGAAGAGATAACGACGCGAGTCGCGAATTTATACGTGCCGGCGTTCTTACCGCCGACGGCGGAGATCGTAACAGGGCACCGAACTCGCTTGAGACGCAGTAGATTTGCGACTGACTCGGATACAAACGTCATTTCTGAGCCTTGGTCGATTAACGCACGAACGCGGAGTTCCCGACCAGAGGGACCGACAACAGAAATCCAAGCGGTGGCGAGCAAAACAGGGATCGCTTCCCGAGACGGAGCGCGTGACGCGACGAGCGATGTGACCTCCGCGTGAGGGCCATTCGCCTCAGAGACTTCTGTACCCGGCCTCTCCTGCGTCGAAGATGAGTGTGAGCCCTCGGAAGCGTCGTCGTGAAGCAACGAATGATGCTTCTGATGGCAAGTACGGCAAGTATACTTGCTAGGGCAATCACGACTTACATGATTCCCGCCTAAGCAGTTAAAACAACGTTTATGCGTTTGCACAAGACTGCGACGATGGCTCAAACTCCCTTTCACAAATGACGGACAAGAGTTAAAATAATGTCGAGCTTGGCAAATCGGGCATCGAGAGGCCGGACCCGCTGGTGAGGACACATGATGCGCATTTGCGGGAGCGGAGACGGGTGAGACGGCAGCGGCCGGTACGGGCGCGAGATTCGAAGATGCTGTGGACGCAGTTATTTTGCGAGGGGACGGCTTGGCAACGATCTGGCGTGACGCAGGAACGACCAGATCGTCCAGCGCGCGGCGACGATGTCGAAGAAACTCGAGTAAGTCCGTATACGACGGAAGATCATCGGAATCACTTGTTTTTATGCTCCACGATTTTCGCGACGACGCATCGAGGCGCTGACAAATGATGTGCACCAAGATATCGCTCCACAAATCCTTCGGTCGCCGATTTAGATTTTTCAGTGAGGTGAGCGACGAGGTGACTTTATCCAGTAAAGCTTGTAAATCTCCTGCGGACTCTCGCGAAATAACGGGGAGATTAAGCAGCGTGGACAAATGCGTGCGAATTAACCGTCGCTTGTTCTCAAACCGCGAGTTTAAGGCCTGCCAGGCGCTGTCGAAATTGTCCGCGGTGACAGCGAGATCGCGAACGCATTCAAGGGCGCAACCAGTGAGGCACGATAACAGGTAATGCATGCGCGCAAAATCCGTTAGATCGCGGTTCTGAATAATCAGCGAATTAAAACGGTCGCGAAATTGTTCCCATTTATCTAAATTGCCATCAAACGGAGGCAAGGAAATCGGCGGTAGATGGGACAGAGAGAAATTCGACCGAGCGTGACCAGACGACGAGTCAGTGCCTGTTTGATTTAAACTCACGGCCGGCGGTTCCAATGTTTCCAGCGACTCGTTCATGAAGTCTAAGGCACTCTGATAGGCGTCCTCAACGGCATCATAGATGTTGTCCTTGAAGTAGGAAATCGACAGCTTTGTCTCATCCGTGATGGAATTAAGCAGCTCAGAGTGCCCGCGGAAGAACAGCGCCCAGTTTTCTTTAAGGGAGGTGATCCGAGACCGCAAGGTGGCAGATGTGACATTGGCACGACCCAATTTTTTCAGGTTGTCAACTGCGCGCACGATTGATCGTTGCAATTGTCCTTGCGTGAGCAACAATTGCTTCGCAACCTCAGCCATGACGAGCGAAAGAGAATCGCACGGGAGAAGCACACGCGCCGAATCCGGCTCGAAGGACCACTCAATTTATGTGCACGTTTCTGCGGAAATGCACACTTCCGATTTCTTTGTGTGTGAGCAAACAGCTCAGCAATGAGCTCGGCACGGTGCTTTGACTTGAGGTCGACAATACAAAGAAAGGCGAAATTCTTATGGTCACAGTTAACAAAGAGCAAAAAAAATTATATTTACAAAAAAAATGATACAAAAACTATACAATGTAGAAGTAGGAAATCACGCGAGCAAGGTTGGCGGTGGTAACGGACGGAGATCTTCTGAGCTCGGCCTTCCCGACGGAAATCTTCGAGAGCGGTTGCTTTCCCGCCCGATCGTCGGAAATCTTCTCGCGAACGGCGGATATCTTGAACGCGGGCCGACAAATTGCGCGATCGCGACACCTTGCTCCGCGATTGTTCGTGTAACAAAAAAAGAAATAAAGCGAAAGGAAAACCTGATAAGAAAATTTAATGAAAGATCGCGGAGTATTCAGATAGAGACGGAACGGTCCGATGCTCGCGGCCGAGAGAGAATATGCGACGAGTGAACCGTACGGTGACTACGTGAGAACTTCTTTCTTATTAGTATCGAAGTTTGAGCGAAACTGCCCGCGTTTCGGCAGAATCGGCCCTCGATCATCGGAAACATCGAAAATACAAAACAAACAGGTGACGAGATACTAGTGAGAACCGGATTAATCCGACTCTAACGTATTGAACCTGTCGATGTAAACTAGAAGCGGTATTCGGCGACTGACAAAAATAACAAAGCATAAGCGAAGAGCGCGGACGGATCGCGAATGCTAATGGAGAGTCAGCGAATTAAATAAAATTTCACAGGTGATGAAACAACAAGCAATATTTATAACTTTAAATTGTTGTTTCTTTTAACAGTCTAGTACTTCTTTGTACAAACGTGTTGCGAGACATTAAGTGCTTTCAATTTTATATTGAAAAATGCGGTATACAGCTAGTGAGTACACAGATATGTTAATCTGTTACGGGATGGCTCACGAAAACGCGTTAGAAGCAGCCCATATTTATCGCGAAAGATTTCTCAACCGAGTCCATCCAACGGTTGGGACAATTTTAAGATGCGTTCGGCGTGCGCGAAATACGGGTTTTGTAAGTGTGCAGAGACAACAGTTAGTGCAATTTGATCGCGGTGTTCGTCGGAACATTAATCGTGAAGAAGCAATTCTAAACGAGTTCGAAAATGATCCGACAAATAGTGTGCGGCGCGTGGCTGAAAATGTGGGTGTATCAAGACAATTAGTGCACCGCGTGATACGAGAAAATGGATTGCATCCGTTTCACTGTCAACGGGTGCAACATCTCCCACGGAACCAGATGTGACGCGCAATCTTTTGTCAAGGTATTTATATTTTTTCATTTCTTAAAACTCATTGTTTTGACAAAATACATGAAAAAGCGAATAAAACAATCGACGCGCAAACTTTTTTGTTAAATCTAATTCGAGCAATTCGTTGTTTTATTATCAGAATCGTGAATCTTGCAAGCAATTTGATCGTTTTCATTTAATTTGAAAAAAACATTTAATCTTGTTAGACAAGCAGGTCGATGTAAACGTTATGTACGTACACAATCGACGCTGTTGCGTACGCACCCATATCTTATTATACGGTATTATGCGAAATAATATAGAATCATGTACAGTCGTGCACGACCAATAAGCGATAACAAAAAAATGACGAAAAGATCCAAAAAAATTTATTGCTTCCGGACGCTCTTGTGAAGACAGATTTTATCGCGCTATTTTAGAATTTGAAGGGACAATAGCATGCCTATTACCGTCGCCAGTCAAAAACAAAGACGTTGCCGTTTCGGCGCCGACGACTAAACAAACGTCGATTCGCGACGGCCTTTGGGACAGCCTCCACAAAACATAGATTTTTGACAACCAATCAGGAGGCTTTTTATGAGGAACACATATAATGTCAATAGCCAATCCGGAATATCTTCCAAAACGCATACAAACGATATAATTTCAGTCAGTCGGTAGAGAGCGAATATTGATATCGAACGCTTCACAGTTGCGTCCGTCGTTCGAAAGCAGTCGGATCGTCATTAAAAATTTCGTTAGTCAGTTAGTGTCGCGATTCAGGCACAAATATATAAAAGAAGCTGTGAGATATCACAGCACGAACGTGTGGTTCTGCGAGTATAAAAATTAAACTTTGTCTTGTGAAATTTATTTACAAAATAAATGAAATACAAAGTAGAGATTAATCATTTTTATTTTGATAGACTTAACATTTTGGTGCCTCCTGTGAGGTGTTGAGGCTATAAATTTATGAACAAACATAGTGATCAGTGCGTCGAAACTAAGAAGAATTCTAAGGACTGGCCAGAGGTTGAGACGACCCATTCCGTGACGGACTAAATCAAACTTTGGATCCGCACCTACGGCATTTTGTAGAAGAAACAAGGACAGTACATAAGTAGAACATATATACAATATATTATATCCGTTTCTTTAATTCATAAATATGGCCGAGAGAACACGGTTCCTTATACAAAAACGAACATCTTTAAAGTCGCAGATTACGAGTTTGACCAATTTATTCGAAAAACAAGCTCTCGACAACACCGCGTTAAAGCTACGATTGGCACGGTTAACGACTCTTTACAACGCTTTCGAGGAATACAATGATGAACTTGCGATATCTGACCCCGATGAAGCACATCAAGTGGAATTCACTCAGATTCAAGACCGTTTCTACGCATTAGCGGGTAGAATTGAAAATTTTCTAAATCGAGCGGATACATCAAACGCGAGTACTAGCGGTACTAATAATGACGTTCGATCAGAAAGCGTAAATTCAACAACGACCATTCGTATGCGAAGAATTAAATTGCCAGAAGCACCGCTGCCAACTTTTGATGGAAGATATGAAAATTGGCTATCTTTTAAAAACGCATTCCACAATGTAATCGGGTCACAAACGGATTTATCTGAAATTGACAAATTGCATTATTTAAAGGCGGCATTAATTGGCGACGCGGCAAATAAAGTAAAGGTTTTTTCCGTAGACGGGATAAATTATACGAAGGCATGGGATTTGCTAGAACGTGCGTATGAAGTTAAAAGACTATTAGTGTCGCGGCATCTTTCGATGATCATAAATGCACCTGTGTTAGAAAAAGAAACGTCAAACGGATTAACTAAACTCGCTGACGAGATACAACAACATCTAGCTTCTCTCAATTCATTAGGAATCACGGTTGGATCGGAAATGATTATACATCTTATTGAAAGTAAATTACCGCGGCAAACGACCGAAAAGTGGGAGGTCAACCTCGAACGAGACGAAATGCCAACATTAGATAAATTGTACGAATTCTTGTACAGAACAGCAGTAACGGCTTCCAAGCGAGAACGTTCGAAGATTCCGGACACAGAAAAGGGCAAATTCGAGCCATCGGCGAAGCGACGAAAGATTCATCCCGCGAATCAAAGTTTTATCGTAGATACATCACGGAATTGCGTCGTATGTAAAAACAAACAACATCCGCTTTTTGTCTGCGATACTTTCAAACAAATGCCAGTCCAGAAACGCATTGATACTATTAAGAAAGCGAGACTTTGTTATAATTGTTTACGCTCACATCGTAATAGGCCGTGCGGATATTCCACTTGTCCTCGCTGCCATAAACGCCACAACACCTTACTACATATTGACAATTACTCAAATTCCATTAAAACCGATATAAAACAGTCCGACAGTGAAAGACAAGCATGACTAGTCGAACAAATTGGCGAGAGAAGAACATGTCTCTCAACTATCTTACCTAGTTTTTCACCTCATTTAATGACCAGCGCAATGATACATATTTATGACGATCAACGGAAAAACTTTATAAGATGTCGCGCGTTATTAGACACCTGCGCGACAGCAAATTTTATCACGGAATCAGCGGTAAAACGACTAAATTTACACGTAGAATCACACACATTACAGATTAATACGATTAACGCAACTGGCACATTATCTAAGGGCATAGTGCAGATAATTATTCAATCTACACATAATGAATTTTTGAAAAGGTTAACTTGTCTCACAATACCAGTCATTGCAAACTCAATTCCGTCCGAAGTATTTCCGCGGGAGTCAATAAAAATACCGGCTAACATAAAACTTGCAGATTCAAATTTTCATGTACCTGGTCCAGTGGATTTATTGATAGGATCCGGTGCAACATTATCGCTGTTTTCCGTCGGACAGATCAACATATCAAAGGACGATCGCGATCTATACTTACAAAAAACACGACTAGGTTGGGTCGTTGCGGGCGATACCTCGAAACACAAAAATTCAAAACCATCAATGTGTTGTCTAACTAATTTAGAGAATCAAGTCACTAAATTTTGGATGATCGAAGAAATTCACGCTGATAAACCGAAATCGAGAGAAGAAGTTAAATGCGAAACATTTTTTAATGAAACAGTGTCACGAAACCCGGACGGACGTTATACGGTCCGCTTACCATTCCGCGACTTAAACAAACGAATTGGAGAATCTCGATCTATAGCACTTAAACGTTTGTTATCTTTAGAGCGAAAATTTAATTCTAATGATATTTTAAAGCAAGAATACACAAAAATAATCGAAGAATACAAAAAATTAGGACATATATCCGTAGTAGAAGATTTCGACGACGACAAGTATTATATGCCGCACCATGCGGTATTCAAGGAATCGAGCAACACTACAAAGATTCGTATAGTTTTTGATGTTTCGGCCAAATCGATCAACGGAACTTCTCTTAACGATACCTTATTGGTGGGACCAACGATACAGGACAAATTATTCGAACATCTGATCAGGTTTCGCACGTACAATTACGTTATATCAGCAGATATAGAAAAAATGTATCACCAAGTATGGGTTCACCCGGAAGATCGCCGATATCAACGACTGTTATGGCGCGAAAACGGGGAAATTAAAACATTTCAATTGAATACATTGACATTCGGCGTTTCATCTTCGCCTTTTTTAGCGATTCAAACGATAAAAAAATTAGCTGATGACGAACAACAAACGTTTCCGAGAGCAGCCAACATTCTCAGAAATCATCTTTACGTTGATGATCTATTGTCGGGCGCTGTTACCATTAAAGAAGCGCGTGAAATTAGAGATGAAATAACTGCCTTATTACAACGAGGCGGTTTTAATATTCGGCAATGGGCGTCAAATGACTTACGCGTTATTAATGACATGGCTAATGAATCGTTACATTTAAATCTAACACTCGACACAGACTCTTCGTTAAAAACTCTAGGTGTTTCTTGGAGTACACAGGACGATAAAATATATTATTCAGCTCACCCTATCGATAATATTGGAATATTGACAAAACGGAAAATTCTCTCAGAAATCGCAAAAATTTTCGATCCGATAGGTTTAATGGGCCCGATAATCATCTACGCGAAAAAATTAATGCAAGACGTCTGGCAAGCCGGAATACATTGGGATGAGTCAGTTTCTCAAACCATATATACCGAATGGTCAGAATTTGTTAAACAGCTACAAAACATGCGGCGCGTTACATTTGATCGCCAGATATTATTGAAAGAATACCATGATGTTCAAATACATGGTTTTTGTGATGCCAGTAGTATCGGTTATGGAGCTTGCATATACACACGTTGCGTCGGAAAGGATAAGAAAATCATCAGTAGGTTAATATGCTCAAAGTCACGAGTTGCACCACTGAAAATTATCACAATCCCACGACTCGAGTTGTGTGGCGCATTGCTACTAGCGCGATTATTCGCCGACATCCACAAAACACTAAACATTTCACCTAATAGAGTAATTTTTTGGTGTGACTCCACGATTGTTTTAAATTGGTTAAAAACTTCACCTCACCTACTTAAAACCTACGTCGCTAATCGTGTCACCGAAATAACGGAAATTACCGATACAATCGAATGGCGACACATACGATCAGAAGACAATCCAGCAGATACAATATCAAGAGGACAATTACCACGAGCCTTTTTACAAAACAACACATGGCGCGAAGGACCCTCATGGTTAACGAAAGAAGAAAGTGAGTGGCCTCACGAAACCATACCGACAATTAAAATACCGGAGCTGAAAATAAATACATGTTTAATCACGACGATTAACAAACCAGAAATTTTCCAAAAATATTCCACCTTTTCTAAAATATGCCGAATAATCGCATATTGTCTTCGTTTCAAATCCGATAACAAATACGTTGGCCCATTATGTTCAAAAGAAATAAACGAAGCAGAAATACGGATATTGAAACTACTTCAAATTACAAATTTTTCGCAAGATATTAAAGAAATTAAAACTAAAGATTCACAGTACAAAGGCAAATTCATACATCTCAATCCATTTCTGGACGAACGAGGACTTATGCGAGTCGGAGGTCGATTGCAAAACTCGAAATTATTAAATTTCGCGCAAAAACATCCGATTTTGTTACCTAGCCGACATCAATTGACTGATAAAATAATTCGAGAGATACATGAAAAACATTATCACGCAGGGATCCAGACTACATTATACACATTACGACAAAAATATTGGATCTTAGATGGTCGAAATCAAGTGAGAAAGGTAATTCGTTCATGTATACGATGCCATCGATTTGCTGCTAACACAATTGAATATAAAATGGGAAACCTCCCATCAACACGCGTATGTGAAACAATTCCATTCAGTAACACCGGGATCGACTTCTGTGGGCCATTCTATATAAAGGAGAAGAAATACCGAAACCGCACACGAATTAAAGTATATGTTTGCATATTCGTGTGCATGTCCATCAAAGCTGTACACCTAGAAGTTGTGAGCGACCTTTCCACGGACGGTTTCCTCGCAACTCTACGCCGATTTATCGCCAGAAGAGGCATACCAAAAAATATTTATTCTGACAATGGATCAAATTTTGTAGGCGCCAACAACCAATTGAGAGAGATATACGCATTACTTAATTCAAATAAACATCAGGAGCTTGTACTTAAATATGCGTCTGAACACCGCCTATCCTGGCATTTCATTCTACCAGCAGCCCCCCACTTCGGCGGATTGTGGGAGTCTATGGTAAAATTGTTCAAGCATCATTTTAAACGAGTCGTAGGCGATTCATTATTCATCTTCGAAGAACTAAATACATTTACAATACAGGTGGAAGGTATCCTTAATTCCAGACCTATTACTTCCTTGTCATCTGATCCCAATGATTTGCTTGCTTTAACACCTTCTCACTATTTAATTGGCAAGCCTTTAACATCTCTTCCGAAAAGAGATTTCACTTCTGTTTCAGATAATCGACTTTCCATTTGGGAACATATATCTAAAGTACGCCAAGATTTCTGGGCAAGATGGAGTCTTGAGTATTTAAATGAATTACAAAAACGCATTAAATGGATGAAGGATGGACCGAAAATCGAAAATGGAACCGTAGTATTAATCAAGGATAAAAATATGCCATGCACACAATGGACGCTAGGAAGGATTATACAATTGCATCCCGGTGAAGATAAGGTAGTCCGAGCCGCCACAATCAAAACAGCTAACGGCGAATTGAGAAGAGCAACAAAATACCTGTGTCCTCTTCCTGTGGATTAATTGTCCTCGTATGACAAACACAAAATAAAATATGTCAACATAAACTCACAACTCAATGTACAATGCGAACCACTCGATATAAAATATATTAACCATTAAAATATAAGTTGATCGGATTCCTCTCAACGGGAGGGAAGATGTTACGTACGCACCCATATCTTATTATACGGTATTATGCGAAATAATATAGAATCATGTACAGTCGTGCACGACCAATAAGCGATAACAAAAAAATGACGAAAAGATCCGAAAAAATTTATTGCTTCCGGACGCTCTTGTGAAGACAGATTTTATCGCGCTATTTTAGAATTTGAAGGGACAATAGTATGCCGATTACCGTCGCCAGTCAAAAACAAAGACGTCGCCGTCTCGGCGCCGACGACTAAACAAACGTCGATTTGCGACGGCCTTTGGGACAGCCTCCACAAAACATAGATTTTTGACAACGAATCAGGAAGCTTCTTATGAGGAACACATATACTGTCAATAGCCAATCCGGAATATCTTCCAAAACGCATACAAACGATTTAATTTCAGTCAGTCGGTAGAGAGCGAATATCGATATCGAACGCTTCACAGTTGCGTCCGTCGTTTGAAAGCAGTCGGATCGTCATTAAAAATTTCGTTAGTCAGTTAGTGTCGCGATTCAGGCACAAATATATAAAAGAAGCTGTGAGATATCACAGCACGAACGTGTGGTTCTGCGAGTATAAAAATTAAACTTTGTCTTGTGAAATTTATTTACAAAATAAATGAAATACAAAGTAGAGATTAATCATCTTTATTTTGATAGACTTAACAGACGCGACAACATTTAGTCGACCTGCTTGACTCTAAATACGTTGAGAACGCGTATACATACATTTGTCTAACGAGTACATATGTATGTATACTTTGTTATAACTAATACTTATAATTAATTTAATTTCTCAATTAATAATAATTAATACTGTATGTTGACAGTCTTTTTAGCTCAATGTCGTCAAGATGAGACGTTTCCTGACCATATTTTATGGAGCGACGAGGCAATTTTTACTCCAAATGGAATTTTTAATTCTAAAAATTTCATTATGTGGCAACACCAAAATCCACACGCCGTTTGTCAGTGTGCCTTCCAATTTAGATGGAAGTTAAACGTCTGGGTAGGAGTAATTGACAATAGAGTAGTAAGTATTTTTCTTACATAAAAATTATAATAAAAAACCAAATTTTAAATATTTGTATTATTAATTTGCAGATTGGTCCATACTTTTTGCCTCCGCGCCTCGATGGGGAAAGATACGCGCAATTTTTGGAAAATCATCTTCCAATTTTGTTAGAAGAGCTTCCTCTACAAATGCGGCAAACGATGATTTTTCAGCACGACGGAGCACCACCGCATTATTCACGTCGCGCGCGTATGGTCTTGGATCGACACTTTCCGGATCGGTGGATAGGCCGAAATGGTCCAATTTCGTGGCCAGCAAGATCTCCAGATCTTAACGTCCTCGATTATTTTGTGTGGGGATACATAAAAAATCGAGTGGAGAATGTGCGCGATCGTAATGTAGAGGAAGTACGCGAAAACATCATAGCGGTTTTCAATACCATTACGCCGAACATGGCATATCGCGCTACTCGGCAAATCATCCAGAGAGCACAGCTATGCATACAAGAACAGGGCAATCATTTCGAACAGCTGATGCATTAATTTTTAACAGTGGATTAGGCCTATTGGGGACACCACTAAAAAAAAAACGCGCCAAGCTATCTACCTCGCGAGGTGGTGTGGAAACGATAGCGTTTTCATACCGCAATAATAGAATTTCCATAGTCGAAACAATTAAACAATAATACTTTATTCATCAGGTTGCTTATCTATTAAAGTTATAATAATAAAGACATTAAATCAAGTAAATAATCGCGAACACGAATAGAAAATAAACCCTACAATTTTCTTTGCGCATTGCTCGATGCTTGAATAGATAGTATACATTAACGCGATAATAGCGTAAGCTGTGATTTCGGACGGTCAAACCTCTTCCCTTACCATGCGTTGTCGCTTCCCTTACCCGCGCACCGTCTTCCGACTTGCCTAAGAACCGAACCGCCCAATCTATGATTTTTGTAAAGTCGCGTGGGATGGGCCGTACTTCCAGCGTCTCGGTAGCTTTCAGCGGCGCGTTTTTACTCGCACGGGGGCGTCAAATCTTTACATGTTATTTTTTTGGTTATTAACGCCTAACTTACAAAACCGTATAGGACTTTTCTACTTATTTTTTGAAGCCCAACCTACAACTAAGAACTTTTTTATATCAACTGGGACACTCTGTATATTAAGAAGGTGATTCTCATAATGTACGAAAAATCTTGAAGATATTACGAGGTCCGGTTTACATAATGTACGGTATTTATTAAAATATTATGAGGATTGTTCTCATAATATCGTTTGGTCTACATAATATACAGTGGTTTAATAAAATTGTCCTCATAATAAACCTCTCACATATATATATTATATAAGACATTTAAGTGCATTTGACATAATTAGGTGCACGGTAGGCAAAAGCACTGTGGGCAATCGAACTGTGGGCAATTGCACAGTGGGCAATCTAACTGTTGGCAATAGCACTGTAAGCAATCGAACGTTTTTTAACTTTTGGTGAGCAATAGCACGATGGGCAATTGAACTGTGGGCAATTGCACAGTCGGCAATCGAACTGTGGACAATTAAACAGTGGGCATTTGAACAGTGAGCATCTTTTTGTGTTTAATTGCACGTGTCCAAATGTTACGAATCCAATCGCTCTGTGTCCAATCAAACTGTGTCCAATCGCGCTGTGTCCAATTGTTACGTGTTTAATTGCACTGTGTCCAATCGAACTGTGTCCATCTGCACCGCCACCGCTCGTATCCATCTTTTTAAGTTCCGCACTATGCTACGTTGCCAAATTTTAAAAATATATTTTTTCGGTTTTTAACCATACATCGGCTATTGTTGAAGATAGAAAACTCGGAATAAGCTCGTATGCATCTTTTTTAAATTCCGCACAATGCTACGTTGCCAAATTTATAAAAATATTATTTTTTGTTTTTTGGCCATATCTCTGCTACTGGTGAAAATAGTAAGCTCGGAATAAGCTCAAATGCATCTTTTTCAAATTCCGCACAATGCTATGTTGCCAGATATTAAAAATATTATTTTTTGTTTTTTGGCCATATCTTGGCTACTGGTGAAAATAAAAAAACTTGGAATAAGCTCGTATGAATATTCTTTAAGTGCCGCACAATGCTACGTTGCCAAATTTCAAAAAAATTTTTTTCCGTTCTTTGACCATATCTCGGCTACTGGTGAAGGTAGAAAACTCGGAATAAGCCCGTGTGCATATTCGTTAAGTGCCGCGCAATTCTACGTTGCCAAATTTCAAAAATATTTTTTTCCGTTTTTTTGGCCATATCTTGGCTACTGGTGAAGATAGAAGGCTCGGAATAAGCCCGTGTGCATCTCCGTTAAGTGCCGCATAATGCTACGTTGCCAGATTAAAAAAATATTATTTTTTGTTTTTTGGCCATATCTCTGCTACTGGTGAAAGTAGAGAGCTCGGAATGAGCTCGTATGCATCTTTTCTAAATTCCGCACAATGTTACGTTGCCAGATTTTAAAAATATTATTTTTTGTTTTTTTGCTATATTTCAAATACTGTTAAAAATAAAAACTTGGAATAAGCCCGTATGCATATCCATCAAGTGCCGCACAATGTTACGTTGCAAGATTCCAAAAATATTTTTTTCTGTTCTTTGGCCATATCTCGGTTACTGGTGAAGGTAGAAGGCTCGGAATAAGCCCGTGTGCATCTCCGTTAAGTGCAGCATAATGCTACGTTGCCAGATTAAAAAATATTATTTTTTGTTTTTTGGCCATATCTCGACTACTGGTGAAAGTAGAAAGCTTGGAATAAACTTGTATGCATCTTTTTTAAGTGCCGCACAATGCTACGTTGCCAGATTTTAAAAATACTATTTTTTGTTTTTTTGCTATATTTCAAATACTGTTAAAAATAAAAACTTGGAATAAGCCCGTATGCATATCCATCAAGTGCCGCACAATGTTACGTTGCCAGATTCCAAAAATATTTTTTTCTGTTCTTTGGCCATATCTCGGTTACTGGTGAATGTAGAAAGCTCGGAATAAACCCGTGTGCATCTCCGTTAAGTGCAGCATAATGCTACGTTGCCAGATTAAAAAAATATTATTTTTTGTCTTTTGGCCATATCTCTGTTACTGGTGAAAGTAAAGAGCTCGGAATAAACACGTATGCATCTTTTTTAAGTGCCGCACAATGCTACGTTGCCAGATTTTCAAAAATTTTTTTTCGTTTTTTGTCAATATCTTTGTTCCTGGTGGGGATAAAACGCTGAAAATGGTCACGTGGGCATCTGCTGACGTCACCGCACGATGCTACGTTGCCAAATTTTCAAAAATTCATTTTTTGTTTTTTGTCAATATCTCCGCTTTTGGTGAAGGTTGAACGCTGAAAATGGTTACGTGGGCATCTGCTGACGTCACCGCACTATGCTACGTTGTTAGAATTTCAAAAATTTTTTTTTTGTTTTTTGTCAAAATTTCCGCTTTTGGTGGAGATAGAACGCTGAAAATTGTCACTTGGGCATCTGCTGACGTCACCGCACGATGCTACGTTGCCAAATTTAAAAAAATTTATATTTTGTTTTTTGTCAATATTTTTGCCTTTTGTGGAAGTAGAACGCTGAAAATGGTAACGTAGACATCTGCTGACGTCACCGCACGATGTTACGTTGTTAGAATTAAAAAAATTTTTTATTCGTTTTTTGTAACTATTTCCGCTTTTGGTGGGGGTAGAACGCCGAAAATGTCACGTAAGCATCTGCTGACGTCACCGCACGATGCTACGTTCTTATAATTTTAATAAACTTTTTTTGGTTTTTTGTCAATATCTCCGCTTTTGATGAAGGTAGAACGCTGAAAATGGTCACGTGAGCATCTGCTGACGTCACCGCACGATGCTACGTTCTTAGAATTTTAATAACCTTTTTTTTGTTTTTTGTCAATATCTTCGCTTTTGGTGAGAGTAGAACGCTGAAAATTGTTACGTAGGCATCTGCTGACGTCACGGTACGATGCTACGTTGCCAAATTTTCAAGAATTTATTTTTTGTTTTCTGTCAATATTTCTGCTTTTGGTGAAGGTAGAACGCTGAAAATAGTCACGTGGGCATTTGCTGACGTCACCGCACGATGCTACGTTCTGAGAATTTTAATAAACTTTTTTTTGTTTTTTGTCAATATCTTCGCTTTTGGTGAAGGTAGAACGCTGAAAATTGTCATGTAGGCATGTGCTGACGTCACCGCACGATGCTACGTTGTTAAAACTTCAAAAATTTTTATTTTGTTTTTTGTCAATATCTCCGCTTCTGGTGAAAGTAGAACGCTAAAAATAATCACGTGGGCATGAGCTGACGTCACCAAACGATGCTACGTTGTAAAAATAAAAAAAAATTTTTTTTGTTTCTTGTCAATTTCTTCGCCTTTGGTGAGGGTAGAACGCTAAAAATTGTTTCGTGGGCATCTGCTGACGTCACGGCACGATGCTACGTTGCCAAATTAAAAAAAATTTATATTTTGTTTTTTGTCAATATTTTTGCCTTTGGTGGAAGTAGAACGCCGAAAATAGTTACGTGAGCATCTGCTGACGTCACCGCACGATGCTAAGATGCCAAATTTTTAAGAATCTATTTTTTGTTTTTTGTCAATATCTCCGTTTTTGGTGAAAGTAGAACGCTGAAAATGTTCACGTGGGCATCTGCTGACGTCACCGCACGATGCTACGTTGCCAAATTTTCAAGAATTAATTTTTTTTTTTTGTCAATATTTCTGCTTTTGGTGAAGGTAGAACGCTGAAAATAGTCACGTGGGCATCTGCTGACGTTACCGCACGATGCTACGTTGCCAAATTTTCAAAAATTTATTTTTTGTTCTTTGTCAATATCTCCGCTTTTGGTGAAGGTAGAACGCTGAAAATGGTTACGTGGGCATCTGTTGACGTGACCGCACAATGCTACGTTGTTAGAATTTCAAAAATTTTTTTTTTGTTTTTTGTCAATATCTCCGCTTTTGGTGAAAGTAGAACGCTGAAAATGGTCACGTAAGCATTTGCTGACGTCACCGCACGATGCTACGTTGCCAAATTCTTAAAAATTTATTTTTTGTTTTTTGTCGATATCTCCGCCCTTGGTAAAGGTAGAACGCTGAAAATGGTCACGTGGGCATTTGCTGACGTCAGCGCACGATGCTACGTTGCAAAATTTTCAAGAATTTTTTCTTGTTTTTTGTCAATATCTTTGCCCTTGGTGAAGGTAGAACGCTGAAAATGGTCATGTGAGCATCTGCTGACGTCACCGCACGATGCTACGTTGTTAAAACTTCAAAAATTTTTTTTTTGTTTTTTGTCAATATTTCCGTTTTTGGTAAAGGTGGAACGCTGAAAATGGTCACTTGAACATCTGCTGACGTCACCGCACGATGCTACGTTGTTAAAATTTCAAAAATTTTTTTTTTGTTTTTTGTCAATATCTCCGCTTTTGGTGAAGGTAGAACGCTGAAAATAGTCACGTAGGCATCTGCTGACGTCACTGCACGATGCTACGTTGATAAAACTTCAAAAATTTTTTTTTTGTTATTTGTTAATATTTCCGTTTTTGGTAAAGGTAGAACGCTGAAAATAATTACGTGAACATCTGCTGACGTCACCGCACAATGCTACGTTGTCAAATTAAAAAAAAATTTTTTTGTTATTTGTCAATATTTCCGCCCTTGGTGAAAGTAGAACGCTGAAAATGATCATGTGGGCATCTGCTGACGTCACCGCACGATGCTACGTTCTTAGAATTTCAAAAATTTTTTTTTTGTTTTTTGTCAATATTTCCGTTCTTGGTGAAAGTGGAACGCTGAAAATGGTCACGTGGGCATCTGCTGACGTCACCGCACGATGCTACGTTGTTAAAACTTCAAAAATTTTTTTTTCGTTTTTTGTCAATATTTTCGTTCTTGGTGAAGGTGGAACGCTGAAAATAATCACTTGAACATCTGCTGACGTCACCGCACGATGCTACGTTGCCAAATTTTCAAAAATTTTTTTTTGTTTTTTGTCAATATCTTTGCCCTTGGTGAAAGTAGAACGCTGAAAATGGTCATGTGGGCATCTGCTGACGTCACCGCACAATGTTACGTTGTTAAAATTAAAAAAATTTTTTATTCGTTTTTTGTAAATATTTCCGTTTTTAGTGGGGGTAGAACGCTGAAAATGGTCACGTAAGCATCTGCTGACGTCACCGCACAATGCTACGTTCTAGAATTTTAATAAACTTATTTTTGTTTTTTGTCAATATCTTCGCTTTTGGTGGAAGTAAAACGCTGAAAATTGTCACGTAGGCATGTGCTGACGTCACCGCACGATGCTACGTTGTTAAAACTTCAAAAATTTTTATTTTGTTTTTTGTCAATATTTTTGCCTCTGGTGAAAGTAGAACGCTGAAAATAGTCACGTGGGCATCTGCTGACGTTACCGCACGATGCTACGTTGCCAAATTTTTAAGAATTTATTTTTTGTTTTTTCTCAATATCTCCGCTCTTGGTGAAGGTAGAACGCTGAAAATGGTCACTTGAACATCTGCTGACGTCACCGCACGATGCTACGTTGTTAAAATTTCAAAAATTTTTTTTTTGTTTTTTGTTAATGTCTTCGCTTCTGAAAGAAGTAGAACGCTTAAAATAGTCACGTGGGCATCTGCTGACGTCACCGCACGATGCTACGTTGTTAAAACTTCAAAAATTTTTTCTTTGTTTTTTGTCAATATCTCCGTTTTTGGTGAAAGTAGAACGCTGAAAATGTTCACGTGGGCATCTGCTGACGTCACCGCACGATGCTACGTTGTTAAAATTTCAAAAATTTTTTTTTTTTTTTTTGTCAATATTTCCGCTCTTGGTGAAGGTAGAACGCTGAAAATGGTCATGTAGGTATCTGCTGACGTCACGGCACGATTCTACGTTGCCAAATTTTCAAGAATTTATATTATGTTTTTTGTCAATATTTCCGCCTTTGGTGAAGGTAGAACGCTGAAAGTATTCACGTGGGCATCTGCTGACGTCACCGTACGATGCTACGTTGCAAAATTTTCTAAAATTCATTCTTTGTTTTTTGTCAATATCTTCGCTTTTGGTGAAAATAGAACGCTGAAAATGGTTACGTGGGCATCTGCTAACGTCACCGCACGATGCTACGTTGCCAAATTTTCAAAAATTGTTTTTTTGTTTTTTGTCAATATTTCCGTTTTTGGTGAGAGTAGAACGCTGAAAATTGTTACGTAGGCATCAGCTGACGTCACGGCACGATGCTACGTTGCCAAATTTTCGAGAATTTATTTTTTTTTTTGTCAATATTTCTACTTTTGGTGAAGGTAGAACGCTGAAAATAGTCACGTGGGCATCTGCTGACGTTACCGCACGATGCTACGTTGCCAAATTTTCAAAAATTCATTTTATTTTTTTTGTTAATATCTCCGCTTTTGGTGAAGGTAGAACGCTGAAAATGGTTACGTGGGCATTTGTTGACGTGACCGCACAATGCTACGTTGTTAGAATTAAAAAAATTTTTTTTTTGTTTTTTGTCAATATCTCCGCTTTTGGTGAAAGTAGAACGCTGAAAATGGTCACGTGGGCATCTGCTGACGTCACCGCACAATGCTACGTTGTTAAAACTTCAAAAATTTTTTTTTCGTTTTTTGTCAATATTTTCGTTCTTGGTGAAAGTGGAACGCTGATAATGGTCACTTGAACATCTGCTGACGTCACCGCACGATGCTACGTTGTTAAAACTATAAAAATTTTTCTTTCGTTTTTTGTTAATATCTTCGCTTTTAGAGAAAGTAGAACGCTAAAAATAGTCACGTGGGCATTTGCTGACGTTACCGCACGATGCTACGTTGTTAAAACTTTAAAAATTTTTTTTTTGTTTTTTTTTAATATCTTCGCTTCTAGAAGAAGTTGAACGCTAAATATAGTCACGTGGGCATCTGCTGACGTCACCGCACGATGCTACGTTGAAAAACTTCAAAAATTTTTTTTCGTTTTTTGTCAATATTTTCGTTCTTGGTGAAGGTGGAACGCTGAAAATGGTCACTTGAACATCTGCTGACGTCACCGCACAATGCTACGTTGTTAAAATTTCAAAAATTTTTTTTTTGTTTTTTGTTAATGTCTTCGCTTCTGGAAGAAGTAGAACGCTAAAAATAGTCACGTGGGCATCTGCTGACGTCACCGCACGATGCTACGTTCTTAGAATTTCAAAAATTTTTTTTTTGTTTTTTGTCAATATCTCCGTTTTTGGTGAAAGTAGAACGCTGAAAATGTTCACGTGGGCATCTGCTGACGTCACCGCACAATGCTACGTTGTCAAATTAAAAAAAAATTTTTTTGTTATTTGTCAATATTTCCGCCCTTGGTGAAAGTAGAACGCTGAAAATGATCATGTGGGCATCTGCTGACGTCACCGCACGATGCTACGTTGTTAGAATTTCAAAATTTTTTGTTTTTGTCAATATTTCCGTTTTTGGTGAAAGTGGAACGCTGAAAATGGTCACGTGAACATCTGCTGACGTCACCGCACGATGCTACGTTGTTAAAACTTTAAAAATTTTTCTTTCGTTTTTTGTTAATATCTTCGCTTTTAGAGAAAGTAGAACGCTAAAAATAGTCACGTGGGCATCTGCTGACGTTACCGCACGATGCTACGTTGTTAAAACTTCAAAAATTTTTTTTTCGTTTCTTGTCAATATTTCCGTTTTTGGTGAAGGTGGAACGCTGAAAATGGTCACTTGAACATCTGCTGACGTTACCGCACGATGCTACGTTGATAAAACTTCAAAAATTTTTTTTTTTGTCAATATCTCCGTTCTTGGTGAAAGTAGAACGCTGAAAATGTTCACGTGGGCATCTGCTGACGTCACCGCACGATGCTACGTTGTTAAAACTTCAAAAATTTTTTTTTAGTTTTTTGTCAATATTTCCGTTCTTGGTGAAAGTGGAACGTTAAGAATGGTCACGTGGGCATCTGCTGACGTCACCGCACGATGCTACGTTGTTAAAACTTCAAAAATTTTTTTTTCGTTTTTTGTCAATATTTCCGTTCTTGGTGAAGGTGGAACGCTGAAAATGGTCACTTGAACATCTGCTGACGTTACGGCACGATGCTACGTTGTTAAAACTTCAAAAATTTTTTTTTCGTTTTTTGTCAATTTTTCCGTTCTTGGTGAAAATAGAACGCTGAAAATGTTTACGTGGGCATCTGCTGACGTCACCGCACAATGCTACGTTGTGAAAACTTCAAAAATTTTTTTTTCGTTTTTTGTCAATATTTTCGTTTTTGGTGAAGGTGGAACGCTGAAAATAATCACTTGAACATCTGCTGACGTCACCGCACGATGCTACGTTGTTAAAACTTTAAAAATTTTTCTTTCGTTTTTTGTTAATATCTTCGCTTTTAGAGAAAGTAGAACGCTAAAAATAGTCACGTGGGCATCTGCTGACGTTACCGCACGATGCTACGTTGTTAAAACTTCAAAAATTTTTTTTCGTTTTTGTCAATATCCTGTTTTGGTGAAGGTGGAACGCTGAAAATGGTCACGTGGGCATCTGCTGACGTCACCGCACGATGCTACGTTGATAAAACTTCAAAATTTTTTTGTTTTTTGTCAATATTCCGTTCTTGGTGTAGAACGCTGAAAATGGTCACGTGGGCATCTGCTGACGTCACCGCACGATGCTACGTTGTTAAAACCAAAAAATTTTTTTAGTTTTTTGTCAATATTCCGTTCTTGGTGAAAGTGGAACGCTGAAAATGGTCACGTGGGCATCTGCTGACGTCACCGCACGATGCTACGTTGTTAAAACTTCAAAAATTTTTTTTTCGTTTTTTGTCAATATTTCCGTTCTTGGTGAAGGTGGAACGCTGAATATGGTCACTTGAACATCTGCTGACGTCACTGCACGATGCTACGTTGTTAAAATTAAAAAAATTTTTTTTTTGTTTTTTGTTAATGTCTTCGCTTATGAAAGAAGTAGAACGCTTAAAATAGTCACGTGGGCATCTGCTGACGTCACCGCACGATGCTACGTTGTTAAAACTTCAAAAATTTTTTTTTTGTTTTTTGTCAATATTTCCGTTTTTGGTGAAAGTAGAACGCTGAAAATGTTTACGTAGGCATTTGCTGACGTCACCGCACGATGCTACGTTCTTAGAATTTCAAAAATTTTTTTTTTGTTTTTTGTCAATATCTCCGTTTTTGGTGAAGGTGGAACGCTGAAAATGGTCACTTGAACATCTGCTGACGTTACCGCACGATGCTACGTTGATAAAACTTCAAAAGTTTTTTTTTCGTTTTTTGTCAATATCTCCGTTCTTGGTGAGAGTAGAACGCTAAAAATGTTCACGTGGGCATCTGCTGACGTCACCGCACGATGCTACGTTGTTAAAACTTTAAAAATTTTTCTTTCGTTTTTTGTTAATATCTTCGTTTTTGGAGAAAGTAGAACGCTAAAAATAGTCACGTGGGCATCTGCTGACGTTACCGCACGATGCTACGTTGTTAAAACTTCAAAATTTTTGTTTTTTGTCAATATTCCGTTCTTGGTGAAAGTAGAACGCTAAAATATCACGTGGGCATCTGCTGACGTCACCGCACGATGCTACGTTGTTAAAACTTCAAAAATTTTTTTTTCGTTTTTTGTCAATATTTCCGTTCTTGGTGAAAGTGGAACGCTGAAAATGGTCACGTGGGCATCTGCTGACGTCATCGCACAATGCTACGTTGTTAAAACTTCAAAAATTTTTTTTTCGTTTTTTGTCAATATTTTCGTTCTTGGTGAAGATGGAACGCTGAAAATGGTCACTTGAACATCTGCTGACGTCACCGCACGATGCTACGTTGTTAAAACTTTAAAAATTTTTCTTTTGTTTTTTGTTAATATCTTCGCTTTTAGAGAAAATAGAACGCTAAAAATAGTCACGTAAGCATCTGCTGACGTCACCGCACGATGCTACGTTGTTAAAACTTCAAAAATTTTTTTTTTGTTTTTTGTCAATATTTTTGTTCTTAGTGAAGGTAAAACGCTAAAAATGGTTACGTGGGCATCTGCTGACGTCACCGCACGATGCTACGTTGTTAAAACTTCAAAAATTTTTTTTTCGTTTTTTGTCAATATTTCCGTTCTTGGTGAAGGTGGAACGCTGAAAATGATCACGTGGGCATTTGCTGACGTCATCGCACGATGCTACGTTGTTAAAACTTCAACAATTATTTTTTTTTTTTTGTCAATATCTTTGCTTCTGGAAAAAATAGAACGCTAAAAATAGTCACGTGGGCATCTGCTGACGTCACCGCACGATGCTACGTTGTTAAAACTTCAAAAATTTTTTTCTCGTTTATTGTCAATATTTCCGTTCTTGGTGAAGGTAGAACGCTGAAAATGGTCACTTGAACATTTGCTGACGTCACCGCACGATGCTACGTTGTTAAAACTTCAAAAATTTTTTTTTCGTTTTTTGTTAATGTTTTTGCTTCTGGAAAAAATAGAACGCTAAAAATAGTCACGTAAGCATCTGCTGACGTCACCGCACGATGCTACGTTGTTAAAACTTCAAAAATTTTTTTTTTGTTTTTTGTCAATATTTTTGTTCTCAGTGAAGGTAAAACGCTAAAAATGGTTACGTGGGCATCTGCTGACGTCACCGCACGATGCTACGTTGTTAAAACTTCAAAAATTTTTTTTTCGTTTTTTGTCAATATTTCCGTTTTTGGTGAAGGTGGAACGCTGAAAATAATCACGTGAACATCTGCTGACGTCACCGCACGATGCTACGTTGTTAAAACTTCAAAAATTTTTGTTTTGTTTTTTGTCAATATTTTCGTTCTTGGTTAAGGTGGAACGCTGAAAATGGTCACGTAGGCATCTGCTGACGTCACCGCACGATGCTACGTTGTTAAAACTTCAAAACTTTTTTTTTGTTTTTTGTAAATTTTTCCGTTCTTGGTGAAGGTGGAACGCTGAAAATGGTCACGTAAACATCTGCTGACGTCACCGCACGATGCTACGTTGTTAAAACTTCAAAAACTTTTTTTCGTTTATTGCTAATATCTTCGCTTCTAGAAGAAGTAGAACGCTAAATATAGTCACGTGGGCATCTGCTGACGTCACCGCACGATGCTACGTTGAAAAATTTCAAAAATTTTTTTTTCGTTTTTGTCAATATTTCCGTTCTTGGTGAAGGTGGAACGCTGAAAATGGTCACGTGGGCATCTGCTGACGTCACCGCACGATGCTACGTTGTTAAAATTTCAAAAATTTTTTTTTTGTTTTTTGTTAATGTCTTCGCTTCTGGAAGAAGTAGAACGCTAAAAATAGTCACGTGGGCATCTGCTGACGTCACCGCACGATGCTACGTTGTTAAAACTTTAAAAATTTTTTTTTAGTTTTTTGTCAATATTTTTGTTCTTGGTAAAAGTGGAACGCTAAAAATGGTCACGTGCACATCTGCTGACGTCACCGCACGATGCTACGTTGTTAAAACTTCAAAAATTTTTTTTTTGTTTTCTGTCAATATTTCCGTTTTTGGTGAAGGTGGAACGCTGAAAATAATCACATGAGCATCTGCTGACGTTACCGCACGATGCTACGTTGTTAGAACTTCAAAAATTTTTTTTTGTTTTTTGTCAATATCTCCGTTCTTGGTGAAAGTAGAACGCTGAAAATGTTCACGTGGGCATTTGCTGACGTCACCGCACAATGCTACGTTGTTAAAACTTCAAAAATCTTTTTTTAGTTTTTTGTCAATATTTTTGTTCTTGGTAAAAGTGGAACGCTAAAAATGGTCACGTGGGCATCTGTTGACGTCACCGCACGATGATACGTTGTTAAAACTTCAAAAATTTTTTTTTTGTTTTTTGTCAATATTTCCGTTCTTGGTGAAAGTGGAACGCTAAAAATGGTCACGTGAACATCTGCTGACGTCACCGCACGATGCTACGTTGTTAAAACTTCAAAAATTTTTTTTTCGTTTTTTGTCAATATTTCCGTTTTTGGTGAAGGTGGAACGCTGAAAATGATCACGTGAACATCTGCTGACGTCATCGCACGATGCTACGTTGTTAAAACTTCAAAAATTTTTTTCTCGATTGTTGTCAATATTTCCGTTTTTGGTGAAGGTAGAACGCTGAAAATGGTCACTTGAACATATGCTGACGTCACCGCACGATGCTACGTTGTTAAAACTTCAAAAATTTATTTTTTGTTTTTTGTCAATATCTTCGCTTTTGGTGAAGGTAGAACGCTGAAAATTGTCACGTAGGCATTTGCTGACGTCACCGCACGATGCTACGTTGTTAAAACTTCAACAATTCTTTTTTTTGTTTTTTGTCAATATCTTCGCTTCTGGAGGAAATAGAACGCTAAAAATAGTCACGTGGGCATCTGCTGACGTCACCGCACGACGTCACGTCGTCAGATTTTCAAAAATTTTTCTTTTGTTTTTTGTCAATATCTCCGCCCCTGGAGGTAGGACGCTAAAATGGTCACGTGGGCATCTGCTGACGTCACCGCACGACGTCACGTGGTCAGATTTTCAAAAATTTCTTTTTTTTCGTTTTTGTCAATATCTTCGCTCCTGGAGAGAGTAGGACGCCAAAAATGGTCACGTGGGCATCTGCTGACGTCACCGCACGACGTCACATGGTCAAATTTTCAAAAACTTCTTTTTTGTTTTTCGTCAATATCTCCGCCTCTGGAGGGGGTAGGACGCTAAAAATGGTCACGTGGGCATCTGCTGACGTCACCGCACGACGTCACGTAGTCAAATTTTCAAAAATTTCTTTTTTGTTTTTCGTCAATATCTTTGCCTTTGGAGGGGGTAGGACGCTAAAAATGGTCACGTGGGCATCTGCTAACGTCACCGCACGACGTCACGTTGTCAGATTTTCAAAAATTTTTTTCGTTTTTCGTCAATATCTTCGCTTCTGGAAAATAGGACGCAAAAATGGTCACGTGGGCATCTGCTGACGTCACCGCACGACGTCACGTGGTCAGATTTTCAAAATTTTTTTTTCGTTTTTCGTCAATATTTTCGTCTTTGAGAGGGTAAGACGCTAAAAATGGTCACGGGCATCTGCTGACGTCACCGCACGACGTCACGTGGTCATTTTCAAAAATTTTTTTTTGTTTTTCGTCAATATCTCTGCCCCTGAAAGGGTAGGACGCTAAAAATGGTCACGTGGGCATCTGCTGACGTCACCGCACGACGTCACGTGGTCAGATTTTCAAAAATTTTTTTTGTTTTTCGTCCTTCGCCCCTGAAAGGGTAGAACGCTAAAATGGTCACGTGGGCATCTGCTGACGTCACCGCACGACGTCACGTCGTCAGATTTTCAAAAATTTTTCTTTTGTTTTTCGTCAATATCTCCGCCCCTGGAGGGGGTAGGACGTTAAAAATGGTCACGTGGGCATTTGCTGACGTCATTGCACGACGTCACGTTGTCAGATTTTCAAAAATTTTTTTTTCGTTTTTCGTCAATATCTTCGCTTCTGGAAAAAATAGGACGCAAAAAATGGTCACGTGGGCATTTGCTGACGTCACCGCACGACGTCACGTGATCATATTTTCAAAAATTTTTTTTTCGTTTTTCGTCAATATCTCCGCCTCTGGAAAGGGTAGGACGCTAAAAATGGTCACGTGGGCATCTGCTGACGTCACCGCACGACGTCACGTGGTCAGATTTTCAAAAATTTCTTTTTCGTTTTTTGTCAATATCTTCGCTCCTGGAGAGAGTAGGACGCCAAAAATGGTCACGTGGGCATCTGCTGACGTCACCGCACGACGTCACGTCGTCAGATTTTCAAAAATTTTTCTTTTGTTTTTTGTCAATATCTCCGCCTTTGGAAAGGGTAGGACGCTAAAAATGGTCACGTGGGCATCTGCTGACGTCACCGCACGACGTCACGTTGTCAGATTTTCAAAAATTTTTTTTTCGTTTTTTGTCAATATCTTTGCCCCTGGAATGAGTAGGACGCCAAAAATGTCACGGGCATCTGCTGACGTCACCGCACGACGTCAAGTGGTCATATTTTAAAAAATTTCTTTTTCGTTTTTTGTCAATATTTCCGTTCCTGGAGGGGTTAGGACGCTAAAAATGGTCACGTGGGCATGTTCTGACGTCACCGCACGACGTCACGTGGTCAAATTTTCAAAAATTTTTTTTTTGTTTTTCGTCAATATCTTTGCTTCTGGAGAGGGTAGGACGCTAAAAATGGTCACGTGGGCATCTGCTGACGTCACCGCACGACGTCACGTGGTCAAATTTTCAAAAATTTTTCTTTTTTTGTTTTTCGTTCATTCTGCCCTGGAGGGGTAGGACGCTAAAAATGGTCACGTGGGCATCTGCTGACGTCACCGCACGACGTCACATGGTCAATTTTCAAAAATTTTTTTTGTTTTTCGTCAATATCTTCGCCCCTGGAGGGGTAGGACGCTAAAAATGGTCACGTGGGCATCTGCTGACGTCACCGCACGACGTCACGTGGTCAAATTTTCAAAATTTTTTTTCGTTTTTCGTCAATATTCGTTTGGAGGGGGTAGGACGCTAAAAATGGTCACGTGGGCATCTGTTGACGTCACCGAACGACGTCACGTTGTCAGATTTTCAAAATTTTTTTCGTTTTTCGTCAATATCTTCGCTTCTGGAAAATAGGACGCAAAAATGGTCACGTGGGCATTTGCTGACGTCACCGCACGACGTCACGTGGTCAGATTTTCAAAATTTTTTTTTCGTTTTTCGTCAATATTTTCGTCTTTGGAGAGGGTAAGACGATAAAATTGGTCACGTGGGCATCTGCTGACGTCACCGCACGACGTCACGTGGTCAAATTTTTAAAAATTTTTCTTTTGTTTTTCGTTAATATCTCTGCCCCTGGAGGTAGGACGCTAAAAATGGTCACGTGGGCATCTGCTGACGTCACCGCACGACGTCACGTGGTCAGATTTTCAAAAATTTTTTTTTCGTTTTTTGTCAATATCTTCGCTCCTGGAGAGAGTAGGACGCCAAAAATGGTCACGTGGGCATCTGCTGACGTCACCGCACATCGTCACGTGGTCAGATTTTCAAAAAATTTTCTTTGTTTTTTGTCAATATCTCCGCCCTGGAGGTAGGACGCTAAAAATGGTCACGTGGGCATCTGCTGACGTCACCGCACGACGTCACGGTCAGATTTTCAAAATTTCTTTCGTTTTTTGTCAATATCTTCGCTCCTGGAGAGAGTAGGACGCCAAAAATGGTCACGTGGGCATCTGCTGACGTCACCGCACGACGTCACGTCGTCAGATTTTCAAAAATTTTTCTTTTGTTTTTTGTCAATATCTCCGCCCCTGGAGGGGGTAGGACGCTAAAAATGGTCACGTGGGCATCTGCTGACGTCACCGCACGACGTCACGTTGTCAGATTTTCAAAAATTTTTTTTTCGTTTTTTGTCAATATCTTTGCCCCTGGAATGAGTAGGACGCCAAAAATGATCACGTGGGCATCTGCTGACGTCACCGCACGACGTCAAGTGGTCATATTTTAAAAAATTTCTTTTTCGTTTTTTGTCAATATTTCCGTTCCTGGAGGAGTTAGGACGCTAAAAATGGTCACGTGGGCATGTTCTGACGTCACCGCACGACGTCACGTGGTCAAATTTTCAAAAATTTTTTTTTTGTTTTTCGTCAATATTTTTGCTTCTGGAGAGGGTAGGTGTGACGTCCTGAAGTCTGAAGTGGTCTCGAGACTTGGTTCGACCATGTAATGATGAATAATAATAATAAAAGGGTTCTTCTGCGGTTAAGGAGGCTAAAACTCCAAGATAAAGGTCACTTAATAATTCACTGTTGAAGAGTTGATGATTTGTTCCCAGAGTAGATTTATTGTTGAACACAAATTTTTACAATATTTCAATATAATTAGTAAAGTTGGTCTTATAGTTTAACGAATTTATAATATGCGTATTTTTATTTATATCTTGACAGCGATAAAGTTGTAGCGCGAAAAAGTTTAAAGTAAAAGGGGTTGAATAATAGTAGAAGTAACTGAAGTAGTGGGCGCGATAAAAAGGCTTTTGTAAATGTAGTCGTGGTAGTAGTCGTGACTATTGCTGTAACTGTAACTCTAACTGATTCTGTAACTTTTTGCTCTAACTGCGCTTGTGGTTTTCTGAACCGTTTTTATACTATTTTAGAACAATGGAAAGGAGTAGTTCCGACCTTGACAATCCTTATTTGGTTACAGAGTTTCAGATTGGTCCACGTAGGTTCAACCTTGGTTCCATATATGGTAACGAATTTTGCTATTGGCTTAAAAGGCTGGCCTTGGTTCGAGAAAGTGTTTTGTCATGACTCAGAACTATGACTCACAAGTAAGCTCTGTTTTTCTATTATTTTATCTGATGGCCTTTAAACATACTTTACATAAATTGTCTAAGAAATGTCTTAGAGTATGTTTAAAGTATTAATAAATTCAGTCTTAAATCTCTCCATTTTTTCCTTGTGTTAACATAATATTATATATATATATGTATATTTTATAGTTTAAATTATTGAATGTAAAAGCTATTTTCTTTATGGGACTCAAGGATATATCCTTGAGTCTATTTCTGTATTGAAGGCAGTGAAAGTGCTGGTTAAAATCTACTTTCTACCGCACTAGGTTTTAATACTTGGTTTAGATAGAAACAATTTTTCTATTTTAATAATTAATTAATTAAAGGATATTTATATATTTATTTTTATATATAGAAGAGTTGTTTCCTTACATTATACATATTTTTCAAGTATTTAATTAAAGCATTTCTTATTTTATATATAATATAGATTTTATATAATAATAATAATTATTATAATTGTTAGAAGTTGTTAAGTTTGTTAATTGTTCTCTATTGTTATTGTTTCTATTACAGGATAGCAGGGATAAGACCAGAGTTGCTATTTATCAACTAATAATAGGATGGTAAGAATTACATGCTTTAGTATATCTATATATATATAGAATAAAAGTTTTAAAAATTCATAAAAGCTAAATTAATAGGAATTAAGAAAAGTTATTTTGCAGGGATTAATGATTCATTATAGTCTTTAACTTCTATTATAAAATTTGAAGAAGGTCAATTGTTAACTTGAAATTGTTTATAACAATTTATTAATTTGTTTATTAATATAAGATTTTTAATTACTCAGTTGTGCGTTATAGCGACGAGTCTTTGTTCCGTTCGTAGTTGGTTATTAGGAGCATTAGTTTAGAAAATGTTGGTGTTACTATTTTGTGTCATTTGTGTCGGTCTCTGATTTTGAACAGTGGTCATAACTCGAGAACTAAAAGAGTTAGAAAGAAAATGTTTAATAGTTTTTTAAATGGGAGCTCAAATGTGACAAAATACACGTAACAGAATTTTGAATAATTGGATAGTGTTTTATTATAACAATTTGGATAATTAACTAATTAAGAAAGTTTATTTATAGAACCATTTTTATTCCTTTATTCAATTACTTTATAAATAAATTAATAGTTTATTAATATTTTATAATTTAAAAGGTCTTTTATTAACTTTTGTATCTCTTGTTTTTCAGCAAAAAGGTATTCCAGTTCTTCAAATTATCGGAGTTTGTAAAATTCCTATATCTCGGAATCTATGAGGAGTAGAAGAAAGTATAATATATGGATTTGGGGTAATTTTGCAAATGCCGAAGGATGTACGGAACAGAATTTGAAAATAATGTACTTGTTTAATTTGTTTATAACAAATTTAATAATTAATTAATAAAGAATAACTTTTATAAAAGTTAATTTGAATATTTATTTACTCTTAATACAAATATAATTATAAGTTCTTGAAATGTTGCAAATAAAGGGAGTTCTCTCTGTACGTGTGTTGAAATGTATGTATATATGGGTAAGAGTAAAAGTTTAAAAATTCGTAGCTGCTAAACTAATAAAAATTAAGAAAAGATATTTAGTATACGTTAATAATTCATAGGGAAGTATGATTTAGCGTTATAAAATTTGCGTGTTAATGGTTATTAATTTTAATTTATTTATAACAATATACTATTAATGCCCACAAAGGTATAAGTCTATATGGGTTTTTTAGATGGAAAATCATAGGGCTCTTCACATCTAAGAGGATATGGCTTGATCTTTAATGGTTTAATAATTATTAAGGATTTTACGCGGCTGGTGTATCAGGAGAACATGAGTGGGTAACTTTAAAAATTTATAAGTCCAAAACTAAGGCAGATTAAGAAATGGTTTATAAGGGTTTGTTATTAGTTATTTAAGGCTCTTTAGAACGTATATAACAAAAATTAAAAATTATTAAATTTTTAATTTTATGTTGGTTGATCGAGAGTCTAAGTTCTATAAGAGAGCTCACGCGGCTAAGTCCATCGTATAGTCTGTGCGGCTAAGTCCATCGTTCATTTTCGCGGCTAAGTCCGTCTCGAAATTCATACTTAGTAATTTTTATAGATGAAAAGACAAGAGTACGCGCGGCTAAGTCCTATGCCTTTACCATTCTCGCGGCTAAGTCTTTGTACGTACATTTATATATATGGTTCGAGGACCGATTGACTCTGGGTATTATTTAAATTAATTAGGTATGCAAGGTGAGTAAAAATTATTATTAGGTATGGTTTTAAAGGAAAGGTTCAAGGTTTAATTTAAATTAATTAGCATATTTTTATGATTATTATTTTTAAAAATATTAAGGGTTAAACTTGTGGTCCCGGTAATTACCGTTAGACGCAGATATATATGTATGTATATTGGCACTTACTGGGACTTTTGCCTTATAACGGGTGACTTTTCCTTTAATTCTTTTTATAAATTAGGTTTTTGATTTTATATAGAAAATGTTATAATAAAAGTTATTATAAGTCTTATAGGCTTTTCAAAAAAAAAAATTATAATTAATATTGTTTATGGTTTATTATCAAAAGTTATATATTATAAGTTATACATATATTATTATTTAATAATGGTGTGATTATTTTTATATATTCTGTTTCTATAGAGAGAGACGAATACAGCTATATAATTTTTTTCTATCAGTTATATTGTTTTATATTTTATTTTATTTTTATACGATTTGATTTGTGGTTCCTTAGTTTCATAAGAGAAAAGTTGAACTGAGAGATTCAAATTCAGGAAATTTTTATATCTCGGAAACTATTACAGATACCGAAAAAATGGTATATACAAAAGTTTTTGTATTTTTAACAACAAGATTGATAGCCATCACAGTTTTTATATTTTATATATAATTTTAATTGTTTATAACAATTGATATTAAAAAATGCCTTATTATGAAACTGTTATTTTTACGTATGATGCTACCGTAAGACAGAAGAACATGTTTCTATATATTTTTTATTTATATATTATTGTTATAAGGTTTATTTTCAATAGTTAATAATTGTTCATAAGATTTGTTAGTAAAAGTTGTCACAAAATGTCGGTTTCTTGGGTCTATATGTGTAATTGAGTGTAGTTAGAGTAAATTTAATGGGTCAAGTTATGATTGGTTGGCTCTGGACTTGACTTAAAACGGACTTATTGTAGATGTCGCTTGTGTCTCTTAAAAGATTTGTCGAGTGACTGTACTACAAGTAGTGACAAGTGGTGACTGTACTGCAAGTGGTGAAATTTATGAATGCCGGTGTAGTTGGTGTAGTAGAATTATTTTTAATAATATGATTTTTGAAAAATTTTCGCCGGTGGTAAAGTTTTTACCCGTGTTAATAAAACGTCTCCTAGTCGTCGCAGGATGTGACAGTAGGACGCTAAAAATGGTCACGTGGGCATCTGCTGACGTTACCGCACGACGTCACGTTGTCAGATTTTCAAAAATTTTTCTTTTGTTTTTCGTCAATATCTCCGCCCCTGGAGGGGGTAAGACGCTAAAAATGGTCACGTGGGCATCTGCTGACGTCACCGCACGACGTCACATGGTCAAGTTTTCAAAAACTTCTTTTTTGTTTTTCGTTAATATCTCCGTTCCTGGAGGGGGTAGAACGCTAAAAATTGTCACGTGAGCATCTGCTGACGTCACCGCACGACGTCACGTGGTCAGATTTTCAAAAATTTTTTTTTTGTTTTTCGTTAATATTTTTTTTTTTGGTGGGGGTAGAACGCTGAAAATGGTCATGAAAACATTTGCTGACGTCACTGCACAATTCTACGTTGCAAAATTTTTGAAAGTTTTTTTCTGTTTTTAGTTATATTTTTGCTACTGGTAAAAGTGAAATGCTCAAAATAAACTTGTATACAATTTTTGCAAGTTGCGCACAATACTACGTTGCCAGATTTTAAAAATATTTATTTTGTTTTTTTGCAATATTTTGCATACTGGTGAAAACAAAAAACTTGAAATAAGTCCGTATTATTAAAGTTGGTTTTATATTTTAACGAATTTACAATATGCGTATTTTAATTTGTAATTCTTTATAAACCTTATAAAATTATCTAAAAGCTTAGAGCTTAATAACTTTGTAAATTTTACAAGAAAATTTTGAGAATTTTTTAAGCTTTTACTAGAGAGCAAGCGAGATAGGTAATGGTTGCTTGTGGTTTTTAGTACTGTTTATACAGGGTGTCCCAAAGTCATGTAGACAAACTTTAAAATTATGTAGATGTCGTTATTTTAAGACGAAACGTCCTTAATCATTTTTTATTTTGATTAATATTAAACGAGATAAAAATTATTAAAAATTAGATTTTTTGGGCGGATCTTACTGTTTCTCACACCGCGCGGAAACGCTTTATCCGTCGGTAGTCCCCAGTCCTTGCTTTTGATCATCGATAATTTTTTTGTATTGTTACGCGTTGTCGCTTTTTTTTGATTCCTGGTTTAGACCAGTTTATCTAGGCGGGCCGATCGTAACCGCCTGTCTTGCTTCGCGCGCTTTCGTTTTTTTTATCGATGATCGAGAACGCAAGGATTGGGGACTACCGATAGATAAAGCGTCTCCGCGCGGTGTGGGGAGCAGTAAGTTCCGCTCAAAGAATATAATTTTTAATAATTATTATCTAGCTTAATATTACTCGGAATAAAAATGGTAAAAACTTTTCTTCTTAAAATAACGAGATCTACTTAGTTCCAATGTTTTTCTACATGACTTTGGGACACCCTGTATATCATTTTAGAGCAATAAAAAGAAGTGGTTTCGTCTTTGTTAATCCTTATTTAATTTCAGAGTTTTAAATTGGTTTATGTAAGTTTAATTTTAGTTCTTTATATGGTAACAAATTTTGTTATTGTTTTTAAAATTTGGTCTTGGTTCAAAATGATGTTTTATTATGACTCAAAATTATGACTCACATAATAAGCTCAGTTTCTCTATTATTTTAACTGATAATTTTTAAACATAATTTACAAAAATTGTTTAAGAAATGTTTAGAGTATGTTTACAGTATTAACGAATTCAATCTTAAATTTTTTCTTTTTTTTTAATACTAAAAATATAATATGTATATTTTGTTATGTCCAGCCAAATAATATATATTTTTTATAAATATATTTTTGCGAATACATTAAAACATTAATTATTACTTATACATATAAAACATATATAAATTTATATTGCTTTACTCGTGTGTAGTACAGCATTAGTTGCGCCGACTTATATCTAGTAGTTTAACTTTATTCACGCCAAAAACACTTCCATGCGACTTGCAGCGCCGAACGCCGCTACTCCCACTACCAACTTCCATTACCACCCAAGCGCTAGATGAAAAACAGCGCCGGTAAAGTCCGAAGCTCAGTCTCACCGAAGCGACAGTTCTAATCCTGACTTCAAATTTTTCTCTCTCAATCAAATCTCTCTTCCAAGAGAGTTTATACCGCGTGCGGGTCTAATAAATTAACGACATAAGTCTAACGAAATAAATTTAACTTCTATATTCAATACTTTATAATTGTAACCAGTAGTGTAACGTAAAATTTAAGATTATATTTTAAATGTTTTAATTCTTGTGGTAACTTTAATGACATCTTAAATTTCCTGCTTTATTCCAATTGCAATTGTTTCACAATTTTAATTATTAACAATATCTCAAAGACCCTGTGTGATTGACAATTAATTTCGGTGCAGCCGCACTGCACGTTTTGAAAAATCAATTTAACAGGCATTTTAGTGTTAGAAGTGGTGCAGTTGCACTGCACGCTTTAATTCTAAGATTTTTATTAATTTTATTTAATATTATAATATTTTTGTAAAACTTTATGACAAATTCTAAAATCCGCTGCGGCGGTCGAAAATATCAGATTTAAAAGATAACCGCGTAAAATCACGCTTTAATTCGACATTCGAACGACGTACGCCCGCACTACCACTTGACGCCAATCACCTTTATCATAAGAAAGCCAAGCCCAACAGACATTCCAAAAGACGTTTCACACAGGAGGGTTTACGAGAATCCACCCCAAAAGAAGAACGTGCATTGCGACGCCGAGTATATCGAAACGCAGCGAAGACAATCAAAAGCAACGCAGTTTAAATATCTGAAATGGGTAAGTACAAATAACTCTCGCTCTTAATTCTGTTGAAAGCGTTTTCGTTATCCCAAATTTATTTGTATTCACTTAAACCTAACAAATACTTTACTTTACTTTTTTACCCTACTTTCTGCTGTGAGGGTTGTGCTTGATCTTTTATCTACCGCATTGCTAGCACTTAAACCCAAAATACCAAAATCTACCTTTTTACCCTAACTTCTGCTGTGAAGGTTGCGTGTTTGATTCTTTTAGCGAGCACTTAACTTAAAAGCTTACTTTTACCTTTTATCCTGACTCTGCTGTGAATGTCGTGATGTCAACCCTACCTTTACCGCATTGCATGCATTTTTATAAATAGCGTCTAGACTCTTATTTTGAATACGTGTTTTTATTTTATACTATCCTAAGATGTATAATGTGCTCTTTCAGTCAACGTCCCCCACAACGCGTTAATAATATTTGTGACACTGCTTTATTAAATCTAACGCGAATCGAGTGATTGGAAACCGGTCTTTGCGTACATGAATTGTACAGGCGTTACCGCGAAACTCGTAATATTTATTGCCTATTTTGTGCAGTTAACGTCGATAGTGTTACGTCCCACCGGATATAATCGCCTTCTCCCGGTTAATTTTCGACCGTGACTAATTCTTAGTAGTTAGTATATATATATATATAAAAACTCAGAAGCTACGCCATACATATGGCATCCGTGCGAACAAAATTACTAAAAATGTTAGTAAAAGTATATTTTAATCTTTACATATAAGTATTTCGGGAAAACCTGGACCACTTCCACCCGCAGCGCCGAACGCCGCACCCCCACCACCGTTCCACTTCCAGGCGGCCGGCAGCGCCGAACGCCGCTACTCCCACTACCTACTCCCACTACCTACTCCCACTACCATCTAAGCGCTAGGTGGGAGGCAGCGCCGTGGCCCGGAGCTCAGTCTCACCGAAGCGTCAGTTCTATTTCCAACTTTAAACCTTAAGCATCTCTCTTCTCAAGAGAGTCTATCCCGCGTGCGGGTCCTTTACTATTCTCTTAAATTTGTCTCTATCGAAACTTAGTTCGTACTTATATTTTAAACTTTATTCTTGTGTAACCAACATTATTGTAACGTAACTTTAGAATATATACTTATTGTTAATTCTATATCGTGTGACTAGATTCAGTGATACCTTACCTTATTATAATCCAACAGTTTCACTATTTGCTATATTTATTAACCTGTGTGATTGAAGATTGATTTCGGTGCAGCCGCACTGCACGTCTTTGAAATTCAGTCTAGCAGGTATTCCTGTGTTGGAAGTGGTGCAGACGCACTGCACGCTTTCTGCCCGGAATCTTCACTTAACTTAGTTGTACTTTGTGAAACTACCCATGACAAATTCTAAATCACGACGCGGCGGCCGGAAATATCAGATTCGCAAAATTACGGCCTACTACCACGCGCTGAATCGACGATCGCGCGGCAACCCCAGAATCACCAGCCACCGACAATACCGCCTGACACCGATCACCGTGGTCCTGAGGAAGCCGAGTTTAGACAACATCCCCAAAAACGATCCCCGCAGACAGGCGTACGGAAACCGTCCACGGGAGAACGCCGTATCCTGCGACGCCGACTTCATCGAGGAGCAAAAGAAACAACACCGCGAGGTACAATCGAGATGCCAGCAGTGGGTGAGCCAAATTAACAGTCATATTTAATTTCTCTTGCATTCATTGTACAAGCCACCTCCGACTAGACCAGCGCATTCCTGTCCAGACTTGTGTAACTTTCACTTTACCCTATTGTCCTGTGGAATTTTCTAACTTTACCCTATTGTCCTGTGGAATTTCCTAGCTTTCACTTTTCCACCCTTTCGTTCCATTGTCTATACCCGGATACGGCACCCCGCAGTGAGGGTCGTCTCCAACTTTCTTTTGGCTTAAAGGGATAAAATCTTGTGCATGAATATTCTATATTTTACTTGGCATCACTATGTATAATGTGCCCGCCCTGTCGATCTGTGCCGCAACCAGCTAATAATTCTCGCGACACTGCTTTATTGAACTCGACCCATACGTTGACCGAATGGTTAGACACAGGCCGCTGTGTTCATAAAGTGTATAGACGGCATCGCGAAACTCGCGATAATTATTGTCTAACCTGCGCGCTCGACGCCGATAGATTTAAAATCAACTTCGTTCTTGTCACCGGGCATTACCTTTGTTTGGGACCTTCTCACGATCCTCCCAAGTGCCATAGCTGTAGAATTGTTTTAGAGATTTCCGAGTCGTACCAAGACTGCGATTATTGTCGGTTAGTACGTCGCGACTTTTCTCGCTACTTAACTCTGAGCGGAGATAGGGTATATTTACAGAACAACCCTGTTGAGATTTTCATAGAAACGTTAACAACGGTTTAGCCTGAATTAATAAATGTGTCCAAGGCGACCTCGCGCGCGCGTACCCACTTGTAGAATCCCGTTGGATATAACTAGAATAATTATTAATTGGTTAGCTCACGCGACTTGCGAGACCAGATACCGGCTATACGAGCAAAAGGTGACGCGTTTCCCTTTTTGCCGGAGGTGCATGCTCAGATCTGGGCAACCCTCTTCGGACTTTTACTACGTGCCGTCGCATAGAATTAATATCGGCTTGAGTCAAGGAGAATATGAATGTAGTAACTGCGGAGTATTAGTCGCCGACTCGCGAAATATCAGACACTGCCTACAGTGCCAAGAAGCTATACGGTTGTTTCTAATCTACCTCGAACGAAACCCGCAAGATCAGCCCTACTTGAATAGCGAAGCAACTATCATCTGCATCGAATATCAGAGAATTGCTTTAACGTAGATCAATCCCATTTTGTTAAGTTATCGTAACTCCCACATTTGCTTAGGCCCGTGGTCCGAATCCGCCTTGGGCGCCCGCGACTACCGGGACGTAACACCCGCCGAGTCAGAATAATTACTGTAAAATTAACAAAAAGAACTACGCGTTATTAAATCTAACTGCTACTAGATGGAAGTAAATAGCAAACGCTTGCTGTGTCCATAAAAGATACCGTCAACATCGCAAAACTCGTGAATTATATTGTCTCGGTTGTGCACCATTAATAGACTCTTTTAAATCCAACTTTGTGAACGTTGTTGATCTTTACCTATATTTCGGAAAAGCTTTTAGTACATTAAAGTGTCGCAAGTGCGGATTAAAATTAGAGCTGTCGAAAGCTTACAGAAATTGTGGCATTTGCTCTTTAGTTTATCGCGATTTTGTACGTTATCTTGAATTGAGCGGAGATACAATATATTTGTTAGGAGATCCAGTAGAAATATTTATCGATTATATGGAAAGCGAATCTTAGTAAATGAACATAAATGTGTCCAAATCGACCCCGTCCTCAAATGCCCATTAACACAGCTTCCTTGGGATTAACCAAAGCAATTATCAATTGGTTGCTCCAGGCTACGTGCTAAATCAGGTACCGTCATTTTAAACAAAAGATTACGCGCTTTTTTTTTGCCGTAAATGCATGCTTAATTCTGGATATCCGACTTCAGAATTTAACTACGTACTATCTCATCGCATTCTTATCGGAATACGTAGCGGAAAATATGAATGTAGCAATTGTGGTGTTTTGATAGCAAATTCAAGTAGTATCCGACACTGCTCCTTTGTGTGTACAGAAACGATAAATCGTTTTCTAACTTATCTCGAAGAAAATCCGCTGAACAACCATTTATAAAACCGACTATAATCACTATTGTATACCGGAGGTTGCCAGTGCCAGATGCCTTATAAATTGTAAAGTTAATATTTCGTGGTCTGAGCGAATGAAAAAAATCCCTTTGATCGGAAGCCGCAACACGTTGAACTTTGTGATCCTGTTACGTCCCGGCTAAAAACATGTATTTTATAGAAATATTTTTGCGAATACATTTAAGTACAATTTAATAATTATGTATGGAATGCGTAAAAAGTAAGACATATATACCCTATATCACTT